>NC_091991.1:61921014-62232244 GCF_044704955.1 Pristiophorus japonicus
GTCAAGGCTGCAGACAATTCAAGAAACCATAGAAACATACAAAATAAAGTGCAGGAGCAGGCCAATTCAGCCCTTCTAGTCCTGCCACCAGCCATTCAATGAATTCATGGCTGAACATGAAACTTCAGTACCCACTTCCTGCTTTCTCGCCATACCCTTGATCCCCCGAGTAGTAAGGACTTCATCTAACTCCCTTTTGAATATATTGAGTGAATTGGCCTCAACTACTTTCTGTGCTAGAGAATTCCACAGGTTCACCACTCTCTGGGTGAAGAAGTTCTCCTCATCTCGGTCCTAAATGGCTTACCCCTTATCCTCAGACTGTGACCCCTGGTTCTGGACTTCCCCAACATTGGGAACATTCTTCCTGCATCTAACCTGTCTAAACCCGTCAGAATTTTAAACGTGACCATGAGGTCCCCTCTCATTCTTCTGAACTCCAGTGAATACAAGCCCAGTTAATCCAGTCTTTCTTGATAGGTCAGTCCCACCATCCCGGGAATCAGTCTGGTGAATCTTCGCTGCACTCCCTCAATAGCAAGAATGTCCTTCCTCAAGTTAGGAGACCAAAACTGTACACAATACTCCAGGTGTGGCCTCACCAAGGCCCTGTACAACTGTAGCAACACCTCCCTGCCCCTGTACTCAAATCCCCTCGCTATGAAGGCTAACATGCCATTTGCTTTCTTAACCGCCTACTGTACCTGCATGCCAACCTTCAATCACTAATGTACCACGACACCCAGGTCTCGTTGCACCTTCCCTTTTCCTAATCTGTCACCATTCAGATAATAGTCTGTCTCTCTGTTTTTACCACCAAAGTGGATAACCTCACATTTATCCACATTATACTTCATCTGCCATTCATTTGCCCACTCACCTAACCTATCCAAGTCACTCTGCAGCCTAATAGCATCCTCCTTGCAGCTCACACTGCCACCCAACTTAGTGTCATCCGCAAATTTGGAGATACTGCATTTAATCCCCTCGTCTAAATCATTAATGTACAATGTAAACAGCTGGGGCCCCAGCACAGAACCATGCGGCACCCCACTAGTCACTGCCTGCCATTCTGAAAAGTACCCGTTTACTCCTACTCTTGGCTTCCTGTCTGACAACCAGTTCTCAATCCATGTCAGCACACTACCCCCAATCCCATGTGCTTTAACTTTGCACATTAATCTCTTGTGTGGGACCTTGTCGAAAGCTTTCTGAAAGTCCAAATATACCACATCAACTGGTTCTCCTTTGTACACTTTACTGGAAATATCCTCAAAAAATTCCAGAAGATTTGTCGAGCATGATTTCCCTTTCACAAATCCATGCTGACTTGGACCTATCATGTCACCATTTTCCAAATGCGCTGCTATGACATCCTTAATAATTGATTCCATCATTTTACCCACGACTGAGGTCAGGCTGACCGGCCTATAATTCCCTGTTTTCTCTCTCCCTCCTTTTTTAAAAAGTGGGGTTACATTGGCTACCCTCCACTCCATAGGAACTGATCCAGAGTCAATGGAATGTTGGAAAATGACTGTCAATGCATCCGCTATTTCCAAGGCCACCTCCTTAAGTACTCTGGGATGCAGTCCATCAGGCCCTGGGGATTTATCGGCCTTCAATCCCATCAATTTCCCCAACACAATTTCCCGACTAATAAAGATTTCCCTCAGTTCCCCCTCCTTACTAGACCCTCTGACCCCTTTTATATCCGGAAGGTTGTTTGTGTCCTCCTTAGTGAATACCGAACCAAAGTACTTGTTCAATTGGTCTGCCATTTCTTTGTTCCCCGTTATGACTTCCCCTGATTCTGACTGCAGGGGACCTACATTTGTCTTTACTAACCTTTTTCTCTTTACATACCTATAGAAACTTTTGCAATCCGCCTTAATGTTCCCTGAAAGCTTCTTCTCGTACTCCATTTTCCCTGCCCTAATCAAACCCTTTGTCCTCCTCTGCTGAGTTCTAAATTTCTCCCAGTCCCCGGGTTCGCTGCTATTTCTGGCCAATTTGTATGCCACTTCCTTGGCTTTAATACTATCCCTGATTTCCCTTGATAGCCATGGTTGAGCCACCTTCCCTTTTTTATTTTTACGCCAGACAGGAATTTACAATTGTTGTAATTCATCCATGCGGTCTCTAAATGTCTGCCATTGCCCATCCACAGTCAACCCCCTAAGTATCATTCGCCAATCTATCCTAGTCAATTCACGCCTCATACCTTCAAAGTTACCCTTCTTTAAGTTCTGGACCATGGTCTCTGAATTAACTGTTTCATTCTCCATCCTAATGCAGAATTCCACCATATTATGGTCACTCTTCCCCAAGGGGCCTCGCACAATGAGATTGCTAATTAATCCTCTCTCATTACACAACACCCAGTCTAAGATGGCCTCCCCCCTAGTTGGTTCCTCGACATATTGGTCGAGAAAACCATCCCTTATGCACTCCAGGAAATCCTCCTCCACCGTATTGCTTCCAGTTTGGCTAGCCCAATCTATGTGCATATTAAAGTCACCCATTATAACTGCTGCACCTTTATTGCATGCACCCCTAATTTCCTGTTTGATGCCCTCCCCAACATCACTACTACTGTTTGGAGGTCTGTACACAACTCCTACTAACGTTTTTTGCCCTTTGGTGTTCTGCAGCTCTACCCATATAGATTCCACATCATCCAAGCTAATGTCTTTCCTAACTATTGCATTAATCTCCTCTTTAACCAGCAATGCTACCCCACCTCCTTTTCCTTTTATTCTATCCTTCCTGAATGTTGAATACCCCTGGATGTTGAGTTCCCAGCCCTGATCATCCTGGAGCCACGTCTCCGTAATCCCAATCACATCATATTTGTTAACATCTATTTGCACAGTTAATTCATCCACTTTATTGCGGATACTCCTTGCATTAAGACACAAAGCCTTCAGGCTTGTTTTTTGTTAAACACCCTTTGTCCTTTTAGAATTTTGCTGTACAGTGGCCCTTTTTGTTCTTTGCCTTGGGTTTCTCTGCCCTCTACTTTTCCTCATCTCCTTTCTGTCTTTTGCTTTTGCCTCCTTTTTGTTTCCCTCTGTCTCCCTGCATTGGTTCCCATCCCCCTGCCATATTAGTTTAAATCCTCCTCAACAGCACTAGCAAACATTCCCCCTAGGAAGAAGGATGAGGAGGGATAATTTGCCTTTGTCACAGTCACAAAGGATGTCATTTGTGACTTTGATGAAAGCCATTTCGGTACTGTGGCAGATGCGGAAACCGGATTGGAGGGATTCAAACATGGAGTTGTGGGAAAGATGGGCACAGATTTGGGAGGCGACAAAACGTTCATGGACTTGAGAGGAAAGGGAGGTTGGAGATGTAGTGGAAGTTTGCAAGGAGGGAGAGAGTCAAGGGTTGGTTTTCTGAGGAGAGAGGTGATGACAGCAGATTTGAGGGAGAGGTTGATATTACCCGAGGAGAGAATACCGTTAACAATGTCAGCTAACATGGGAGCCAGAAAAGGAAGTTGGGTGGTCAGCAGTTTAGTTGGAATAGGGTCAAGGAAGCAGGAAGTGGGTTTAATGGGCAAGATGAGCTCAATGAGGGGAGATCGATGGAGGAAGTTTTGGGGTTTGGGAGGTTTCAGGATGTGTGAACTTAAAGATACAAAGACTGGGTGGCACATTAAAAAGAACAGCAATGTTGTAGCTCTAAAAACACTGGGATTGAGACAACAAAACAGAAACATCAGGTTCCAAGGTTAAAAAAATTGCCAGAATGAAATAAACAGAAACTTCGACTGGGGAACATAACATACAAACAGGTTTAGACCAGTAGATGTGCAACGAATTTCCTTTCGATAGTTTTTAAAGATTGGGAGCCACCAGGTGAGGCTGGTTAATTATGAAGTAAAAATCTTAAACAATATTCCCGGCCGGGAACCTACAGTTCATGCCAGCTAAAGGCCCAATACAATTTTAAGCATTGTCCCCAGATGATGGCCAAGAACCTACAGACAAGGGCAGCTGATAGTAAATTGATTTTACACACTACTTCTCAGTGGGCCAGCTGACAGCGAATAAAAAATTTAAAATGCACTTTTCGCCACAGGTAATCTGGAGTTAAGTCGGCTGAGGACCAAAGAAAGATTTAAAATACATTGCTCCCCAAAGGAAAGTTGGGGTGGTAGCAGGAAGTGCTGCCTAATATCCACCGATTTCACTGTCAGTTCCCCCACAGATAACAGGGCCAAGTGCTCGAACAAACATATTACGCAGTTTCCCATCAGGAACCTGGAGTTAAAGCCAGCCAATAAGCAAAGAAAAATTTTAAATACACTGCTCCACGTGGGAAACATCGAATGCTGGCAACCCGACAGCCTAGGAAAAATATTATAAAGACTACTAACATGGGAACTTGCAGTAGGAGCAGGAAGCACTGCTCTCTTAAATCGGTTACACTGGCTCTTCAGTTTTCAGAGTGCTATCAGCGCTTACAATGCAATGCCAGCAAGTAGTATGGCAACAGCCCCACAGTTCAGTACAGAAGTTGAAGGCTATGGACCGGGCTAAGGAAGTCACTTGGCAAACCAGTACAGGAACAGGAGACAGTCGGCTAATGACAGGGCCCGGGAGAAGGATGCAGGCCAAAAAATATGTAAAATGAAAAACAAAACCCGTAGAGGATGACGACAACTGAAAAACTTGAAAAAGTTAGGATGCTGCACCACTACCTAGACAAATGGACACAGCAGGTACAACGTGTAAGAGTAACAGCACCACCAATGTGACACAATCTGGTGCACACCGTCAGCAAACACAGCAACAGTCTTGGCTTATTGGTAACACACTCACTTTTGAATTAGAAAGTTGGGAGTTCAAATCCCACTCCAGAGACTTGGGCACAATCTCTAGGCCAATGCTCCAGTGCAGTATTGAGGGAGTGCTGCACTGTCAGAGGTGCTGTTTTTTGAATGAGACATGAAAGTGAGGCCCTGTCTGTCCTCTCAGGTGGATGTAAAAGATTCCAGGGCACTATTTCGAAGAGCAGGGGAGTTGTCCCCGGTGTCCTAGCCAATCTTTCAACCAACATCATTAATAAACAAATTACCTAATTGCTTAACATTGCTGCTGCCTTTCCCACATTACAACAGTGACTACACTTCAAAAGTACAGCATCAAAAGTACTTTGTTGGCTGTAAAGTGCTATGTGACGTCTTCCCCTCATGAAAAGCGCTGTATAAATGCAGGTCTTTCATTCGAAGAGATCCAAAACTTGAGATATCACTAGAACTGCCAGCCTAGACACAATGTGGATGATTGCATTGACATCCTAGCATTGACAAACTTGGTTAACGGTTGGCAACTCCTTTGCCATATCCACCTGGTTATATTTTCCACAGCCTACCCTGCCCAAATCTGGCACAGTAGCAATGTGGCCCACAACACCAAGTCACACCTTCATCTCTCCTCCCATAGAGTATCTCATTCTTCTTCACACGCCCCGTTTTGTCCTTTGAAGTCTTAATTGTCTCCTGCTTCCCAATCACCCTTTCTCCCTAAAATACCTTGCCCCCCTTTTCTCTCTCTGTACTAATCAAATCCTCACAGATTTCAATCTCCTTCTCATCTCCCCAAACCATCTCTCTGCCAAGTTCATCACCTTCATGTCCTCCTTAAATATCTCCTTCCAGATAAACCCTCCAATCCGTAATCATGATCACCTTCTCAACCGCTCCATCTACTCCCATGGTCTTGATCACTGCTAACGATAGAAGGCTAACCACTTCACTGTATCTCTCACCATCCACATCACACTAAGCCCTTCCAACTCCATTTCATTGTGTCTGCACATGGGAAAAAAACTATTCCCCATTTGTCATCCCCTCAAAACCAAGGGTTTCAAACTTGCATCTGGTACAGAAATGCCTTTGCCATCCATCACTAGATTTGGCTGGAGCACATCAAGCACTAATGAGCTTTGGCCTCATTTGCAAATGCACCTACCATACTAGGTTCATCTTCGAGAACATAGATAACTCCTGGCTTATTTTCTACACTGCTAATCGTCTCATTCAACTCCTCTCCCCTACCCACTCTATCCTCAGTTCTAACAAGTGCGAGGAACTCCTGGACTTCTTTGTCACCGAGATGGAGGCCATCCATTCAACTGACTCTGCTGCTTCTTCCCCAACAAGCCAAACTTCCACCCCTAAAATCTGCAAACAACCCCCACCCAGGGTAGCCCCACCCTATGCCTGTCCCCTACTCTTTAGTATTTCTCCCATTTTCCTCCTAGGTCCTGTCTTAGCACAACTCATCCATGAGGCACATCTCCTGCACTTCTGACCTCCATTTCCACAAAACAGCTGACCACCTAACTTTCCATCCTGCCCCCATGTGAATGGGTAAATGGTTCCCTTTCGATTTCAAAACCACTGTCATTGCCTCCTCCTCAAAAAAAACCCTTCTGTCATAGCAAACTACCATGACACTTCCAACCTACCTTTTCTCTCTGAAGTTCATGGACATTTTGTGCCCATCCTGAGCTGTGTCCATCTCTCAAAAAATTCTATTTGAATCTCTTCAATCAGGTTTCTGCTCCAACCACAAAATCGCCCTCACCAAAGTAACAAATGACAATGTCTATGACCATGGTGCATCATCCCTCTTTATTCACCTCAACTTTTCTGCAGCCTTTGACACTCTATGACATCATCCTGCTCCAGTGCCCAGTTCAGTGGGATTGTCCTAACTTGGTTCCACTAGAATCATAGAATGGTCACAGCACAGAAGGCAGCAATTCAGCCTGCTGAGCCCGTGCCGACTCACAACTAGTCCCACTCACCCGCCCTTTCCCCATAGCCCTGCAAATGTTTTCTATTAGATACATATCCAATTCTCTTTTGAAAGATAAGATTGAGTCTTCCTCCACCACCCTTTCACAGCAGCGCAGTCCAGATCACAACCACTCACTACGTAAAAAAGTTTTTTCTTGCATCGCCTTTGGTTCTTTTGCTAATCACCTTAAATCTGCGTCATCTGGTTCTCGACCATTCTGCCAATATGAACAGTTTCTCTCCATCTCCTCTGTCAGACCTCTCATGATTATGAACACGTCAATCAAATCTCATCTCAATCTTCTCTGCTCCAAGGAGAACAACCCCAGCTTCTCCAGTCTATCCACGTAACTGAAGTCCCTCATTCCTGGAATCATTCTCGCACATCTTTTCTGCACCTTCTCCAAGGACTTCACATTCTTCCTAAAGTGTGGTGCCCAGAATTGAACACAGTACTCCACTTGGGGCTGAACCAGTATTTTATACAGGTTCATCATAATTTCCACACTTTTGTACTCTATACCTTTCTACTTATGAAGCCTAGGATCCCATAAGCCTTTTTAAACTGCTTTCTCAACCTGCCCTGCCACCTTCAATGATTTTTGCACACATACCCCTGGTTTCTGTTCGTGCATCCCCTTCAGGATTGTACCATTTAGTTTATATGCTCTCTCCTCATTCTTTCTACCAAAATGCATCACTTCACACTTTTCTGCTTTAAATCTCATGTGTCACATATCCACCCATTTCACCAGCCTGCTTTTGTCTTCCTGAAGTCCATCACTCTCCTCCTTACTGTTCACTATACTTCCAAGTTTTGTGTTATCTGCAAATTTGTAAATTGTGCCCTGTATACCCACATCCAAGTCATTAACATACATCAAGAAAAGCAGTGGTCCTCTCACTCTTGCATATCCAATCATAATCAAAAAATCTCTACTAATGGCTTCTCTTCCACCCCTGCACAATCACCTGTGGTAGCACATCACCTTTGTGCTACCATAGGTGATTGTGCAGGGGTGGAAGAGAAGCCATTAGTAGAGATGGTCCCCTTATCTACATGGTTGGATACATTATCTGCAGACACAGGGTCAGCTTCCACATGTACATCAACAACACCCAGCTGCACCGCCTTTGTACAGTCAGGCTGCTTATCCGACATCCAGGATTTAACGTATTGTAATTTCTTGCAATTAAGCATTGGGAAGTCTTAAACCATCGTCTTCAGTCTCTGCCACAAACGCCATATTTACCACCTACCCAATCTTCTTCCCTGTCCATTGTCTGAGGCTGAACTAAACTATTTGCAATTTTACTGTCTTATTCAGCTCCAAGCTAAGCTTCCAACCCCACATACTCTCTGACAGACAACTTCCACCATCATAAAGATCCGAGAGAGACCATGTTCCAAATGATTCAAAGTTAACTCATATAGGGGACAGTGATTTAACTTTATTCAGCATAAGCAAGACTTAATACATTACAGTATTCAAGCAGCAGTTTACAGATTATAATTGAGACTTATACTCTGGGTAGAAGCCACAACCATGAGTAGGCTGCACCGTGTCTCGTGTGTGTGTGTGTGTGTGTGTGTGTGTGTGTGTGTGTGTGTGTGTGTGTGTCTCTCTCTGTCTGACTCTGTCTCCCGGGTGTGTCTTTGATTACTCCTGAAAGCTTCAATTCCTGAAATTGTTTGCTCCAGAAATCTGCTACAATTTGCGGCTATTAAGACCCCTTTCTTATACCTTTACTCTCATTCAAAACTGATGGAGTGCTCCTGAAACAATCGCTGGCTGACATCCAAACCCAAAGGCCAATCGTAAAGATGCCATGTTTGTAGCACCCTGGCTTATGCAGGTTTTTGGTTTAAGAACACTCATGAATCATCTGTTTTTGACCATCAGGACTCGTATCTGGGATAGTTATCTTAATACAAACGAAATATGTCTCTTCAGGTTGAGATGCAGCCCCTGCTGTTGGCCTTTATTTTTATAATTCACTGCGGATGTTGTAACATTCCAGCACAATGGTAACAGCAGCTAACTTTGGTTCCCAGGCTCAGTTCAACCATGGCAATCTATTTTGCATCCCAGGTTGTCTGGTTACAACTTATTCATAGACTTTTAAGCATAAGAAAAAGGGTTACATGTTATACATAATTAAAGTTATACTTGCATACATTTAATCCTTACACACAGTTATAGATCTATTACTGATCAGATATTAATAGTTATAAGATATCAAAACAAGTATTTAAAAAAAAACTAACATGCAATTCATAACAATCTTACGATCCCTGCCTTTTATCTCAGTCTCTAGAATTCCATTAAGAGTCTCAACTTTTCTCACAGACTGACTGTCGATTTGCTAACAAGGCTCGTTGAAGTCTGCATTTTTAATATTTGATCAAACAGGCCTCTTTCTTCCATTTTAAAATCTAACTGGGTCTACCCAAGGCATATTACACGAGTTTAAAAGCATGACTATTCAAGAATTGACGTGCATTGACTAGCAGTTATATAACACAAACTTAAACCTAAAACTAATAATGCTTATTTAATTTCGTCCATGTTAGCTAGTGGGAATCCAAAATGGAGATTTTTCGGGATTCTTACACCTCTAACATAGTCTGCCTCCGCCCCTCACTCAAGCCATCTGCTGCTGGAACCCTGATCCATGTCACCTCCAGATTAATATTCCAATGTTTTACTGGCTGGCCTCCCATCATCCACCCTCTGCAAACTTCTGATCATCCAAAATTGTATACCCTGTATCCTATGCCACCGCAAGTCCTGCTCGCCCATTACCTCAGAGCAATGTCACAAGAAAAATAGCTAGTAATGAAAAAAATATTTTGGTTGTCAACTAAAATATTGCTACCTTTGGGTGAAAAGAACAATTTACAGAGGGAAAGTGGAGGGAGGAATGAAAAGGAAATGGAGGGGCATGCCAAGGATTGGCAGCTGATACCAAACTGAAAAAATAAACCAGCAATGCAATTGGCTAATTATGTGGCTGCTAACAAATTGATACTTCTGAAAAAAAATTTGAGCAACTGATCTGTTGGTTTTGTACAAGTTTCTCTTTCATGGTTGGTAGCTTTTTCATCTATCTATATTTAGCATATCAGCTTATTAACGTAATAGATCGTGGTTATTTGACCCAATCAGAAAAGCATTCCACGTTTCACATTTAACATGTAATGCATGCTATACACTATACTTTTAATTACACAAATGTATATATTACGTAAATACATGCACAGCTAATGAAGGTTGAAAACAGCTTGTAGATATTTCCTAAAGTATTTCTGTTCAACTAAAATGGAAGAAAATCCCGGACAAAGAAACTCTCTAGTTTCAAAATGTTATGTAAAATTCACTACAATGCAACTCTTGATAATTTACTGTTGTGTAACTTTACCTCTGTCTGCAGTATGGCAGCTCTCTGTTCCTTTGCTGTAAGCGATTCTTTGAGTACTTCTACATGTTGTTTACTGTCCGAAAATTGGTTTGTCAGCGTTTCAAGCTTTGTCTGCAATGCAAGAAGATCCGTCTCCTTTCTGGAAAGCTCCTGTTTCACTTGATCAATCTAGGAAATATAAAGCACTGACTCAGTATAAAAACTACTACACCGTCAGTTCATATGATTTTCAAGTTACTTTAACTTAGAGACAGAACAGATTTTCAATATCAAACTTCAGCATTATGACCAAAGATGTAACTTTATTTCAATAAGAAAGTTATTGATTTATGAATTTTTGAAAGTGCTTTAACAAAATCTGGAAATTATCTGCAAAGTAGACCTTAACAAGAGTTTGACCAAATATTTAGTGGGCTCCAGCTATGTACACTTCTTGAAAAATGTTGCAGTTTTTTTTCATTGAATTCCATTAAAAACTCAGAGTAAAGAGTATTGCGCTAACATTATTGATCAACCCCACTCCTAAACGGTCCTTTATCGGTGTCAACAAACTGCAAGATAACAGTCAGTTGATCAAATGTGTACAAAGGTTAATAAAGGAGATTATTGCAAATCCACCAACAATTGGGGACCATAAATTAAATATTTTGCTGCGGATCCTGAATCCTGAGAATTTCACCGTTGTATTTCAAAATGCTTGATTTTCTTTCACCGAGTCTGCACCACAGACACAGGTCATTCTGCTCAACTTATCTACACTGACGTTTATGCTCCACACGAGCTTGTCCCACCCTCTTCATCTAACCCAGTCAGCATACCCTTCTATTCTTTTCTCCTTCATGTGCTTATCTAGCTTCTCTTAAAAGCATGTGACCACTATGAACAATGGTGAAGGTCTGCATGAAGTAGATCAAATGGTCTACTTAGTTTAAAAAAAAAATGAAAAAGCCAAATTTCTTGCTAATGCTATGCAAGAGCAGCAGTCTACAATAATGTGAATAGCTGAAAAGTGCACAGTGTTGCTCAGCAGATTACAAAGTTAATATTTTTGTAAAATAAAAAAGTGCAGGAAAAAAAGGCTGCATATAGGATTAGACTATTGACTTCAATCGAACTTGGTGAAATTTGCAAAAAATTTAATTGTTCCAACTTTAATCAATTGGGTGACAACATGGTGCACTTTCACTATACACTAACACACACCACCATGCAGATCCACACTTTCTCAACACAGAATTTTTTGGCTTAGACCTTGAAATAGTCAGTGTTGACAAAGTTATGCTGCCATCATGAGGAAGCAGACTGACAACAGACAGAGTGGAAACATGAGGACAAATGTCACTGTGCCACACTTGCACAGCTCAAGAACACAGAAGCACATGCAAGAGGTTTGCCTGCCCATCCACTTGTTAACAGTTGGCATGTGGTTATGAAGACAAAGGAGTGGAATAGCTTGGAGTGACAAAATTAAAACTGTTGGACTGGAAATTCACCAAACGCCCGTTTTTTTCGGCGATATTTTCGCCACTTTTGATCCGCTAGTTTCAATGAAGTCTTGCACCAGCGGTTTTGAAATACCTTAAGCGGTCCGCTGGCGTGCAAAACTGGAAATACCGCTATTGCTGTAGTTTGGACATTTGGCGCACCCGTATTCTGGGCGAAAAAAAACACCTGAGAAAAACCTGCATTGCAGCCCCAAAAACGGCAGTACATAAGTCCACCTGCAAAAAAAGTTAAAGTTTTTATTTTTAAATTTTTTTTTTGCAGTGATTACCTAGTTGAGGGTCTTGTAAACATTGTGATTTTTTTTAATTTTTTGCTTTCTTTGGGCGTCTTCCTCTCTCCCCGTGCCTGTCTTTTAGCGGTAATCGGCCTTGGACTAAAGTTGGCGAGGACCGCGATTTCCACTGGGAATCCTTGTGCAACGCTGATTTTTTTTACCTCTGGGCGCATTTTGTAACAAAACTACGGCCTTTAAAAAATGGCGGTGTGATTAGCGGTATTTTTGCCGATAAATGCCCCAAAAAATACCGCTATGGCCAAAAGACGAATTTCTAGCCCTTAGATTGTTACCTTCAGAAACTATGGCCTCAAGGTTCCACATGATTTGCTCCTGATTTTTTAGGAGCAACTGGTGTAGAACGGAGTATCTTAGAAATCAGAATTCTCGTCATTTAGTTTGCTCCAGTTCTAGTCAGTTAGAACAGTTTTACTTTGGAACAGAATTTTTTTTTCCAAAAGGGTGCGTGTCCGGCCACTTACGCCTGTTTTCAAAGTTTCGTCAGTGAAAACTTACTCCAAACTAACTTAGAATGGAGTAAGTGAAGATTTTTGTACGCTCGAAAAAACCTTGTCTACACTTTCGAAAATCAGGCGTAGGTTACAAATCAGGCATAGGGAATGGTGGGGGGGGGGGGGGGGGGGGGGTTTACAAACATTAAACACTTCAGTTTTACAAATAAAGAGCCATCATCAATAATAAATACATCAATAAATCAACCAATAAATCAATCAAAAAAAATTAATAAGAAATATATATTTTTTTTAAATCAATAAATAAAACATTTTCTACTTACCGACTGCAGCACCAGGAGCCCTCCAACAGCGTGCTGGGATGCCCCCCCACCCCCGCAGTGTGTCTCTGTCAGTGTCTGTATCTCTCTGTCTGTCTGTGTGTGTGTCTCTCATTCTCTGTCTGTCAGTGTCTGTGTTTCTGATAGTGAGGGGAGGGGGAGGAGGGGTGTAGAGGGAGAGAGAGGGGGAGAGCAGAGGGAGAGAGGGAGGGGGAAGCAGAGGGATGGGGGGGGAAGGGGAAGGAGATGGGGGGGCAGGGGAAGGAGATGGGGGGGCAGGGGAAGGAGATAGGGGGGGAAAGGGGAAGGAGACGGGGGGGGGAAGGGGAAGGAGACGGGGGGGGGAAGGGGATGGAGACGGGGGGGGGAAGGGGAAAGGAGACGGGGGGGGAGGCGAAAGGAGACGGGGGGGGAGGCGAAAGGAGACGGGGGGGGGGGCGAAAGGAGACGGGGGGGGGCGAAAGGAGACGGGGGGGGGCGAAAGGAGACGGGGGGGGCGAAAGGAGACGGGGGGGCGAAAGGAGACGGGGGGGCGAAAGGAGACGGGGGGGGCGAAAGGAGACGGGGGGGGCGAAAGGAGACGGGGGGGCGAAAGGAGACGGGGGGGCGAAAGGAGACGGGGGGGCGAAAGGAGACGGGGGGGCGAAAGGAGACGGGGGGGCGAAAGGAGACGGGGGGGCGAAAGGAGACGGGGGGGCGAAAGGAGACGGGGGGGCGAAAGGAGACGGGGGGGGCGAAAGGAGACGGGGGGGCGAAAGGAGACGGGGGGGCGAAAGGAGACGGGGGGGCGAAAGGAGACGGGGAGGCGAAAGGAGACGGGGAGGCGAAAGGAGACGGGGGGGCGAAAGGGAGACGGGGAGGCGAAAGGGAGACGGGGGGGGGAAAGGAGATTGGGGGGGGGGGAAGGAGATTGGGGGGGGGGAAGGAGATTGGGGGGGGGGGAAGGAGATTGGGGGGGGGGGAAGGAAATTGGGGGGGGGGGAAGGAAATTGGGGGGGGGGGGAAGGAGATTGGGGGGGGAAATTGGGGGGGGGAGGAGGAAATTGGGGGGGGGAAGGAAATTGGGGGGGGAAGGAAATTGGGGGGGGGAAGGAAATGGGGGGGGAAAGGAAATTGGGGGGGGGGAAGGAAATTGGGGGGGGGGAAGGAAATTGGGGGGGGGGAAGGAAATTGGGGGGGGGGGAAGGAAATTGGGGGGGGGAAGGAGATTGGGGGGGGGAAGGAGATTGGGGGGGGAAGGAGATTGGGGGGGGGAAGGAGATTGGGGGGGGGGAAGGAGATTGGGGGGGGGGGAAGGAGATTGGGGGGGGGGGAAGGAGATTGGGGGGGGGGGGGGGAAGGAGATTGGGGGGGGGGGGGAAGGAGATTGGGGGGGGGGGAAGGAGATTGGGGGGGGAAGGAGATTGGGGGGGGGAGGAGATTGGGGGGGGGAGGAGATTGGGGGGGGGGAAGGAGATTGGGGGGGGGGGGGAAGGAGATTGGGGGGGGAGGGGAAGGAGATTGGGGGGGGGGGGGGGGGGAGAGGAGAAGGGGGAGGGAGGCTGAACGGGCCAGGCCCGAGATTTCGAGCAGGGCCCGTCCCCAGCTCCAGATTTACAGGTAGGTGGCGTTGCGTCAGGTCGTGGGGGAGCCCGGGCCAGGGGGGTGGGGGTGGGCGCGGGGAGGGAGGTCGGTTCGGTTCGGGTCGGGGGGAGGGAGGGAGAGGGAGGTCAGGTCGGGGGGAGGGAGGTCAGGTCGGATCCAGTCCGGGGGCGAGGGGGGAGCGGGAGTCGGGTCGGGGTTTGTCCAGAGGCTGGGGGGTGGCGGGAGTCGGGTGGGGTCCGGAGGTGGGGGAGCCTTATGCACGCAGCCCCAGTGAGGCCATTCGGCCAGGGCTAGGGGCTGCGTGCTTCGGCTCCTCCCACACAGTTTTGGGCACCTGGAGCTACTGCACATGCGCGCCCACTGTAGCGCGCATGTGCAGAGGTCCTGGCACTGTTTTCAGCGCAGGGACCTGGCTCCGCCCCCGACAGCTCGTGCTGCGCTGCGCCGAGGGCCAGAGGACCTGCAGGAAGGTGGAGAATCTGGAGGGTTTTTTTAGGCGCACTTTGTGGCGCGAAAAATGGGCGTCCAGGTCGGGACTGCGCCGTTCTCGGCGCGGCTCGAAACTTGGGCCCTATGAAACTATGCAGAAGGGTAGTTTATAAAAGAAGAATTTTGTGTGGATACCCTATACACAAAAAAGGCAAATAACATACTCAATTTGACAAAGATGTTCTGCTCAATTATTTACAGAATATATTATTCTACAATGCTTAAAAACCAAACTACATGACAGAAAATGTTGCTTGTACACCTTCCACTTTATTAATTTTCTTTAATACAGATGCTTTTACCGAACAGAAAACAAGAACTAATTTTTTTTTTTAAATCCCCAACCAACAAGCTCTGCCGATGACTGAGTGAGTTTATCCAATGATTAGCTGTGCCATACAGACCTGGTCAGATCCAGGTTTGAGCTCCAGTCTATGTTGCATTAGTTTCTCTCAACTGTGGTTACAGTAAGGGTGCAACAAGTGGACTCGGAGCCTTTAGATTAGACAACATTCACCAATCCGGATCACTATCCAGCAATCCCTGCTGAAAATGTGAATGAGAACATCAGATGAAGGACCAATCCGGCTACAATGTACCTTCATTCAAATAGCCTGTCAAATCTCATTGTGAAGTCTCACACATTAATAATTGGGCAAGGTACCAAAGTGGAACCCTTTTCCAAATATTAATAAGGAAAAAATTGGTGACAAAAACTTCCAAATTATAATTTTACTACTGATGTATATTAAATACCTATAATTACAAAATTTCAAATTTTAATGCTCAAAATTTGTTAATGTTGATGGCTAGGGTTCAGTAAAAATATAAGTGTACCTTCAAACCTCGATTTCAATTATTACAAAACTTAAAATCAACAATTTTAAAATGTGCTTTAATTTTTGAATAGGCATGTTGAACAGATTGGACTTGGGAGCAGGCGCCCAAGCCGAGAGTGGGAGCCCCATTCAGGGTTGGATTAAGGGTAAAGGTAAACAGTATTGACATAAGTGACGTAGCAAGAGCAGAACGAAGTCTCTAGGGCTCAGGCACATGTTATTCTCGATTTGATGTAAACAGACTCTGGATGCCTTTTTTCTAGAGATGCATTCTACACACAAATCAGGGACGAAAAAAATGAAAGAGCACCAGCTACGCGAGGAGCAAAAGAGACGAGCAGTAGCTAAACTGCTTAAATGGGATAACTTTTTCCAACTAAAAACGCAAGATCATGAAGATGAAGGCCAAGGTGACGCTGTGCTGTCAACTTCAACAACTAGTGGCACCGGACCCGGAGTTGGCCAAGTTGGAGCTCCGTCAAAAAGTTGAAGATGAAGAAAACCAATTGGCGCATACAGAGCTGAAAGAGGCACAACTTACGAGTGACATTGGGCTGTGGGGAGACAATATCTCAGAAGACATGCCAAGCCATTGGATTGAAAAAGGTAGTGAGGATTGTCAAAACTGTGATAAAGACTCCAAAACTCCGGTGTGATTCATGCCAAGGAAGGATGTCGCCGATACTTGAAGTCCTTCGTCACATGTGTGCACCTGCTGACAGGGGAACATGTGGAGCGAATATGGCTCTGTTATTTACCTTCAAACAGTAGAGTATACTGCTTTGCTTGCAAGGCCACAGCACGAACAAGTAGCCACTTTACTCATGGGTTTAATGACTGGAAGCATGGAGACGAGAGGATTTCATCGCAGAGAAGCCACGGTTGTAATGTGCACTAGACAAGCTGGCACTGGTTGTGTGGATGGTCATATTGTCTTCCAGTTTGAAAATCAACAGCAGTACTGGCGCAAGGTGCTAGAGCGGGCTGCCTGTGTGATAACGTTTCTCTGTGAACGAGGTTTTTCATTGTGAGGCAGAGACGAAATCGTTGGGTCTCCAAGTAATGGTAATTATCTGGGTGTGTTGGAGGTTCTCGCAAACTATGATGCATTTCTTGCTGAACGCATCAAGCGGTTCACCAACAAAGGCAAGAGGCATACTTCATACTTGTCTGCCACAAGAAGTGATTAGTCTGATGGGTAGCAAAGTACTCGAGACGATTATGCAGGAATTGAAATCAGTGAAGTTCTGTTCAATATCTGTTAATTCAAGGCAAGATGTTACACACTCAGATCGGCTGACATTTGTCATTTGTTATGTTCTACTGACTGGTCCTGAGGAAAAGTTCCTAAAGTTCTTGCCAATAATTGGTCATACTGAACAAATAGCAGAAATAATACTGGCCTTCCCGGATGAGAACGGGATCAACATAAAAAATTGTCGCGGATAATCTTATGAAAATGCTTCAAATATATGAGTGGGAAATAAATTGGTGTCCAAACGATCAAAGAGCAATGCCCATATATGATGTTTATACCATGCGCAGTGCACTCACTCAACCTTGTGGGGAAAAAAAGTGTTGAATGCAACCCAGTGATTGTACAAAAGTTGTACATTTTTCTCTCTGCATCGATGTATCGCAGGCGACTGCTTTATGAAAAACTAAAGCCTTCAGGGCTCTCTGTTGTCAAACAACTTTCTGCTACTCGATGGTCAGCAAGGTATGAAGCAGTGTCAGACCTGCTCAAAGGTTACACTCCCATATGCGAAGTGTTGGAATCCCTGGTAATTGACGTGGAACAGAAAGTTGAATGCCGAAATGAACCTCAGTTAATCCTTGACAAACTTGGCGAACGAGATTCAGCTATTCTCATTATTATTTGGAACACAGTCTTGAAGTGCTTTCACCTGACCAATCTCTCGCTTCACGAGACCGGCTTGAATCGGAATATCATGGTATCCTTACTAGAGTCCCTTGTCGATTTTGTCAAGACCCAGCGGAGAGCTTCAGGACTGTGAAGACCTAGGGATTAAACTGTGTGGCCACAATGTGTACAATTCAGCTCAGAGGTGCGTCCGGGTGCGCAAATGCCGCTAAGACGATGGAGATGCTAAAAACACTGTGCTGTCACCCAAAGAGAAATTCAAAACTGTGTTTCTTGTCATCATTGATCAACTAAGCAGTACCTTGAAACACCGCCGTGAAGCATACAAGGAAATCAACTGTAAGTTTGGATTCCTGTCAAAGCTAGCCGTTCTCTCGACTCACGAGATCAAGCAAGACGCAGCAAATCTTGCCTGCTCCTATCCCAAAGATCTGGAACCTATGATTGAAAGTAAACTCATCCAGTTTTCTAGCTTGGTAGCATCCTCAACAGAGCTTCAAACCTCAATGTGTGTCAAACAAACTAAGTCAGCAGAGCTGAGAATGTACCAATTCCTCCATACATCCTCACCCAAACCTTTTCTAACATTGAAATAGCTCTTCAGATATATCTGTCAATGATGGTATCAAATTGCAGTGGTGAGCGGTCCTTCTCGAAACTAAAACGCATCAAGGATGAGGTCAGGAACCGAATGGGACAAGTTCGACTTAATAGTCTTTCAATCATGAACATCGAGAGCGAAGTACTGAGAGGACTCGACTTCTGGAAAATCATTAACGAGTTTAGCCATCAGAAATCTCGGAAAAGATCAATGTAATGTTATAGAAACATAGAAAATAGGTGCAGGAGTAGGCCATTCAGCCCTTCGAGCCTGCACCACCATTCAATAAGATCATGGCTGATCATAACCTCAGTACCCCTTTCCTGCTTTCTCTCCATACCCATTGATCCCTTTAGCCGTAAGGACCATATATCCAATGAACTGGCATCAACAACTCTCTGCGGCAGGGAATTCCACAGGTTAATAACTCTGAGTGAAGAAGTTTCTCCTCAGCTCAGTCCGAAATGGCTTACCCCTTATCCTTAAGACTGTGTCCCCTGGTTCTGGACTTCCCCAACATCGGGAACATTCTTCCTGCATCTAACCTGTCCAGTCCCGTCAGAATTTTATATGTTTCTATGAGATCCCCTCTCATCCTTCTAAACTCCAGTGAATAAAGGCCCAGTCGATCCAGTCTCTCCTGTGTCAGTCCAGCCATCCCTGGAATCAGTCTGGTGAACCTTCGCTGCACTCCCTCAATTGCAAGAACGTCCTTCCTCAGGTTAGGAGACCAAATTCCAATACTCCAGGACACAATATTCCAGGTGAAGCCTCACCAAGGCCCTGTACAACTGAAGTAAGACTTCCCTGCTCCTATACTCAAAACCCCGAGCTATGAAGGCCAACATACCATTTGCCTTCTTCACCGCCTGCTGTACCCTCATGCCAACTTTCAATGACTGATAAATCATGACACCCAGGTCTCGTTGCACCTCCCCCTTTCCTAATCTGCCGCCATTCAGATAATATTCTGCCTTCGTGTTTTTGCCCCCAAAGTGGATAACCTCACATTTATCCACATTATACTGCATCTGCCATGCATTTGCCCACTCACCTAACCTGTCCAAGTCACCCTGCAGCCTCTTAGCATCCTCCTCACAGCTCACACCGCCACCCAGCTTAGTCATCTGCAAACGGAGATATTACACTCATTTCCTTCATCCAAATCATTAATGTATATTGTAAATAGCTGGGGTCCCAGCACTGAGCCCTGTGGCACCCCACTAGTCACTGCCTGCCATTCTGAAAAGGACCCATTTATCCCGACTCTCTGCTTCCTGTCTGCCAACCAGTTCTCTATCCACGTCAGTACATTACCCCCAATACCATGTGCTTTAATTTTGCACACCAATCTCTTGTGCGGGACCTTGTCAAAAGCCTTTTGAAAGTCCAAATACACCACATCCACTGGTTCTCCCCTGTCCACTCTACGAGTTACATCCTCAAAAAATTCCAGAAGATTTGTCAAGCATGATTTCCCTTTCATAAATCCATGTTGACTTGGACCGATCCTGTCACTGCTTTCCAAATGTGCTGTTATTTCATCTTTAATAATTGATTCCAACATTTTCCCCACTACTGATGTCAGGCTAACCGGTCTATAATTACCCGTTTTCTCTCTCCCTCCTTTTTTAAAAAGTGATGTTACATTAGCTACCCTCCAGTCCATAGGAACTGATCCGGAGTCAATAGACTGTTGGAAAATGATCCCCAATGCATCCACTATTTCTAGGGCCACTTCCTTAAGTACTCTGGGATGCAGACTATCAGACCCCGGAGATTTATTGGCCTTCAATCCCATCATTTTCCCTAACACAATTTCCCGCCCAATAAGGATATCCTTCAGTTCCTCCTTTTCACTAGACCCTCGGCCCCCTAATACTTCCGGAAGGTTATTTGCGTTTTCCTTCGTGAAGACAGAACCAAAGTATTTGTTCAACTCGTCTGCCATTTCTTTGTTCCCCATTATAAATTTACCTGAATCTGACTGCAAGACACTTACGTTTGTCTTCACTAATCTTTTCCTCTTCACATATCTATAGAAGCTTTTGCAGTCAGTTTTTAGGTTCCCGGCAGGCTTCCTCTCATACTCTATTTTCCTCTTCCTAATTAATGTTATACTTGTAGTTGCCTCTGTGGAGAAAATGGAATGCAAATGACTGATGGTCTTCCAAAAAATTGTGCTGTCTTGTTCTAAATTGTTGCCATTGTTGATTTTGTTTCAAAATGTAAGGTTTTTTTTATATTAAAACGTTGTTGTTTACTATTTATACAGGGTTTTATCACGGTATCGGTTTGATTGTTTGGAAACATCATAAAATATTAAATGAGTGTCGTCATAGTATCAATGAGAACATGACCGTAGATGTCGACTTGACCTTGACTTGATGCATACTCAGTATAGTGCCCTGTGACTTAGCTCACTAATGTAATTTACTGCAGGATGTGAATGGGAGTAGGGGGGCCCATGGCTGGGGTACTGCCCGGGGTCCGAGGCACTCTTAATCCATTCCTGCTTGGGAATCTGCTCTGAAATAATACATGCAGGGTAACAAAGACACAAATTCAGATTCAGGACATATGTTACTGTGATCAGTCGGCACATTAAACAGACTTATTTCTTGAATCATGCTTTTGGTCTAGAGCTCTATCATTGCATGAGGCCAATTAAGCGCAACCAGCATGACTGCAAAAGCTTGTTCTACTCAACTACACACTACAATATTCTCTTTCACTTCATTAAATTTTAGAATTTGTCCAGTTTACCAGTATATGCATCACTTAAAAATGTTAGTTGGACTTATTATAGTGCAATAGTGTAAATGCCATTTCTGCTGGCTCAGATTGAGGGGAACCAGTTTGATTTATGTTACACCCATGAAGCGCACCTTACTTTAAAAAGAGTGCCCTCTTGAGGTGGTTAGGTCACAATTTCACTGGGGAGCAAAGCCAAGTGAAAGAGATTGTGGGGGAGAACAAATGCAACATAAAAATTATTCTACAAAGAGCAAGCTAAAAGGAGAGGAATGGTTTAGTATAGAACCTAGCATTGCCAGAAGGAAATAAAAACAAACTGCATTCGCAGTATCAGATGCACGACAAATGTCAACTCTTACAGCAGAGGCCTCGAGCTGGAGAACAGCCGCTTTCTTTCTTAGCTCTTCAGCCTGGATCCCTTTGGAATTTAGTTCTTCTTTCAGTTGTTCTACCTGTCAGAACATTGTTACCATTATTGGTCATTACACATTCTCATATCCTGCAAGACCCAAAGTTATCTCAACTGCTCTGGCGAATAGATTCTGTAATAGGTACAGAAATCCAAAAATGAATTTCTAAAAACATACTAATTTGGTTTGGAGAGGTAAAAAAGATGGCATAACAAAAACAAGACTTCAGTATGAATCTATTTTTTGAGATTATTTTGTGCTCTATATTTCATATATTGTGCCACTTCTGATTAGCATCAAATATCAGGAATGAGAATGGTATCCTTCAATTTGATGAACCAGTCATATTTTATTTTACTCAAAAGTAAAACAAAAAAAAGAGATTCTCCTGTAAAAGAAAACAGACTTGAATTTGGATTTCTTTCACAAAACATGCTCATAATTCTACATAAGGTGCTGCTGTAATAATTATGACAGCAACTGCATACATGCAGTACCTGAAGTTGTAACTGAACTGATAGCTAACTAGATAGCAAAAAAGTTCTCTCTAGTTTGTTTAACTCACAAGCAAAAATATAAGATACCAATAGCTCCAAAAAATTTAACTCACCATATGACAAAGTAGTTTCCATTATTTAACACTAATTAACATTTGTAAATTACAATTATCTGTGAGCAAGACATAAAACAAAGACCTCACCAATGGTACAATCAGCAAAAGAGATGTGCAATCAGGTCATAAAGACTAGGGATTAAAGGCTCAATTTACAGACCATGCTCAGTTAGCTGCTCTCAGCTAGGGTGGCAGCAGGTATAACTACAATTGGCCTCCATATTCCTGGTCTAGCGAGCAGAAAACAAAATACATCTGGCATTAGCCAGTGAGCCTTTGCGGAACCCTAGTATGCATAGTCATCAGATAAGGACAGGATTAGACTTGCCTGTAATTCTTCTTATGGTCAAATTATCTGGCATTACTCCCTAGGTAAGCTTACACATGCTGAATGTCCACTTGGATGCTGGTTGAGTACTATTACCTCAAGTGAGGAACTGTACCTGAATATGATTCCAGGAGAGGAAGGTGAATTTAAAAAAAAAATTAACAGGCTAGCTAGTGTATAACAGAAACTGTAGATTTCAGGCCAAGGCTGGTGTGATACTAAGTGCACTGAAATGCTGACTGACATTCCTACTTTAAAAGACAATAAGTTGGTCAAAGGACTCAGAATGTGATGTTTGTTTACTCAAGCAATTGCTAGATGCTCGAAAAAACTTGCAGAAGCAAAGTCAAACACTTAATTTGTTTCTTCTCAACAAACCTATTTAAAATCAAGGCAACTCCTTGGTCAATTTATGACAACTGATAAGCTCCTTCAATTGCAGATGTATCAGTTATGCACAATAAATGTGTCACTGGGTCAAAATCCTGAAACTCCCGACCTAACAGCAAGCACTGTGGGAGTACCTTCACCACATGGACTGCAGGGGTTCAAAGCAGCTCACCACCGCATTCGAGGGCAACTAGAGATGGGCGACAAATGCTGTTCCCGAGTCCCCAGATGTTGTCATTTGCCACACCTTTCCACCTTGCGTGGCAGCTTAAAGCTACGCAGTCCATGAGGCTAGGTGATGACGGAATTTCTTGGGAGCAGCTCATCTTTCTGTTCCCCATAACGACAGTGTCCACCATGGAGATGGTTGGTAACATAATTCAGATTGGTCTTCTGCTGATGAATCGGTTATTTAGAGCCTCCCATACATCTGTGAAAAGTGGTATTTGTGGCATGTCCTGGATTTACTCAAGAAGATTCTATGTTGCAATATGACACCTGATGTTAGGAGGCCTTATATTTGGCAGGACTGGTACCTATTCGATGATTGTTAAGTCTCAGTTGTTTATTATTCTCGTGGTTTTATTTAATTGTATATCAACCAGTTTCATGTGGAAAGAGTTTAATCGCACAGGTGTGCAATATTCTCCAACTGAGTAGCAAAGAGCTAATGCCGAACTGCGCAATGTTTGCACATTAGGTCCCTGTTGAACATGCAAGTTTATTCAGGAGGCCATTTCTGCTCTTGATCTTTTAAGATACTTTGATGAGATTGTCTATGGTGGTCCTTGCAGTTAAGTGACGATCTAGAGTTACTCCTAGATATACTGACTTTGGGTCATGCACCAGCGGATCTCTATCCAAGATGATGTTATGATGAAGTGTGCCATGATTAAGATGAAAGCATGACACTGTCTTTGACATACTGTGCTTAAGTCTCCACTTTTTGCAATAGGCACTGCCTTTATTCAATTTGTCCTCAATTATTTTGTGGTCTCTACCCCTTGAAGCCAGGCAGGTATCATCTGCATACTTGAATGGCCTGGAAATTATTGGAGGCAAATCATTTACAATTACGTTGAAAAGAGCTGGAGCAAGAACAGATCCCTGGGGGATCCATTCTTCCCAATCTTTTATATGCTCACCTTACTGCCCAGCATTTTGTGGAATTGTCGGTCTCGAAATATCATCTCTAAAGCCGTAACTACCCATCGGGGTGCAACCTTGACATCTTCACCAGTAGGCTAGTGTAGCAGATGGTATCATATGCTATAATTATGTCAAGGAGCGCAGTTCCCGTCATCCTCTGTTGCAAACCATTTTCTATATAGGTGGTAAAAGCAAGAACTTGGTCACTCGGTCTGATACCTGCCTGGTCACCTTTTAAAGCATGTTCTAATGTGGGCATCATACTTCACAGAATTAGCCACTCCGGAGGTTTCGAAGCACAGCTCAGAAATGATATAGAATGGCGGCGAGCTGGGAGGGTGTTGTTCTTCTCTGGTTTTAGCATGGCTATCGCGCTAGCTTTCTGCTATATCTTAGACATCTTTCTCTCTTGGGAGGACATAAACTCAAAATACTGCAGATTCTGGAAATCTTAAATAAAAACAAAAAATGACCGAAAGAATCAGCGGATCAGGCAGTATAGGTTTGGATGGTAGGTCATCCATCGATCTGAAACGTTAATACAGATACTAGCTTTCTCTCTCCACAGATGCTGCGTAACCTGATGAATGTGTCCAGCATTTTCTGTTTTTATTACATAAACACTGACAGTCATTTCATGCTCTTCTTTGAGAGGTAATAGCAGGATTTCAGGTGAAATCTTGTTAAGGCCATGTGCTTCTTCTGCTTTCATAAAACTCAATGCTCTCTCTACTTCTTCAATCAAGAATGGCTGGAAGATATCTTCGTCACTCCGAGGTAGGATCAATCTGTATCAGCACCACTTCCACTTTACTGATTCTTCAAATAGTTCATCCCGGTTAGCTTTTGCCAGGTTATTTAGGTGCTTTTTGGGCACACTTTACCCTGACTTATGTGGGGGGGGGGGGAGAGGGGGGAGCTGGTTTCTGTGCTGCTCCAAGCTTACTCATGAATGACTGTTTTTGTGCTGGACCAAATCCTTCACACTGTTGCAGAAGTTTAAGCAGAGTATATAAGCCGTTTGATGGCTGCTTTGAAAATTGCTGGGGAAGTAAATGTAACGGTTTTCTACTCAAGTATTATATGGTATATAGAGAAACACAAAAACATAGAAAATAGGTGCAGGAGTAAGCCAATCGGCCCTTCGAGCCTGCACCACCATTCAATAAGATCATGGCTGATCATAACCTCAGTACCCCTTTCCTGCTTTCTCTCCATACCCATTGATCCCTTTAGCCGTAAGGGCGAAATCTAACTCCCTCTTGAATGTATCCAATGAACTGGCATCAACAACTCTCTGCGGTAGGGAATTCCACAGGTAAACAACTCTCTGAGTGAAGAAGTTTCTCCTCATCTCAGTCCTAAATGGCTTACCCCTTATCCTTCGACAGTGTCCCCTGGTTCTGGACTTCCCCAACAACGGGAACATTCTTCCTACATCTAACCTGTCCAGTCCCATCAGAAATTAATATGTTTCTAATGAGATCACCTCTCATCCCTCTAAACTCCAGTGAATACAGGCCCAGTCGATCCAGTCTCTCCTCATATATGTCAGTCCTGCCATCCCAGGAATCAGTCTGGTGAACCTTCGCTGCACTCCCTCAATAGCAAGAACGTCCTTCCTCAGATTAGGAGACAAAAACTGAACACAATATTCCAGGTGAGGCCTCATCAAGACCCTGTACAACTGCAGTAAGACCTCCCTGCTCCTATACTCAAATCCCCGAGCTATGAAGGCCAACATGCCATTTGTCTTCTTCACCGCCTGCTATACCTGCATGCCAACTTTCAATGACTGATAAATCATGACACCCAGGTCGCGTTGCACCTCCCCTTTTCCAAATTTGCCACCATTCAGATAATATTCTGCCCTCGTGTTTTTGCCAACAAAGTGCATAACCTCACATTTATCTACATTATACTGCATTTGCCATGCATTTGCCCATTCACCTAACCTGTCCAAGTCACCCTGTAGCCTCTTAGCATCCTCCTCACAGCTCACACCGCCATCCCAGCTTAGTGTCATCTGCAAACGGAGATATTGCACTCAATTCCTTCATCTAAATCATTGATGTACACTGTAAATAGCTGGGGTCCAGCACTGAGTCCTGCGGCACCCCACTAGTCACTGCCTGCCATTCTGAAAAGGACCCGTTTATCCCGACTTGCTTCCTGTCTGCCAACCAGTTCCCTATCCACGTCAATACATTACCCCCAATACCATGTGCTTTAATTTTGCACACTAATCTCTTGTGTGGGACCTTGTCAAAAGCCTTTTGAAAGTCCAAATATACCACATCCACTGGTTCTCCCCTGTCCACTCTACGAGTTACATCCTCAAAAAATTCCAGAAAATTTGTCAAGCATGGTTTCCCTTTCATAAATCTATGCTGACTTGGACCTATCCGGTCACTGCTTTCCAAATGCACTGCAATTTCATCTTTAATAATTGATTCCAACATTTTCCCCACTACTGATGTCAGGCTAATCAGTCTATAATTCCCCGTTTTCTCTCTCCCTCCTTTCTTAAAAAGTGGTGTTACATTAGCTCCCCTCCAGTCCATAGAACTGATCCAGAGTCGATAGACTGCTGGAAAATGATCACCAATGCATCCACTATTTCTACGGCCACTTCCTTAAGTACTCTGGGATGCAGACTATCAGGCCCTGGGGATTTATTGTCCTTCAATCCCATCAATTTCCCTAACACAATTTCCTGACTAATAAGGATTTCCTTCAGTTTCTCCTTCTCGCTAGACCCTCGGTCCCCTAGTATTTCCGGAAGGTTATTTGTGTCTTCCTTAGTGAAGACAGAACCAAAGTATTTGTTCAACAGGTCTGCCATTTCTTTGTTCATCATTATAAATTCACCTGAATCTGACTGCAAGGGACCTATTTTTGTCTTCACTAATCTTTTTCTCTTCACATATCTATCGAAGCTTTTGCAGTCAGTTTTTATGTTCCCAGCAAGCTTACTCTCATACTCTATTTTCCCCCTCCTAATTAAACCCTTTGTCCTCCTCTGCTGAATTGTAAATTTCTCCCAGTCCTCAGGTTTGCTGCTTTTTCTGGCCAACTTGTATGTATTTTCCTTGGATTTAACACTATCCTTAATTTCCCTTGTTAGCCACGGTTGAGCCACCTTCCCCATTTTATTTTTACTCCAGACAGGGATGTACAATTGTTAAAGTTCATTCAAGTGATCTTTAAATGTTTGCCATTGCCTATCCACCGTCAACGTTTTAAGTATCATTCGCCAGTCTATTCTGGCCAATTCATACCTCATACCATTGAAGTTACCTTTCCTCAAGTTCAGGACCCTAGTCTCGGAATTAACTGTGTCACTCTCCATCTTAATAAAGAATTCTACCATATTATGGTCACTCTTCCCCAAGGAGCCTCACACAACAAGATTGCTAATTAGTCCTTTCTCGTTACACATCACCCAAGTCTAGGATGGCCAGCCCTCTAGTTGGTTCCTCGACATATTGGCCCAGAAAACCATCCCTTATACACTCCAGGAAATCCTCCTCCACCGTATTGCTACCAGATCGGTTAGCCCAATCTATATGTAGATTAAAGTCGCCCATGATAACTGTTGTACCTTTATTGCATGCATCCCTAATTTCTTGTTTGATGTTGTCCCCAACCTCACTACTACTGTTTGGTGGTCTGTACACAACTCCCACTAGCGTTTTCTGCCCTTTGGTATTCCGCAGCTCCACCCATACAGATTACACATCATCCAAGCTAATGTCCTTCCTTACTATTGCGTTAATTTCCTCTTTAACCAGCAACACTTCCCCACCTCATTTTCCTTTCTGTCTATCCTTCCTGAATGTTGAATACCCCTGGATGTTGAGTTCCCAGCCTTGGTCACCCTGGAACCATGTCTCCGTGATGCCAATTATATCAAATTCGTTAATTGCTGCTTACGCAGTTAATTCGTCCACCTTATTACGAATACTCCTCACATTGAGGCATAGAGCCTTCAGGCTTGTCTTTTTAACACACTTTGCCCCTTTAGAATTTTGCTGTAATGTGGCCCTTTTTGATTTTTGCCTTGGGTTGCTCTGCCCTCCTCTTTTACTTTTCTTCTTACTATCTTTTGCTTCTGCCCCCATAACTAAATGTTACAAAAATGCCTCTTACTGGAAGTATACTGGCAATGAAGGAGTCTACATGAGTTTGTTAGAGACAAATATCACCAACTTTTTAACCCAGCCACAAGATTCTCTATTACTGAGCACTTTGTAACTGAGTCTTTCGATATGCAATTGAAGGATAAAAAGTGAAAAATGTAAACTGCCCCAGTATTACTGCAACCAGGTAGCCCAGATTCAGACTGCTGTTTGCTGGGCCATCAAAATTAAAAATATGGTGTAATGTCTTCATTTTTTCCTGTATCGCCCCAGCCTTTCAAGCCTGCTATGGTATTAAAATGTCAGCATCCAGCACCATTCAATCTCCCTCTGAAATGACATTAAAATTTGAGACATGAATTTTATATGGCCTTTCAATCTTTAATTTGCTGTGCTCCTTTTATTTGCAGAGCACATCATTTTAATCCTGATAGAATGTGCCCGATGGGCTTGAACGACCACTGCTACTCTACAATTTAGGTTTGGCATTGGCCCCACACAAGTTCACTCCTGCTGTCGAACACTAGCAAGTAATGTGAAAGCTGCCCAATTTTACAAACACGGGATCATGCCATGGTCAACTGAGATACTGAAGACCAAAGCCTCTCTAGCCCTTCTTTGAGGGAAAGCAAAGAGCTACTCAGCTGGAGAAAGGCTTTTGTTCCAAAGGGACATACCTTCAAATCTCATCAAAATGAACTATCTGGAAGGAACAGTAATGAGCATTTCAAATAGACTTCAGGGTAGGGTAGTTGAGGTGTGCAATCCAACACACCATGGGAAGCACCTCAGGTGATTGAACAGTAGTTACAAGTATAACATGCAAATTTGGGCATTTTAACATTGGAGTTTCCATTAGACATGTTTAACATAGAACATGTCACCTACACAAGAGTTTTAATATATTATAGATTGACACAATATCTAAGGAACATTGCATCACACAACTGGAAGTATAAAGATACCAGGGTTTCTCCACAATCCAAGAACATATAGATTTTTTGGGTGTAGTTTCTAGCATGAGGAATTTAGGGGATTATTCATGCATTGCATTCAACTGGGGGCAGATACCAAAGGCAATTAAAAAGAAAAAAAGCCACATATTTTCTTCTTGCAAAGTCTGCAGGCACTCGTGTGTAATGGACGATGTTACTTATTCAGAACCCGATTGACGTAAATAGCTCAAAATGACCCCCATTTGAGTAATTGCATAAAGGGGAAGCGATTGTTCTTGGTTCTGAACATCTATGACCAAAGAATAAACTATGTTGGAAGTATATTTTCCATTACTTCCAAAGAAACAAACACTCATTCCAGTTTTCTTGATTTGTACACGGAGCATAATCCTAACAATATCTATTACCATCTTTTTAATATACTTTGTGGCTGTTACTGAAGACAAGATATATCCTAGCATGGGATATGTATTTATTTAGAATAATGGTAGCAAGGGAATGATGGCACATCAATTTTAGATTATAAGAAACTTTCAGGGAAGGATTAACACATGGGCCTACAATACCAGGTGTCCCAGTAAAACTCGCCTTAAATGGAGAAAAACTGCTGGATCAAAAAATTCTAGCATTTCCAATAGTCAGAGGGGACAAGCCAGAGGTTGCAGATTTGTTACAATATAAATAGTGACACTGGTCATGACAAATCACTAGTTATAAAACATTTATTTGTTCATGTATGAGGAACCTTTAGAAGCAACAGTAATAAATAAGAAAATCCATAGACATTCTACAGGCTTGTTTCTTCAGGCATTTTACTACACGTGTGTTATAATAGATCAAGGGGGTGGTGGGGGAAGGGAATGTTGTGTGGGTGGTGCCCATGGCATCAAAATTCTTAATCCAGCTCTGGCAACTGGTTCATCGTTACTCAGGAGCATCTGTTACTGCAGACTTCAAAAACACTAGTTACGGGAGTCATAGAAACATAGAAACAATCTCTTGTGTGGGACCTTGTCGAACGCCTTCTGAAAGTCCAAATATACCACATCAACTGGTTCTCCCTTATCCACTCTACTGGAAACATCCTCAAAAAATTCCAGAAGATTTGTCAAGCATGATTTCCCTTTCACAAATCCATGCTGACTTGGACCTATCATGTCACCTCTTTCCAAATGCACTGCTATGACATCCTTAATAATTGATTCCATCATTTTACCCACTACCGATGTCAGGCTGACCGGTCTATAATTCCCTGTTTTCTCTCTCCCTCCTTTTTTAAAAAGTGGGGTTACATTGGCTACCCTCCACTCCATAGGAACTGATCCAGAGTCAATGGAATGTTGGAAAATGACTGTCAACGCATCCACTATTTCCAAGGCCACCTCCTTAAGTACTCTGGGATGCAGTCCATCAGGCCCTGGGGATTTATCGGCCTTCAATCCCATCAATTTCCCCAACACAATTTCCCAGCTAATAAGGATTTCCCTCAGCTCCTCCTCCTTACTAGACCCCCCGACCCCTTTTATAACCGGAAGGTTGTTCGTGTCCTCCTTCATGAATACCGAACCAAAGTACTTGTTCAATTGGTCCGCCATTTCTTTGTTCCCCGTTATGACTTCCCCTGATTCTGACTGCAGCGGACCTACGTTTGTCTTTACTAACCTTTTTCTCTTTACATATCTATAGAAACTTTTGCAATCCGTCTTAATGTTCCCTGCAAGCTTCTTCTCATACTCCATTTTCCCTGCCCTAATCAAACCCTTTGTCCTCCTCTGCTGAGTTCTAAATTTCTCCCAGTCCCCAGGTTCGCTGCTATTTCTGGCCAATTTGTATGCCACTTCCTTGGCTTTAATACTATCCCTGATTTCCCTTGATAGCCACGGTTGAGCCACCTTACCTTTTTTATTTTTATGCCAGACAGGAATGTACAATTGTTGTAGTTCATCCATGCGGTCTCTAAATGTCTGCCATTGCCCATCCACAGTCAACCCCTTAAGTATCATTCGCCAATCCATCCCAGCCAATTCACGCCTCATACCTTCAAAGTTAGCCTTCTTTAAGTTCTGGACCATGGTCTCTGAATTAACTGTTTCATTCTCCATCCCAATGCAGAATTCCACCATATTATGGTCACTCTTCCCCAAGGGGCCTCGCACAACGAGATTGCTAATTAATCCTTTCTCATTACATAACACCCAGTCTAAGATGGCCTCCCCCCTAGTTGGTTCCTCGACATATTGGTCTAAAAAACCATCCCTTATGCACTCCAGAAAATCCTCCTCCACCGTATTGCTTCCAGTTTGGTTAGCCCAATCTATGTTCATATTAAAGTCACCCATTATAACTGCTGCACCTTTATTGCACGCACCCCTAATTTCATGTTTGATGCCCTGTATTATCACAACTGAGTCATTACATAGTTAGCAATGTACCAGGCAGAACAACAAAAGGATCAGGATAGGTTTTATGAAATTTTGCTTGCAGCACAGAGACTTGTGGGCCCCACAGGCAGTCCGCTGACCTCTCCATTCAAATTCTCAACATGTACTCCTGGCACATGGAGATCTGCAGTGCGAATGTGTATAATGTACCCCATCATCTTTAATATTGCTCTGTTTGCTATTCCCTGTATTAGTCCCAAATTTGACAAAGTACAAGCATTCTCTACAAATTGAACAACTTTTCTAAAAATAGGTAGCATGTACTAAGTCAGATTTCCCATGCATGATCTTTATCTCAATCATATCAGCGTGAACAGAATTGCATTTATATAGTATCTATATAGCGTCAGCTGATGCTGACACTCGCTGGGTAGCACTCTCGCCTCTGAGTCAGAGGTTGTGGGTTCAAGTCCCACTCCAGGGACTTGAGCACAAAAAAAAAATCTAGGCCAACACTCCTCAGCACTGCACTGTTGGAGGTGCCATATTTCAGATGAGGCCCCGTTTGCTCTCTCAGGTGGACGTAAAAGATCCCATGGCACTATTTCGAAGAAGAGCAGGGGAGTTATTCCCGGTGTCCTGGCCAATATTTATCCCTCAATCAACATAACAAAAAAACAGATTATCTGGTCGTTATCACATTGCTGTTTGTGGGAGTTTGCTCGTGCACAAATTGGCTGTCGTGTTTCCTACATTACAACAGCAACTACGCTCCAAATGTACTTCATTGGCTGTTATGCGCTTTGAGACATCCGGTGGTCATAAAAGGCGCTATATAAATCCAAGTTCTTTTTTTTTCTTTCTCAATCTACAAATTGCCCCAAAGCGCTTTGCAGCCAATCAAATATTTTGAAGTGTAGCCACCATTGTAATATAAAGAAATGTGACATCAAGGCCCCACAAACAGCAATAAGATACGTAATTAGAAATCTGTTTTAGTATTAATGGTTGAGGGATAAATGTTGGCCAGGACACCAGGAGAACTCATCTAATATCTTTCTTGAATGGTGCCATGGAATCTTTTACACCACCTAAAGGGCAGATGGATCAGAGTTTAACATTGCATCTGAAAGAGAGCACTTCCAACAGTGCAGCACTCCCTCAGTACTACACTGAAGCATCAACCTGGATTGTCTCTGGATTCTGGCTTGAATCTATGACATTCTGACGCCGAGGCGAGAGTGCTACCACTGAGCCAAGGTTGACAATGTGAGGACCTATCACCGCCCCCAAGAGGAGAAAAAAAATTTAACAGCAGTCACCCCAAATTTTTCCTGTGAAGGGTTGACTACAATCTTCAGCCCATTTTCTTGACCATGGATCTGGGGGACTCCACAAAGACAAGAGGCAAGAAAACAAAGGTTTAAAAAAAAACACAATTTCGGATGCCACGCTACAGAACCCTTAACTGGGGATTCACTAGAGTTTGTAGCTGAAGTATCTCAATTGCTATTCAAGCCACATCAGCAGTTAATCAGAAGCTTGCTTTTATAAAATTGTAGCTTCTGGACATGCACCACCTATTCACACCCTCTCTGGCACTCTGCTCCATTGGTTATTATTCTTCTCAAATCTCCAAATTAAAACAAAAATCAACAATCACTGGAAACCTACTCATGATTGGGCAATGATAAGCACGATGCATATCTTAACACTAAATGCCAATCTGGAAGAATTATTACAAACCAGAAACTTTATAATGTTCAGATACACTGCATGTGTAAACTCTCATGACAATGATGAAAAATAAATGGCATGAAATTGTTTTTAACATATGACAAGTCGTTATAAATCAGAGTATAACAACCCAAGCATTAACAACTTGCGTTTATATTGCACCTTTAACGTAGTAAAATGTCCCCAAGTCGCTTCACAGGAGTGTTAAAAGACAAAACAAATAAATTCGACACCGAGCCGCGTAAGAAGAAATTACGGCAGATGACCAAAAGCTTCGTCAAAGAGATAGGTTTTAAGAAGCGTCTTAAAGGAGGAAAGAGAGGTAGAGATGGAGAGGTTTAGGGAGGGAGTCCCAGAGCTTGGGGCCAAGGCAGCTCCAGGCACAGCCACCAATGGTTGAGCAGTTATAAATCAGGGATGCTCAAGGAGGGAAGAATTTGAGGAGTGTAGACATTTTGGGGAAAGGGGAGGGGAGGCGGTTGTGAGGTTGAAGGAAATTTTTCAAACAGTCAGTCAAAGAGGGAGCCATTAATGAGTCACTGATAATCATCTTGTCGCCAATTTTAGAAGCGCAGAGGCCTCCACAGGCCCTCCATCTGTCTTCTTAGCCACAGCTGATGTGGTTTGGAGAGCACCAAAAGGGAGAAGAAAAATGAAAATAACTTTTTTTTATAAATTTTTTAAAAAGTGGTTTGTATTTTTACAATTACACTGCCTTGTGTAAATGAAATGGATGAGAATTTTAGATATAAAATCAGAAGTGCTTGACAAGAATGACTGAGAGCTTCTGAAACCCAATACTTAATATTGTTGCAGTTGTATGACATCATAACAATCAGAAAAATACTTTAGTGAAAGGAAAGATCTGGTTCATTTTCTGCATTGAATCTTGGCGGCGGCATTTTTTTTCCACACAAGTAGACGTAAACACTTTATATAAGCCACATTATGTCACTGAAAAAGGTTTCATTGATATTTGGTACAATTCTTCAATATTTAAACAGGGCTATATACCTTATTCTTCATAAACTTGGAATGGCTCCTGTATACTTCCATCTGTTTCATCTCCTCCTCTCTCTCCTCAATGCTCAGGGCTCCATTTGATTTGAGCATCTGTATCTCATCCTCCAGGTCTCGAATGTTCCTTTCCAGCGAGGAGATTTTACTGTCCTACAGTAAACACATTTAGCTGAAAACATGTCTTTATGAGCTTCCCTATTACGATGTTTTTTAAAATGACACACATTCATAACAACCATACGACATCAACACAATAACCAATATACAAGTTTCAGTCATCTATAGTATGAAAACAGTGATATTTAGCTTGTAAAGGTTTACCATATCATTCTAATGCCAAAAGTATTTGATTATTTAGAATATTCAGTAAATGGGTACAGAAGCCTATTGTTATGGTACTGCACCAACAACCTAGAGGTCATGAGTTCAAATCCCACTATAGCAAGATATAAACGTGAATTCAATAAATTTGGTAATTTGAGAACTAGTACCAGAAAATGGCCATGCAAGTGTCCAATTGTCGTAAAAACCTAATCGGCTCACCAATGTCTTTCAGGGAAGGGAACCTACCACCCATCTGTCTGGTTTACTTCAACTTCAGTTTCGCACTACGTGATTGACTCCTAATGCCCTCCGGACAACTAGGGATGGGCACTAAATAAAATTGCTTGCATCCCAAGAATAAATATAGAACAAGTCACAACACAGTTTAAATACTGCAGCAAGCATAAAGATTCATAAAATTTTGCATTCAAGGACATTCTTCTTACAAAACACATTAAAGGCAGGTCTCAAACGGCTGTGATAACGTTACAGCTAAAATTCCGACTGCAACAAATTAGTCACAAACATACTAAACAATGCTCCCACTGCAACTTCAATACCACAAACTATCACCCTCCATGCAAACCTTTACTCCATGCAACCCTTCTCCCATACAACAAACTTGGTTAATTAAGCCTTCGAAAACCAAACAAATCCTCCTCATACATAGCAAACTTAGTAATCATCCTGATGGAAGCCTTTCTCCTAATTAAAGTTGCACAACATCAATTGATGAGCTTAAGCCACAATAAATCACTATTGAGATCTAATTAATCAATTTGCAAAACTATCTAATAACATTTGATTGAATTATAAAACCTAATAATTTTGCCCCTTTAAGTAAAATATATTGGGCCAAGCCTGAAAATTTCTGACTGTTCAAAAAACAACCCTCCCTTCTCCCTCCATACTGATTATTGCATCTTCAATCAAACAACTGGTGGTCGGTAGACTACTGTGCTCTTCCAACTGTAATGACATTCTTGATGAGTCAAGAGTAGCACCATGATTTATTTGTGTGGGATTACACTGCAATAAAGGAAGGCAATCTTGTTTTTAGGCTTTACAGATCTATCAAAACAATAACACCTCATTATAAATTGCTTTTTAAACATTAACTTCTGTTGTGCATTATAATACCATGCAAACTAAAAACAAATTGGATTAACTTTTCTGAGTCTGTTACAGCAATGAGATACCTCTCCCATTAACTGCACATCTCAGAAAATCACAATTTTCCATTCACGATAGAGTAATGAACAGTTTCGTGCCAATGGAGTCAAGAGAGCAGGAGGCGGGTCTCATGAATGAGATGAGCTTGGAGAGTGGGTTATTGGGCGATAGAAGGGAAGCTAAAGAGAGACATGGGTTTGGGTTTAGGGCTTGGGTAGAAGAAAACCTGAATGGCAGCTGAACAAATGGTCTCAACTTTAGTGACTAAGGCCCCAAGTTTCCACATGCGGCAAAACAGGCGCCCCTCCGAAAACGGCGCCTGAAAAAAAAAAACGCAGTATTTTCGAGCGCCTTGCAGCTCGATGTCTGCTTGGCGCGGCGCACAGGGGGCGGAGCCTACCACTCGCACCGATTTCGTAAGTCGGAGGGGGGGCGGGTACAATTTAAGTGAGTTTTTTTGGTGCCGGCAACCCTGCCCGTGCGCGTTGGAGCGTTCGCAGACGCACAGTCTGAAGTAAACATTGGCACTCGGCCATTTTAAAAAGTGCTGCAGAAAAAGTGAAAATTTGTTTATTGAACCCTTGCAAAGGCTTGCATTTTAATTTTCTTGATATTTCTGTGTGTGAGGGAGTGCATTCTGTAATTAAAGATAGACTGTGATAAACGGGACACATGCACTTGTTTGAGACTATTCAAATTCTTTGTAGCTGTTCAATTTTTAACATTTTTTAATAAAACCACATTGCCCTTCCATGATCAGCACTGAGGCTTCTTCCAGCTTTCTCCCCCTGCTGTCGGTCGGGCCCGACGGCAAACCGCTGCCTCAAGCACTGAGGCTTCTTCCAGCTTTCTCCCCCTGCCGTCGGTCGGGCCCGACGGCAAACGGCTGCCTCAAGCACTGAGGCTTCTTCCAGCTTTCTCCCCCTGTCGTCGGTCGGTCCCGACGGCAAACCGCTGCCTGAAAGGCCTGCATGAAGCACTTTCACACTCTTTGCTTATAAATTTTTCTTCAGGTTGGATTTATTTGTATAATATTTGTATAAGTATAACTAAGGATTTATTGTAGAATTTAATGACTTCCCTTCCCCGCCTCTCACCCCCCACCTCGTTCCCGACGCCTAATTTGTAACCTGCGCCTGATTTTTTAATGTGTAGACAAGGTTTATTCAAGCCTACAAAAATCTTCACTTGCTCCATTCTAAGTTAGTTTGGAGTACATTTTCACTGTGGAAACTTTCAAATCAGGCGTCAGTGGCCGGACACGCCCCCTTTTGAAAAAAAAATTCTGTTCAAAAGTGAAACTGTTCGACCTAACTAGAACTGCAGAAAACTTAAATGTGGAGAATTCCGATTTCTAAGATACTCCGTTCTCCACCAGTTGCTCCTAAAAATCAGGAGCAAATCATGTGGAAACTTGGGGCCTAAGAATCCATGAGCTCCTCACACCTACTGAAGGCAAGGTTGGAGGAAGCAGGAAAGGAAAATTAGATGACACACATACTCCATGAATGCTGTCCAAATAACTAAGGATGATGTTTAAAGAGGCCTAGAATCCAACTATAAACATGGAGTACTTTAGCTCGTGCAGTGAGTTATAAGGGAGTTGAACATGAAATGATATCAAAAACTGCAGGGAATGGGATTAAAATAGACAGCTCCAGTTGCTGAGACAACACAGGCGCAATGGCTGAAAGGCTTTCTTCTGTGCTGCAATTTCTATGATTTGAATGACAATTGTGCCTGAAGAAAATTATAGCAGATTGAGGCCACCACAGTAATAATGAGCTAATGCACAGGGATATTTGGGCTCAAGTTTCGGCCTGAGTTGCTCCTATTTTTTTGGAGCAACAAGTTTAGAATGGAGCATCTTAGAAATTGCAATTCTCGGCATTTAGTTTGCTCCAGTTCGAGTGAGTTAGAATAGTTTCATTTTAGAACAGTTTTTTTCAAAAAGGTGTGTGTCCAGCCACTTACACCTGATTTGCAAGTTTAGGCAGCGAAAACTTACTCCAAACTAACTTAGAATGGAGTAAGTGTAGATTTTTGTACGCTCAGGAAAACCTTGCCTACACTTATAAATCAGACGTAGGGAACAAGAGATGGTCGGGGGGGGGGGGGGAGTTTTGTTTTACAAACATTAAACACTTCACTGTTACAAATAAAGAGCCATCATCAATAATAAATAAAACAAAAAAAAAATAGTTTAAAAAAAATCAATTAAAAAAATTACATTTCTACTCACCTACTGCAGCACCAGGAGCCCTCCAACAGCGTGCTGGGACGGGGCCCCCCAGTGTGTCTCTCTCTGTCAGAGTCTCTGTGTTTCTGACAGAGAGAGAGCGAAAAAGAGAGAGCGAGAGCGAGAGAGAAAAGAGGAGAGGGGGATGGGGAGCGGGGGAAGAAGAGGGAGGGGGCAGAGAGAGAGGAGAGAGGGGGCAGAGAGAGAGAGAAGAGAGGGGGCAGAGAGAGAGGAGGGAGGGGGCAGAGAGAGAGGAGGGAGGGGGCAGAGAGAGAGGAGGGAGGGGGCGGAGAGAGAGGAGGGAAGGGGCGGAGAGAGAGGAGGGAGGGGGCGGAGAGAGAGGAGGGAGGGGGCGGAGAGAGAGGAGGGGGGGCGGAGAGAGAGGAGGGAGGGGGCGGAGAGGAGGGAGGGGGCGGAGAGAGAGGAGGGAGGGGGTGGAGAGAGAGGAGGGAGGGGGGAGGGGGGGGGGGAGGAGAGAAAGGGAGGAAGAGAGGATGGGGGGGGAAAGAAAGAGAGGAGGGGGTTGGGAAGAGAGGAGGGGGATGGGAAGAGAGGAGGGGGATGGGAAGAGAGGAGGGGGATGGGAAGAGAGGAGGGGGATGGGAGGAGGGGTGGAAAGAGAGGAGGGGAATGGAGGGGGGGAAAGAGAGGAGGGGGATGGAGGGAAGGGGGGGAAAGAGAGGATGGGGATGGAGGTAGGGGGAAAAGAGGAGGGGGATGGAGGGAGGAGGGGGGGGGGGTGGGAAGAGAGAGGTGGGGGGGGAAAAAGAGGCTGAAAGGACCAGGCCGCCGACACTTTGGGCAGGGCCCGCCTCCGGCGAGATGCCGGGCCTCGACGACGACATGGAGGGGGGGGCGGGGGGAGAAAGAGGAGCGGAGGGTAGGAGGCGGGGAGCTGAACGGGAGTGAGCTGAACGGGAGGGAGGCCCGAGTCCAGATTTTCGCCCGGGGAGCCCATTCGGCCAGGGCTAAGGCCGGCGTGGTTCGGGCCCCTCCCACGCAGCTTCGGGGCGAGGAGCTACTGCACATGCGTGCACACTCTAGCGCGCATGTGCGGAGGTCCCGGCACTGTTTTCAGTGGAGGTGTGCCGTTTATCCAGACGCGGAAACTTGGGCCCATAGGAACAGGAGTAGGCCATTCAGCCCCTCAATTGATGTTAAGATAGTAAAATAGTTGGGAAATAATTAATTCTATTTTCTTAAATACCGTATATACTCACGTATCATGCAGCTTTTGAAGACCTAAATTGTAACCTAAATTTGGGGGGTAGCATGATACGCGAGATACAAAATTTGCGGGTGTGAAGTGCTGGCCAAGATTAGGCTGTTAGGCTGTTAAGCAGACCGTATCCATTTACGGTAAGTCAAATAGTACATATGTATATCAAATAAAGATGATTTTGATAAAACTGCTGTTTTACTTGCTGATACACACGTAATGTTTACGCTTTCCAAATCAGCTGAGAGGCTAACTACCAAAGGAAAACAGAAACGATTCTTAATGAAACTATTACCGGTATATTTATTTTTTTAAATGCTTTAACAATCAAATCTCCATCTATCTCAGCCCATGCTTCTTTTATCCACAAACACAGTAGAGGCAAATCCGGAGCCTTCATATTCCCTCCCTTCGTAAATGATTTCTCTCTTTCCATCATCCAGTCATTCCATTTCTTTCTTATATTGTCTTTAAATGGCTTATTAATGGATACGTCAAGTGGCTGAACGACGCTAGTCAAGCCAGCTGGAATAATTGCTATAATCGGTGTTCGATTCGCGAACAGCTTTCACAACAGAATCCACTTGATGTGACCTAAACATATCCCACACAAGTAAACATTTTTGGCGTCGTAAACCACCTGCTCTTGATTCCCAAACTCTCTTCAGCCAAATCTTGCAGCCATTATCGTTCATCCATCCTTTTTCGTTTCATGATTCGGTTGTTAAGGTCTGTATTCGATCGTTGTTATGTGTTAGGGTACTTGTTACGTGTTGGGTACTTGTTAAACTTGTTTGAAAGCCTAGCCAAGTGTCATCTGGTATCTCAAAAAAGTGACTCGCATGATACATGAGATATATGATAAAATCATGTTTTGGGGACGAAAATTTAGGGGTCGCATGATACATGAGATCGTAGGATACGCGAGTATATATGGTAATCATTCCAGTCAACCATTCGTAAAATTTTGCTCTCAATGGTCACAGTCCAATATCTCAACAACGCTGATTTCTCAACAAGGCTGATATCCAATAATGTTAACCAACAGATCAGGAATTCAGTGTTTTTTGCATTCCCTTGGTTAACAACTCAGCTTTTATTCCAATTAATCCTCACACATAAAGAACATTTAATAGTAGTTAGTGTCAACACATTTACAGGTTTTGGAAAAAGGAAAATTAATATATAAATGCTCTGCACAAAAGTTGCCAAACATTCTTGAATGCCCTCTGGTTTCCTGAAATCCAAAGCAACGATCTCCATGTTCAAAATTGGCCAAAATAGGAAACATATTTAAAACTAAAAAAAAAAACACATTTTGGTCCCCTCTTTAAAGCTTGAATGCACATTTTTATGTCGTATGTGGTGACAAACACCTGTCTTTTATCTCGTATTATTATACTCCATTTTTGATATCCCACCGATCTCAGTATCTATTATCGACCTCCTGCCAATATGACGAAAAAAAACTCTCCACAAGAAAAATGAAGATCTTCATTTACCTTCATTTCAATGACTGTTTGTAATGCTTTTGTCTTGGCTGATTCCGGTGCCACTTCGAATCTCCGCTGTATATCCTGAGGAGTTAAAGGAGGGTATAATAAAGCCAAACTCTGAACATGATAAAGTCGTCTCATGTTTGTGCTTCCACCACTACGCTAAACCTTTGGTACACCCTTTCAATGTGCAGGTACCTGCTCTATTTCTAGCTGCATCAGTTTCAGATAGCTAATTACATGCACAAAACAATGTATTTCAAAACTACTGCAGTAATAAGCCTAAAGGGGATAACAGACACAGCATGCCCTTCAAAATTTTAGGCAAAATTAGTTACATTGCATGATGTGGTGGAGCAATAATACCTCATGACTCTGGTTCATTAGCACATTTATTTTTGCATTGGAAGTAGCTGCTACCATTTCTATCCTATCGCACTGGAAAGTTATTTATTTATTTATTTATTCATACTATTGTTGTTTTGACTGAGCAGCGACTTCTGCCAAGTTCAAACTGTTTACGAATGAGAAATCAGAGTAAATTATTGTATAGGTTTCCAGAAATGTCACTACTGAAAGGATCTGAATCTTCAAGTGTCAAATGGAAAATACTTTCACACCAATGTATTTTATGAACTATGGGAGATCCACTGGTACTATAGAATTAGAATCATGTAGAGATAATGTTATTCTTTTCTATTATAATAATTTTTAGTCTCCAAGGGCGTCTCATCATTAGTATATTTCAAACATTTATTTCAGGAACTTGCCATCAAAATTACATAAAACAGTAAAGAAATACACTACTGCAAGCAGAGATGGAACACTTAAGTATAAACAATTCAGTGAGCACAGAAAAATCATTTGATTGTTCAAACCTGATGAGTATGCTCACCATGTACCCTAAATTGCAAATTCCAAATCTTGGCCCTACAGTGTAGAGGATGAAAATGTCAAGGCAGCACTTTCTCTTCCAGTGGAGTAAGAAAGGAAAAAACATTTGAGGATCAGCAGCCAAGTTACCTCCCTTCCTTTTCTTCTAGACCTTCATTCTCATTAAAGGTTCAAAAGAACAAAAAACAGGAATCAGGGATATGATCGGAGGGAGGATGTTGCAGGAGAAATAAAACGAGAAAGAGGATAAAACTGACAGCACTCATCTATTCAGTCATAACAGGATATAAACCATTCGTTTTTTATTCTAATGCCCCTATAGTATTCAGGCCATATTTTTTCTCGTCCTCACAGATTAACATGGGGCACACTCCAGCTGTATGACATGGAAATTGGAGGAGTAGGGAGAAGGGATTTCAAACTAAAAATACTATATTGTACAAGAACTACGGTAAAAGAAATTAATTTAATGGAAAACATACTTTATGAAATATTACTTCAGACAAGTTAAAGTAGATGTGAAAATGGATGTTGTCATTAAATCGATCCACTGATACAAAATGGTACATTAAACACCTGAACAAAGATGCATAGAATAAACAGAATAATCCCTGAACTTTGCATTTGCTACGTATTCACTCCTGTTTTTTCTTAAGTCTAATGTAATGAACCTTTCTAAAAAAAAAAAGACAGCCTATTTTAGTGAATCATTCCTATGAATTCCTAACAGGGAAAATTTAAACTATCAGATGTTCTCTTCAAATGTGTAACCAGTATTGCTTGTTATTAATCATATCCGAAACCATGTCTCTTATTTTATGATGAAGTAGCGCCCTCTGTTGCTATGCTGCATTATCACAGGTTGCATAGCATTGTTTGAGCTCTTGTCCTTTGGAAAGTAAAGTAAAAGTTCCTATTTGAGTTTGCAGTTCAAATAAAAGTAGTGCTCTCACTTAAAAAGGTAGCATGCCAACTACTCAGTGTACAGTGTTGTCCAGTCTGTGAAATAACTATGAAACGTTTTAGCAATGTCACATCTTCTAAAACACTTCTGGGCCGGATTTTCGGCAGGTTTGCGACCGGGTTTGAGCCGCGATTTGATCTTCCGTGGCGAAAACCCGGTCGGGGTCCTCAGGTACCCGTTTGCGGCAGCGCTTTCAAGTACCGCCAGGGGGAGGTGCGCCGACGTGGATTGCATTACAGTCGTACTTTCGGCACTCTCCCGACCTGTACGCCGCGCCCGTACATCATCGCCCCAAACTTCTTCCTCAATCTTCCTCGCTGCCACGCTCCACCTCACAGTCAACAAGCTCCCCACTGGAGTGGAACTAAACTACAAAACCAGTGGGAACCTGTTCAACCTTCGTCGTCTCCAGGCCAGGTCCAAGATCACCCCAACCTCTGTCATCGAGCTGCAGTACGCAGACGACACCTGCGTCTGCATACAGAGGCTGAACTCCAAGATATAGTCAACGGATTTACTGAGGCGTATGAAAGCATGGACCTTACGCTAAACATCCGCAAGACAAAAGGTTGTCCACCAGCCTGTCCACGCTGCTCAGCACTGCCCCCCAGTCATCAAGATCCACGGCGCAGCCCTGGACAACGTGGACCATTTCCCAGACCTTGGGAGCCTCTGATCAACAAGAGCAGACATTGACGACGAGATTCGACACTGCCTCCAGTGCGCTAGTGCAGCCTTTGGCAGACTGAGGAAAAGTGTGTTTGAAGACCAGACCCTCAAATCTGCCATCATGCTCATGGTCTACAGGGCTATAGTAATACCCGCCCTCCTGTATGGCTCAGAGACATGGACCATGTACAGAAGACACCTCAAGTCGCTTTGAGAATTACCACCAACGATGTCTCCGCAAGATCCTACAAATCCCCTGGGAGGACTGACGCACCAACATTAGTGTCCTCAACCAGGCCAACATCCCCAGCATTGAAGCACTGACCACACTTGATCAGCTCCGCTGGGCAGGCCACATTGTTCGTATGCCAGACACAAGACTCCCAAAGCAAGCACTCTACTCGGAACTCCTTCATGGCAAACAGGCCAAAGGTGGACAGAGGAAACATTACAAGGACACCCTCAAAGCCTCCATGATAAAGTGCAACATCCCCACTGACACCTGGGAGTCCCTGGCCAAAGACCGCCCTAAGTGGAGGAAGTGCAACCAGGAGCACCGCGAGTCTCATCGCCAATAGCATGCAGAAATCAAGCGCAGGCAGCGGAAAGAGCGTGCGGCAAATCTGTCCCACCCACCCTTTTCCTCAACGACTATCTGTCCCACCTGTGGTTCTCGTATTGGACTGTTCAGCCACCCAAGGACTCATTTTTAGAGTGGAAGCAAGTCTTCCTCGATTCCAAGGGACTGCCTATGATGATGATGATGATAACAGCCCTGCCAGCAGCGGTAAGTATGAAAGCCTGCAAAAAAAGTGACATTTTTTATTTTTTAATTATTTTTCAGCGATTTGCTAGCTAAGGGTTTTGTGAATGGTTTTGGAATGTTTTTTGCAATTTTATTTTTATTTCCCCCCCCCTCCCAAGACCTCTATCGCAGTGCAAACGACCACGGACTAAAGTTGTCAAAAGACGCGTTTGCGCCACGAATAATTGTGCAACGTCTCCTTTAGATGTAAAGGTCGAAAGTTCGGCCTAAAAGCGGTAGCATAACGTAAACATTTTTTCACATATCGTCACCATTTTCGTCAAAAACCCTGAAAGCCGAAAATCCGGCCCATAAGCTATTAACTTATGGAAATTGTCCTAGTTGCTTTTCTTTTAAAATGCAAAGTTTTCCATTTCTACCCTGATATCGATCAAAACTGTGTGAAGTACCTGTTGAATTCACACGCATATATTCACACGATATTTGAGGATAAGGCACATTTTTTTCCTCATTAGAAATTTTTGTTACCATTTAAAACTTAAAAAAAAGGATTACGGTGATAGAAGGATTAGAGCGCGAGAGAAAGGGAGAACACTAATTTGGACTGCAAGAGGTGAAGCAAAGAATGGTTATCATCTTTGGTTTGGTGCGTCACCCTCCTCAAAAGGCTGCAAGAGAGCTGGCTCAGGTGAATGCACTTCTTGCAATGTGGGGAAAGAATTGTAAGACACTAAACAAGTATGCCAAGATAAGTGGCCACAGAAGGTACCCGTTTCCAGTACTATGGTACAGCATGGCAGCAGCAGCACAGCTTCACTTCAATCAGCTGTTCATGGGAATCCCTTAACCTTTCTCAACCAATCCAAGGCACCCCATATTCATGCATGACATATGTTCCAAAATCCAAGCAAATCTTTATGATGCTAAATTAACAGAAAAAAATGGGGCCAAAAAAAGACTCCCACCACAACCCATTACCATCCTGCAAGCTAATGCACTATTTTTGCGAAACAAAGGACCAGTTGCATAGCAATGGTAGGACTCGAAGTATTCACCATTTCACTAATTTTTCAATCTCAAACAATTGGTGGTGGCAATGAAGCTGTCCTGGAGAAAATGACCCTGCAAATTATGGGCCACTAACAGAGCCCAACAGAGAGTGTCTTGCAGGTGACTGACCCACATCTCAAGGCTAATAACCAACAATGTTGCTGTTTCTTACCTCCATAAATGTATCAAACACTCAGGTATTCGATCAATGGGAAACAGGAATCACTCAAGGACATGCAGGAGCAAGTGCCTCGCTTCCTTATCCAAAAAGGGTAACACTTAGAGACACTACAAAGGCAGTAGGATACATTCTTCGAACACAAAGGGGAAGCACAGGTGAAGAGACACTGTTGGCACACCAAACAACTATACACTAAAAAAATGTTGGAATTGAACTGTGTACAAAGAATTAATTTGTTACTAGCCACATTTCTACAGCAGGAGACAAATAGGAGTGCATGTATGGTGGGTGAGGTGAAGTACAGGATTCTAATGTATGGTGGGTGAGGTGAAGTACAGGATACTGATGTCATTTAGGTTGGTGCATTACTCCATTAGCAACATGATGCAGGCATGTTGGTGCTGGGGTCTTCAAAATTTAAGTGAAATGGAGCCCATTAGTAAATATTGGATTTGTCTTCCCTGCCCAATCTCCGGTGGAGCCGGTAATACTTCAACCTCAGGGTAATTTGTAAGTTCTTCGGGACCTTCCTGACTCTCTTCTTGCACCTGCTGCATAGTGCTTACATTCAGATAGCGTAATTGTGCAGATATGGCCCATCATTTTGGACAACATTTTCGGCCTATATGGCACACCACCACCAGATCTAACCAGACAGCAGAAACTTTGTTTCAACATGCCTTCAGTGTGCTCTATTTCAATCGTTGTGAAATACCTCATTGTATTTTCTAATGTCCAAATGTATTTTTATATTAAAAATCTTAAACTAGGTCACAATTAAAACATTTAGTTCCTTTTCATATTTTTTGAAATTATTCAAAGAAATGCAGCGACATATATCCTAAATTTATCACATAACCTGGAGTATCACAAAACAATCTGTACGAAAATAGCGCGTCAAAAACTGATGATGTTTAGAAGAGTATTGGAGGTTAGTCCGACCTCAATTCTATTCGTGCAACTACATCCACAGCCTCCACAGACAGAGATAAATGCCCTTTGATAATTCCTGGTTGCTTGTTTCCATAGCAACCTGCTTAGTTACAGAGACTGGCTGCTAACATTCAGAGCTAGTGCAATCACACATCCTTAACTTCTATTTATTTCTCTCTGCTCTTCAGATTCCAAATTGTTTTTATCTCCCCTCTTCATTTCTGTGCCACATACGATTCCCCTATTAATGGAACAAGCAGATAATCTGCTCCAAGACCTCTACTCTTATCACTCTTGAATTTAGGAGCACAAGCAACGCACAAATTTATTTAACTGCTGACTTTCTCTCTTATTGAAGAGGAAATGAAGGAACATCGGTAGACCAGTAAATCTGGAAAACAGCTTGCCTGTAATTTTATGCATTGGAGTGAGCATACAAAACCTCGAATGGCTCAGTGAGTAAATGTATCACATGGTCTGACATTGATCCACACAGAACAGAAATCTGTAATATGTACAGTGTTAGCTAATGTCATCCATGGCAACAGTGAAGTACTACAACTAGCTGCTGTGGAAGGATGAGGTAGAAATAAAATCTGTCAAGTGTGTAGAGAACTAGAATGGTGTACAGATAGCAGGTGATTGATTTCAAAAGTGATTGCCCCATGTCTACCAATTCTTGTCCAGCGTCACACAAGAAGAATGTTTATATTATACTGACCTATTTGCTACCCCAGCATTGACCTAGGACCAAATTTAGGAAATTTCCAGTACCCCTGTTTATTCCTGGTAAAAGTGTTATATCATTTTTCTTCCTGGTTTAATTGACATCGGGTTCTTTGAGTTTTGGCAAAAGGTCATCAACCTAAAATGTTAACTCTGCTTCTCTCTCCACAGATGCTGCCTGACCTGCTGAGTATTTCCAGCATTTTCTGTTTTTATTTTAAAATGGTACCAGAATACCACCATTCATTCAACTACAACTATTGCGAACTAATTGCCTTTATAATTAAGGGTTACGGGGAGCTATAATTAAGGGTTACGGGGAGCAGGTGGGTAAGTGGAGTGAGTCCACGGCCAGATCAGCCATGATCTTGTTGAATGGCGGAGCAGGCTCGAGGGGCTAGATGGCCTACTCCTGTTCCTAATTCTTATGTTCTTATGTTCTTATGTTCAGGAAAGATTAGAAAACTAGCAAAGAGATCAAAGAATACATACATGATTAAATTCTTATTTCTTACACAGTTCAAAATAGTACATACTAAAGGACAGTGGATTTAGGAGTTCAACACAAGAGAAATAGTAAAACTATTTAGCTATCGAAAGGCAGAAGAAAGATAATAGTTGAAATAATCTTCCAGGTTGCAGGGAAGAAAATATTTGAATATCTGGTTTTCCTGTACTGATTTTTTTTTTGTAAAACATAGAAGCTGCTTCTCAGTTGTGCAACAAACATTCAGCACCTGCTCTAAGACATGGTCACTCACATTTGCGTATTACCCTAGAAACCAAGGAATCATTTCGGGCCAGGCCGAGAACAACGCAGCCCCGCGAGCCATGCCTGATTTCCGCGCTGAAAACTTACCTCGGTATTCTCCACTCCCGCAGGTCGATCCAGGCCCTCGACGCAGCGCAGCACAAGCAGTCGGGGGCGGAGCCAGGTCCGGGCGCTGAAAACAGTGTGCACGCATGTGCAGTAGCTCCAGGCGCCCGAAACTGTGTGGGAGGGGCCCGAAGCACGCCACCCGAAACCCTGGCCGAATGGGCTCACTGGGGCGGCAAAGATCGGACTGCACCTCCCTCCTCCAGCTCCTGCTCTGGCTGTGGCTCTGGCTCCCCCCCCGTTCAGCTCACGCTTCCTCTGGCTCGCTCTCTTCCCCCCTGCACCCAGCTCCCACTCCGCTGCCTGCCGCTCCCCTCCCCCACCCCACCTCCCGCTCCCCTGCCTGCCGTGCCCTCCCCACCGCTCCACTCCCTCTTCACGTTTTCAGTGGGGCCCGCCCGCCCAGCATCTTGCTGGGGGCGGGCTCCGCCCGAAGTCTTCGACCCGGCTTCTTCTCGTTGGCCGGGCCCATTCAGCCTCCTCCCTCTCCCCTCGCAGCCCCCCCTCCCTCTCCCCTCGCAGCCCCCCACTCCCTCTCCTCTCTATTTCTATTACCCTTTTTGTTGATGGTGTTCCATCATTGCTCTTCCTGGTTTTGTTGACTTAACACCAGGTTCATTTACCCATTAGACCATCAGGCAAACTAATGAAACCATGAACGTGCATGTTGCCTATTGTCAAGTATGTATGTAAACAACCTGCTATAAATAGTCAAGGTAGCGAAGTAGTCCACTGGTCAAGTGGGTGAAGAACCATACACCCAACCCTCCACCAGCTGCACCCGAGAGGGAAGGCAGGAAAATCCATGCCCAACCCTCCACCAGAAACAGCCGAGAGGGAAGGCAGGAAATCCATGCCCAGCCCTCCACCAGAAACAGCTGAGAGGGAAGGCAGGAAATCCATGCCCAGCCCTCCACCAGCTGCACCCAAGAGGGAAGGCAGGAAATCCATGCCCAGCCCTCCACCAGAAACAGCTGAGAGGGAAGGTAGGAAATCCATGCCCAGCCCTCCACCAGCTGCACCCAAGAGGGAAGGCAGGAAATCCATGCCCAGCCCTCCACCAGAAACAGCTGAGAGGGAAGGCAGGAAATCCATGCCCAGCCCTCCACCAGCTGCACCCGAGCAGGAAGGCAGGAAATCCATGCCCAGCCCTCCACCAGCTGCACCCGAGCGGGAAGGCAGAAAATCCATGCCCAGCCCTCCACCAGAAACAGCCGAGAGGGAAGGCAGGAAATCCATGCCTAGCCCTCCACCAGAAACACCCGAGCGGGAAGGCAGGAAATCCATGCCCAGCCCTCCACCAGAAACAGCAGAGAGGGAAGGCAGGAAATCCATGCCTAGCCCTCCACCAGAAACACCCGAGCGGGAAGGCAGGAAATCCATGCCCAGCCCTCCACCAGAAACACCCGAGCGGGAAGGCAGGAAATCCATGCCCAGCCCTCCACCAGAAACAGCAGAGAGGGAAGTCAGGAAATCCATGCCCAGCCCTCCACCAGCTGCACCCGAAAGGGAAGGCTGGTAATGCAAACCCAGCCCTCCTCTAGAGACAGCTGAGAGGACAGGAAGGTGACCCATGCTCAGCCCTCCACTGTCTTCAGATGAGATGTTAAGCTGAGGCCCCGTCTGCCCCCTCAGGTCGGCATCAAAAATCCTGTGGCACTATTTCAGGAACAGGGGCGTTTTCCAGCCAGCAATTATCCCTCAACCAATATTAAAATACATTATCTGGTCATATTTCAATGATGTCTGCGGGAACTTACGATGTACAAAACTAATTTCCAGTTGGCTGATGCCAGCAACATAAAACATAATAATTTGAAAATAATTGACGAGTGCTCATAAGTGATCCATAAAAGACAGCTGGTGTTGGAATAGGAAATGCTATGCTGTTGCACTGGGAAGAGGTTGGGTTGGAGAGAAGTACTCAATGGTTACATAGGATGCAGAGAAACAAAAAACGTTTAATTGTCCATACCATGCTCATCAGCGGTATTAGTAATCAAACCTGGGGCAAGCACTCAAGAGAAAGTACAAATTAAGACAATGGAGTAAAAGCTCCTCAACTGATTCTCTGGACAAATATTTGCATTATTGTGGTTTACAATTAGAGAAAACAGTGATTATGGGTTTTTACATTGTTACAATATTTTGGCAGCCCTTATTATGGCTTCAGATAAACTGGCAACTTATTAAATAATCAAACAAGTAGTTAATTAACTTAAAAATAGGTCAGCCACAAACTGGTTTAGAAACACATTATTCCAATAGTATTAAGATGCCAAGTCGATACACACAAAGGATACTTATCACAACTCCCTCATGCACCATGCAGAAAGGTACAGCAATAACAGGCTTCACATTTCTCTCCCCCCCCACCGTGTATTAAGAATGTGGAAAGAACATTAAAGCCATCTCTTCTAGAGATGGACTACAGCAATAATCCTCCCTCCACTATCTCAAATGTAGAAAAGGGTAGGTTTAATGGCCCACTGTCCAGTCCACCTCTGGGGCCAGTGTTCAAATTAAGCTCAAAATGCTGAATTAAATTCTTCGTCCCATTTAAGCAACTACACAAAATGAATTGGGCAGCCTCAACCCAGAGCTTGTGGATGCAGGCAGTTAGCAATAAACTACCAATCTCATTCAAAGATCAGCTGGAGTGTAAATTCAGAAATAAACATGGTGTGGTGAAGGATCCTCTTCTGAGGTTAGGGTTGGAACAGAATGGTGCAAACTTTATTCTGCATCTAGCCTGTAATACACCTGACCTGAAAGCGCTCAGTGCCGACACTGGGTAGACAAACTGTAGTTCTCCATTCATCAATGACATCTCTTGCCGCAACTATACTAAAACTCAACTGAAAAATCTAAAAAATATCTTAATAAAAAGAACTCCATTCTACACCTCTCGCCAGTTCTTCAAAATGTTCATGGTCTACCACCCACCCCCAGATATTGTCCCTCCTTTCCCCGCTCAGCCTCTGCACAACTCCTCGTCATCAGCAATTTCAATCTCCATCACAGCAACTCTTGCTCTCACTTCTGAATCCACCACTCACCTCCTTAGAAATCTCTCCCTCCATAGAAACTTCCCCAGCCATATTCATCGACCACACTATTTCTCATGGCCTCTCGAATCCTATGGTCATGTTCACTGACAAAACCATCTGACTACTTTGTTGTGACCCTCACTATCCGCAACCCACAACCTCGTTCCAAGCCATTTCCTTTTTTCCCCCCAAAGTTGCTTACAATGCACTTTAAAACTCCCAACTACACAGTCTTTAGCCCTCCATTCTCCATGACACCTCCACAGTTCTTGATATACTCAACTACTCCCTCACCTCTACCTTTGGTACTCGTGTCCAACAAAATCTTAACCGTCTCCCACCTGAATCCTTGTCCCCTCCCCCCTTGCTCTACTCCCCCACCATGTACAGCTCTCACCTTAACTCCCTCAAGTCCAACAGGTGCAGAGTTGAACATATCTGGCACACAACTAGTTTAGCAATCAGTCGCCAGATCTGGCTGGACCATATTAAACTCCATCAGTCCTAACTGCCTTCCACCAAAACTGGCCACTACTCGAGGATAACCTTAAGGAGCTTATTTATTTCACTACTAACTACCTCCTTAATCCTCTCACTTGTTCCTTTCATCCTCTATGCAACAACAAAGGCAAGAAGCTCATAGAATTTGTCACCTAGAATCTGTCACCTAGATAGAGACCATACATTCAGTTGCCCCTGCAAATGATAAAATTAGGGCTAACAACACTAAAGATAATTAATAAGAACATAAGAATTAGGAACAGGAGTAGGCCATCTAGCCCCTCGAGCCTGCTCCGCCATTCAATAAGATCATGGCTGATCTGGTTGTGGACTCAGCTCCACTTACCTGCCCTCTCCCCATAACCCTTAATTCCCTTATTGGTTAAAAATCTATCTATCTTTGACTTGAAAACATTCAATGAGCTAGCCTCAACTGCTTCCTTGGGCAGAGAATTCCACAGATTCACAACCCTCTGGGAGAAGAAATTCTTTCTCAACTCGGTTTTAAATTGGCTCCTCCGTATTTTGAGGCTGTGCCCCCTAGTTCTAGTCTCCCCTACCAGTGGAAACAACCTCTCTGCCTCTATCTTGTCTATCCCTTTCATGATTTTAAATGTTTCTATAAGATCACCCCTCATCCTTCTGAACTCCAACGAGTAAAGACCCAGTCTACTCAATCTATCATCATAAGGTAACCCCCTCATTTCTGGAATCAGCCTAGTGAATCGTCTCTGTACCCCTTCCAAAGCTAGTATATCCTTCCTTAAGTAAGGTGACCAAAACTGCACGCAGTACTCCAGGTGCGGCCTTACCAATACCCTGTACAGTTGCAGCAACACCTCCCTGCTTTTGTACTCCATCCCTCTCGCAATGAAGGCCAACATTCCATTCGCCTTCCTAATTACCTGCTGCACCTGCAAACTAACCTTTTGGGATTCATGCACAAGGCCCCGATGGAGGGCACTCTACGCAGGGGTTCTCCCACTATTCGTCGGGGACTTGGCCTGGAGGGTGGTGCACGGAGCAGTGCCGTGCAACAAATTTTTAAGCCGGTTCACGGACTCCCAGGCCGCCTGCAATTTCTGCGGTCTGGCGGAGTCCGTGTTCCATGTTTTTATTGAGTGCACGAGGTTGCAGCCCCTGTTCCATTATTTGAAGGGGCTGCTCCTGAAATTCTGGCTGCACTTCAGTCCCACTCTCCTGATCTTTGGGCACCCTGTGCGGAGGGGAGCGGGTAGGTCCGAAGGCCTCCTCGTAGGACTGCTCCTGGGCACGGCCAAGGGTGCCATCAGCCGGTCCAAGCAGCGGGCGGTCGAGGGGGTCGTTCAACCTGACTGCCTGCCTCTCTTCCGCTCTTACATCCGGTCCAGGGTGTCCTTGGAGATGGAGCACGCGGTGTCCACCGGTACGCTCGCGGCCTTCCGCGAGAGGTGGGCACCGGAGGGACTGGAGTGCATCATCACGCCCGGCAACCAAATTTTAATTTGATTTTACGTTTTTAAGTTTAATTTGTTTTAATTGCTGGTGCTTTTAGTGTCCCCCTTCCCTTTTATAGGGGGCACTGGGGAAAATTGTGATTTTAGTGCCCAAAAAAAAAAAAGAAAAACACAAAAAAAAAGGGGGGGGAAAAAAAAGGGCCTTGTAAATGTCTGGAGTGTCACCCAGGTCGGGTGGCACCGTTTAATGTTTTATGTTTTGCAGGTGAACTCCAAAAAGAGTTTCATGCACAAGGCCCCGATGGAGGGCACTCTACGCAGGGGTCCTCCCACTATTCGTCGGGGACTTGGCCTGGAGGGTGGTGCACGGAGCAGTGCCGTGCAACAAATTTTTAAGCCGGTTCACGGACTCCCAGGCCGCCTGCAATTTCTGCGGTCTGGAGGAGTCCGTGTTCCATGTTTTTATTGAGTGCACGAGGTTGCAGCCCCTGTTCCATTATTTGAAGGGGCTGCTCCTGAAATTCTGGCTACACTTCAGTCCCACTCTCCTGATCTTTGGGCACCCTGTGCGGAGGGGAGCGGGTAGGTCCGAAGGCCTCCTCGTAGGACTGCTCCTGGGCACGGCCAAGGGTGCCATCAGCCGGTCCAGGCAGCGGGCGGTCGAGGGGGTCGTTCAACCTGACTGCCTGCCTCTCTTCCGCTCTTACATCCGGTCCAGGGTGTCCTTGGAGATGGAGCACGCGGTGTCCACCGGTACGCTCGCGGCCTTCCGCGAGAGGTGGGCACCGGAGGGACTGGAGTGCATCATCACGCCCGGCAACCAAATTTTAATTTGATTTTACGTTTTAAAGTTTAATTTGTTTTAAATGCCGGTGCTTTTAGTGTCCCCTTCCCTTTTATAGGGGGCACTGGAAAATTGTGATTTTAGTGCCCAAAAAAAAACCCAAAAAAAGGAAAAAAAGGGCCTTGTAAATGTCTGGTGTGTCACCCAGGTTGGGTGGCACGATTTAATGTTTTATGTTTTGTAGGTAGACTCTAAAAGAGTTTCATGCACAAGGACCCCCAGGTCCCTCTGCACCACAGCATGTTGTAATTTCTCCCCATTCAAATAATATTCCCTTTTACTGTTTTTTTTTCCCCCAAGGTGGATGACCTCACACTTTCCAACATTGTATTCCATCTGCCAAACCTTAGCCCATTCGCTTAACCTATCCAAATCTCCTTGCAGCCTCTCTGAGTCCTCTACACAACCCGCTTTCCCACTAATCTTAGTGTCATCTGCAAATTTTGTTACACTACACTCTGTCCCCTCTTCCAGGTCATCTATGTATATTGGAAATAGTTGTGGTCCCAGCACTGATCCCTGTGGCACACCACTAACCACTGATTTCCAACTGGAAAAGGACCCATTTATCCCGACTCTCTGCTTTCTGTTCGCCAGCTAATTCTCTATCCATGCTAATACATTTCCTCCGACGCCACATACCTCTATCTTCTGCAGTAACCTTTTGTGTGGCATCTTATCGAATGCCTTTTGGAAATCTAAATACACCACATCCATCGGTACACCTCTATCCACCATGCTCGTTATATCCTCAAAGAATTCCAGTAAGTTAGTTAAACATGATTTCCCCTTCATGAATCCATGCTGCGTCTGCTTGATTGCACTATTCCTATCTAGATGTCCCGCTATTTCTTCCTTAATGATAGTTTCAAGCATTTTCCCCACTACAGATGTTAAACTAACCAGCCTATAGTTACCTGCCTTTTGCCTGCCCCCTTTTTTAAACAGAGGCGTTACATTAGCTGCTTTCCAATCCGCTGGTATCTCCCCAGAGTCCAGAGAATTTTGGTAGATTATAACGAATGCATCTGCTATAACTTCCGCCATCTCTTTTAATACCCTGGGATGCATTTCATCAGGACCAGGGGACTTGTCTACCTTCAGTCCCATTAGCCTGTCCAGCACTACCCCGCTAGTGAGAGTAATTGTCTCAAGGTCCTCCCTTCCCACATTCCTGTGGCCTGCAAATTTTGGCATGGTTTTTGTGTCTTCCACTGTGAAGACGGAAGCAAAATAATTGTTTAAGGTCTCAGCCATTTCCACATTTCCCATTATTAAATCCCCCTTTTCATCTTCTAAGGGACCAACATTTACCTTAGTCACTCTTTTCCATTTTATATATCTGTAAAAGCTTTTACTATCTGTTTTTATGTTTTGCGCAAGTTTACCTTCGTAATCTATCTTCCCTTTCTTTATTGCTTTTTTAGTCATTCTTGGCTGTTGCTTAAAATTTTCACAATCCTCTAGTTTCCCACTAACCTTGGCCACCTTATACGCATTGGTCTTTGATTTGATACTTTCCTTTATTTCCTTGGTTATCCACGGCTGCTTATCTCTTCTCTTGCCGCCCTTCTTTTTCACTGGAATATATTTTTGTTGCGCACTATGAAAGAGCTCCTTAAAAGTCCTCCACTGTTCCTCAATTGTGCCACTGTTTAGTCCTTGTTTCCAGTCTACTTTAGCCAACTCTGCCCTCATCCCACTGTAGTCCCCTTTGTTTAATCATAGTACGCTCGTTTCTGACACAACTTCCTCATCCTCAATCTGTATTACAAATTCAACCATATTGTGATCACTCATTCCGAGAGGATCTTTTACGCGGAGATCGTTTATTTTTCCTGTCTCATTACACAGTACCAGATCTCAGATGGCTTGCTCCCTTGTCGGTTCTGTTACATACTGTTCTAAGAAACAATCCCGTATGCATTCTATGAATTCCTCCTCCAGGCTACCCCGTGCGATTTGATTTGACCAATCGATATGTAGGTTAAAATCCCCCATGACTACTGCCGTTCCTTTTTCACATGCCTTCATTATTCCCTTGATTATTGCCCGCCCCACCGTGAAGTTATTATTTGGGGGCCTATAAACTACGCCGACCAGTGACTTTTTCCCCTTACTATCTCTAATCTCCACCCACAATGATTCAACATTTTGTTCATTGAAGCCAATATCATCCCTCACAACTGCCCTGATATCATCTTTTATTAACAGAGCTACCCCACCTCCTTTCCCTTCTTGCCTATCTTTCTGAATCGTCAGATACCCCTGTATGTTTAATTCCCAGTCTTGGCCACCCTGCAACCATGTTTCTGTAATGGCCACCAAATCATACCCATTTGTAATGATTGGTGCCGTCAACTCATTTACTTTATTTCGAATGCTGCGTGCATTTAGGTAGAGTGTTTTAATCCTAGTTTTTAAACCATGATTTTTAGTTTTGACCCCTCCTGCAGCCCTTTTATATTCAGTGGCCCTTTTTGTTTCTTGCCTTTGGTTTCTCTGCCCTCCACTTTTACTCATCTCTTTTCTGTCTTTTGTTTTTGTCTCCCTTTTGTTTCCCTCTGTCTCCCTGTATTGGTTCCCATCCCCCTGCCATATTAGTTTAACTCCTCCCCAACAGCACTAGCAAACACTCCCCCCCTAGGACATTGGTTCCGGTCCTGCCCAAGTGCAGACCGTCCAGTTTGTACTGGTCCCACCTCCCCCAGAACCTGTTCCAATGCCCCACGAATTTGAATCCCTCCCTGCTGCACCAGTGCTGAAGAATACAGAAAGTGTAAGAGGTGAAAAGTGAGATTCAAATGAGAGAAAAGGGAATGTGAAATAAGGTTAGCAGATAATATAAAAGGAAATATCATGTAACATAAAAGTTAAGAAAGGTAGGACCTCTCAGATAAAGGAGGAAACCAAATTGTGGAGATTAGAATGTTATCATTTTAAGTTTTAGTTTAGCTTTAATCTCTCTAGTCTTTGATACACCCCCTTTTCGCTTATTGGAATGTATTTATATTGCACTGCATCTCATTTGAAAACTTCCAATGCTGATCTGTCAATCTACCCAGTTCCTTTAGACCAGGTCCCTTTTACCTTGTTAAAACTTAGCCTTTTTCCAGTTCGCCATCCTTTCCTTTCACACTTCCGTACCATTTTCTATTCTTCGATTGAACCTAACTATATTGTGGTTGATATTTCCCAATTGTTCTCTTATCTCATCGGTTATTTGCCCCGCTTCATTTCCCAGAACCGAAATCAAATGATGCTTCTGTCTTTGTTGGACTGGAAACACACTGACCTGGGAAGCAGACCTGAATGCATTCTCAAAAGCTATCCTCATTTCAACCACATGCATTATCTTAACACTAGTCAGTCACCATTATCGCCCTGTTGATCTTGCATAACTCTGAACTGGTTACACATCTCTACCTCTTTCTTATCTCCACTGTTTGGTGGCCAGTATTGTAATGCACACTGAGCATTGTATTACCTTCCTTAGTTCTCAACTCCATCCATATGAATTCTCATCACAGGCAGTCCCTCGGAATCGAGGAAGACTTGCTTCCACTCCTGAAGTTAGTTCTTTGGTGGCTATATAGTCCAATATGAGAGCCACAGACTCTGTCACAGGTGGGAGCGACAGTCATTGAGGGAAGGTGTGGGTGGGACTGGTTTGCCGCACGCTCCTTCCGCTGCCTACGCTTGACCTTTTCACGCTCTCGGCATTAAGACTTGAAGTGCTCAACGCTCTCCCAGATGCACTTTCTCCACTTAAGACGGTCTTTGGCCAGGGACTCCCAGGTGTCAGTGGTGATGTCGCACTTTATCAGGGAGGCTTTGAGGGTGTCCTTATAATGTTTCCACTGCCCACCTTTGGCTCGTTTGATGTGAAGGAGCTCCGCATAGAGCACTTGTTTTGGGAGTCTCGTGTCTGGCATGCGAATTGTGTGGCCTGCCCAGCGAAGCTGATCGAGCGTGGTCAGTGCTTCAATGCTGGGGATGTTAGCCTGGACGAGGACACTGATGTTGGTGCGCCCGTCCTCCCAGGGGATTTGCAGGATCTTGCAGAGACATCGTTGGTGATATATCTCCAGCGACTGGAAGTGTCTTCTGTACATCGTCCATGCCTCAGCCATACAGGAGGGCGGGAATTCTATCCTAACTCAGCCCTGCAGTAGGATTTTCCTTGCATGCTTATACTGTGATAGTGAGGATTCTGACACACCAATACACCCTTTTCCCCTCCCAATTATTCTTGAAAATGTCCTGGCAAATTGAATAACTAGAGCAGTAGATAGGGCTTTAAACTAATGAAGGGAGGGATGGGAGGATTCAGGAAAGAGTAAATTTTAAAGCAGCAAGAGAAATGTCAAATCTCTAGGGCAGAGAGTTTTGGGTAAAAATAAACAGAGTGGGTCAGGAAGGAACAGAGAGGAACAAAGGTAATAGGCATCACTGACTAAAGTGATATCAGGGAAAAACAGAAAAAAGTTAAAGCTAAAGGCGCAAAGCATTCGCAACAAAATAGATGAATTAATAGTGCAGATAGAAATTAACAGATTTGATCTAATAGCCAATTCAGAGACGTGATTGCAAAATGACTAAGGTTGGGAACTAAGTATTCCAGGATACTTAACTTTTAGAAGCGATAGACAAAATGGAAAAGGAGGTGCAGCCCTGATAAAGGATGGGATAAAGACAGTAGAGATAGGATCTTAGCTCTGAAAATCAAGTTGAATCAGTTTGGGTGGAGCTAAGAAACAGCAAGGGACAGTAAACAATGGTGGGAGTTGTTTATAGGCCCCCAAACAGTTGTGATAATGTAGAGCAGAGTATAAATCAGGAAATTAGAGGTGCATTTAACAAGGGTAATACAGTAATCATGGGGTACTTTAATCTACATATAGACTGGGCAAACCAAATTTGCAGTAAGAGTGAAGGACAAATTCACAGAATGTATACAAGATGGTTTTCTACATCAGAATGTTGAGGAACCAACTAACGAACAGGCTATTTTAGATCTAGTATTGTGCAATGAGAAAGGGTTAATTAATAACCTTGTAGTAAAGAGGCCCTTAGGGAAGAGTGACCATAACATGATAGAATTTTATATTGGGTTTAAAAGTGATTTAGTTAAATCCGAATCTAGGGTTTTAAATCTAAACAAAGCAAATTATGTAGGTATGAGGGGCGAGTTGGCTAAGATAGATTGCAAAATTACTTTAAAAGATATGACGGTAGACAACCAATGGCTAGCATTTAAAAAATAAATACAAAATTTACAACAAACATACATTCCTTTAAGGCATTCCTTTAAAGAAAAAAGTGGTCCAACCATGGCTAACAAGAGAAGTTAAGATAGTATTAGATCAAAGGAAGAGGCTTATAATGTTGCCATGAAGAGCAGAAAACCTGAGGATTGGGAGGATTTTAGAATTCAGCAAAAGAGGACCAAAAAATTGATAAAGGGAAAATAGAATACAAGAGTAAACTAGTGAGTGTCATAAAAACAGACTGTAAAAGCTTCTATAGGTATGTAAAAATGGAGATTAGCAAAAGTAAATGGGGGTCCTTTACAGGCCGAGACAGGAGAAATTATAAATGGTGAATAAGGAAATGGCAGAGAACTTAAACAAATATTTTGTGTCTGTCTTCACGGAAGACAGAAATAATCTCCCAGAAATAGTGGAGAACCAAGGGTCTAGAGAGAATGAGGAACTGAAAGAAATTAGAATTCGTACAAAAATGGTACTGGAGAAATTAATGGGACTGAAAGCAGATAAATCCATGGATCTGATGGCCTACATCCTAGGGTTTTGAAAGAGATGGCTTTCGAAATAGTTAATACATTGTTTGTCATCTTCCAAAATTCATAAGATTCTAGAACGGTTCACGCAGATTGGAAGGTAGCCAATGTAATCCCGCTATTTAAGAAAGGAGGGAGAGAGAAAACAGGGAACTACAGACCAGTTAGTCAGACATAAGAAGTAGGGAAAATGCTAGAATCTATTATTAAAGGATGTGATAACAGGGCACTTAGAAAATAATAATAAAATTGGGCAGAGTCAACAGGGATTTATGAAAGGGAAATCATGTTTGACAAATCTGTTAGAGTTTTTTGAGGTTGTAACTAATAGAATAGATAAGGGGGAACCTGTGGATGTGGTCCTATTTGGATTTTAAGGCGGCATTTGATAAGGTGCCACACAAGGTTATTAAACAAAATTATGGCTCACAGAATTGGGGGTAGTATACGAGCATGGATTGAGGATTGGTTAACAGACAGAAAACGAGAATAGGAATAAATGGGTCATTTTCGGGTTGGTAGGCTGTAACCAGTGGGATGCCTCAAGGATGTGTACTTGGGCCCCAGCTATTCACAATCTATAGCAATGATATCGATGAGGGGACCAAATGTAATATATCCAAGTTTGCTGATGATACAAAGCTAGGTGGGAATGTAAGTTGTGAGGAGGATGCAAAGAGGCTTCAAGGAAATTATAGACATGCTAAGGGAGTTAGATATGGCTCTTACGGCCAAAGGGATCAAGGGGTATGGAGAGAAAGCAGGAAAGGGGTACTGAGGTTGAATGATCAACCATGATCTTATTGAATGGCGGTGCAGGCTCGAAGGACTGAATGGCCTGCTCCTGCACCTAATTTCTATGTTTCTATGTCTATGTAAGAACATGGTAAATGGAATATAATGTGGAGAAATGTGAAGTTATCTATTTTTCTATCAAAGTGAAGAAAAGCAGAGTATTTTATGAAATTGGTGAGAGATTGGGAAATGTTGGTGTTCAGAGGGGCCTGGGTGGCCTTGTACACAAATCACTGAAAGTTAGGGACAGCATGCAATTAAGAAAAGCAAATGGCATGTTGGCCTTATTACAAGAGGATTTGAGTACAAGAGTAAAGACATCTTACTGCAATTATACGTGGGCCTGGTGAGACCACACCTGGAGTATTGCATAGTTTTGGTCTCCTTACCGAAGGAAGGATATAGAAACATAGACATTTACAGTGCAGGAGGAGGCCATTTCAGCCCATCGTGTCCACGCGGCCGACAAAGAGCCTCATGGCCCTCGGTCAGCAGCCCTGAAGGTTACATATAAACTCATGAACAATGAACAATGGCAGACAGGTAAAGAGCATCCGGCCCAACCAGTCCACCCCACACAATCGCGATACCCCATGTATCGCAACATTTTACACTCCACTCCACACGGAGCCATGCGATCTCCTGGGAGAGGGAAAAACAGATAAAAACTCAGACCATTTGAGGGGAAAAAAATCTGGGAAAATTCCTCTCCGACCCATCCAGGCGATCGAAACTAGTCCAGAAGATCACTCTGGCCATATTAGATTCCATGATGTACTTACCATCATGTCTGCGCCAACCAACAAGAGGTTATCCAGTCTAATCCCACTTACCAGCTCCAGGTCCGTAACCCTGCAGTTTACAGCACTTCAAGTGCCCAACCAAGCATCTTTTAAATGTGGTGAGGGTTTTTGCCTCCACCATCCTTCCAGGCAGTGAGTTCCAGACCCCCACAACCCTCTGCGTAAAGAAGCTTCCCCTCAAATCCCCTCTGAACCTTCCACCAACCACCTTAAGCCTATGCCCCCTCGCAATTGACCCCTTCATCAAGGGAAATAGGCCCTTGCTAGCCACTATATCCAGACCCCTCAAAATTTTACACACCTCAATGAGGTCTCCCCTGAGCCTCCTCTATTCCAAGGAGAACAAACCCAGCCCATCCAATCTATCCTCATAGCTAAGATTCTCCATTCCAGGCAGCATCCTAGTAAATCTGCTCTGCACCCTCTCCAGTGCAATCACGTCCTTCCTATAATATGGCAACCAGAACTGCACGCAGTATTCCAGCTGTGTCCTAACCAGTTTATTATACAATTTAAGCATAACCTCCCTGCTCTTCTATTCTCTGCCTCGGCCAATAAAGGCAAGCATTCCGTATGCCTTCTTAACCACCATTATCCATCTAGCCTGCTACTTTCAGGGATCTGTGGACAAGCACTCCAACGTCCCTTTGTTCATCTATACTTGGTCTACTGTTTAATGTGTATACCCTTTCCTTATTAGCCCTCCCCAAGTACATTACCTCACACTTCTCCAAATTAAATTCCATTTGTCACGGTTCTGCCCACCTGACCAGTAGATTGATATCCTCTTGTAGTTCATGACTTTCCTCTTCATTATTAACTACGCAGCCAATTTTAGAATCATCTGCAAACTTTTTAATCATACCCCCTATATTCAAATGTAGATCATTGATGTATACCACAAAAATCAAAGGATCCAGTACTGAGCCCTGCAGAACCCCACTGGAAACATCCTTCCAGTCACAAAAACATCCATCAACCATTATCCTTTGCTTCCTACCTCGAAGCCAATTTTGGATCCAACTTGCCACTTTGTCCTGGATCCCATGGGCTTTTACCTTCCTGACCAGTCTGCCATTTGGGACCTTTCAAAAGTTTTGCTAAAGTCCATATACACTCTGTCGTACGCACTACCCTAATCGATCCTCCTGGTTACCTGCTCAAAAAATTCAATCAGGTTAGTCAAACATGAACCTCCCTTAACAAATTTATATTTAACAGAGGGAGTGCAACAAAGGTTCACCAGACTGATTCCTGGGATGGGGGCGGATTGTCCTATGAGGAGAGATTGAGTAGACTAGGCCTAGTCTCAAGAGTTCAGTGAGAGGTGATCTCATTGAAACATACAAAATTGTTACAGGGCTCGACAGGGTAGGTGCAGGGAGGATGTTTCCCCTGACTGGGCAGTCTAGAAGCAGAGGTCACAGTCTCAGAATAAGGGGTCGGCCATTTAGGACTAAGATAAGGAGAAACATCTTCACTCAGAGGGTTGTAAATCTTTGGAATTCTCTACCCCAGAGGGCTGTGGAAGCTCAGTCGTTGAGTATATCTAAGACAGAGATCAATCGATTTTTGGATATTAAGGGAATCAAGGGATATGGGGATAGTGCAGGAAAGTAGAGTTGAGGTAGATGATCAGCCATGATCTTATTGAATGGCGGAGCAGGATCAAGGGGCAGAATGGCCTACTCCTGTTCCCAAGTCTTATGTTATGTTGCAACCAGTACAGACAGGTCCAGCATCGAAAATCTGGAAGCCTCGGGACCGAGGCCGCTCTGGATTCTGTGTATTTCCGGACTTTGGAATGTCTTTCCGACATCCCGACGTCCCGAGTCTGGAAACGTCTGGGCCAGAGTATGTATGCAGGTAGGGGGGGGGGGAAGGAGTCAGGTCGGGCAGCCGAGCGGCGATGGTGGGGGGGGGGGGGGCAGTAAAGAGGTCGGCGGAGGCCCGAGGCAGGGGAAGAGGTTGGTGGCGGCCCGAGGCAGGGGAAGGAAGGCGGCGTCAGCCCAAGGCGGGGGTCCGGATTCCAGATGACCCCGCCAGGGATCGTCATTGTCCGGAACAGTACGGATTTCGGAACTCCAGATTTGCGACGCCTGTACCTATAGTATTAGATTCCCAGTACCATCCAAACTTAAAACAACACATGTTATAGCTACCATGTCATATCTGTCTATAGTTATTAATGCTGCTAATGTTACAAATCTGTTTTGAATGCTTTGCACGTCCACATATCTAACACGCAATCTTGACTTCAAATTTTTGAAATAATGCTTTTTCCTGTTATTGCCATTTAGTTTTATATTTCTTTAACTTTCTACGGTTTAAACAGTGCTGATTTAAAAAGTTGTATTTGCATGTTTCTTCTGTAAATCTCAAAAGTACATCACATATGATAATGGTCACTGGATTTGAAAGTTATCATGCAAGCAGACATGACAGCCTTTTGTGCACAGCAAAATTTCACAACCAATGAAACAAGTAACCAGTTCATCAGTTTTGGTGGTGTTTGTTGAGGGACAAATGTTGACCATGACACCAGGAGAACTCTGCTTTTTTTCAAATATTGTGAAAAGAATCTTGGTATCCACCAGAACAAGTAGGTAAGGCCTCAAATTAATGCATCACCCAAAGGATTGCATGTCCAACATTCCTTTAGCACCACACCAGCTGAGACCACGTACTTAAATACTGGCATCTAAATCCACAACATAGTGGCCCAGAGGCAAGAGTGACATCAACTAAGCCAAGCTGACTACAGATGCCCCTCAGAGATGGTAATGCACATTTTTGCTCTCTCTCTCTCTCTCTCTCTCTCTCTCGTGTTTCTCAGGATTACCGACATTAGTAACTCATAACTATAAATACACAATACGGTCATGCTGGATACCAAATAAAGATACTTTACAAACCAGGGTATTTGCCAGCTTTCAGTAATGAAAAGGTGCAACACATACTAGTTAGATTTCTACCTCAGCTGCTAAAGGTTTGGTGACTCAAATACCTGTGCTAATTCGAAACGAGTTTAGAGAATATTTGTTTTCTACTGAACCTATTGTATTAAATGCATAAAGCAAGTGTGTGAAATCTGTTATATTAACAATTATTCATATCGCACCTTTAATGTAGTAAAACATCCCAAGGCACTTTACAACAGTGTTACATGACAAAACAGATAAATTTAACACCGAGCCACAAAAGAAATTAAGACAGATGACCAAAAGCTTGGTTAAAGAGATGGGTTTTGAGGAGGAAAGAGAGGTCGAGAGGCGGAGACGTTTAAGGAAGGAGTTCCAGAGCTTAGGGCGCAAACAGCTGAAGGCACAGCCACAGATAGTTGAGCAGTTATAATGAGGGATATTTAAGAGGGCAGAATTTGAGGAGCGCAGACCTCTTGTGGGGTTGAGGCTGAAAAAGATTACAGAGATAGGGAGGGGCAAGGCCATGGAGTGATTTGTAAACAAGGATGAGAATTTTGACTTCGAGGCGTTGTTTAACCGGGAGCCAATCTAGGTCAAAAAGCACATGGGTGATGGGAGATCATGACTTGGTGCGTGTTAGTACACGGGCTGCTTAGTTTTGGATGACTTCAAGTTTACGTAGTGTAGAATGTGGGAGGCCAGCCAGGAGTGAGTTGGAGTAGTCAAGTCTAGAGGTAACAAAGGCATGAATGAGGTTTCCAGCAGCAGAAGAGCTGAGGCAGGGGCGAAGGCAGGCAATGTTATGGAGGTGGAAAATGCCGGTTTTAATTATGGGACAGATTTGTGGCCGGAAACTCATTACAGGGTCAAATATGACACCTAGATTGTGAAGTCTTGTTCACCCTCAGATTGATGCTAGGGAGAGGGATGGAGTCAGTGGTTAGGGAACGGAGTTTGTGGCAGGGACCAAAGATAATGGCTTTGGTCTTCCCAATATTTAATTGGCGAAAATTTCTGCTCATCCAGTACTGGATGTCGGACAAGCAGTCTGACAATTTAGATACTAAGCAGGGGTTAAGAGAAGTGATGGAGAGGTAGAGCTGGATGTCGTCAGCATACATGTGGAAACGGATGCCGCGTTTTTGGATGATATCGCCAAGGGGCAGCATATAGGTGAGAAATAGGAGGGGGCCAAGGATAGATCCTTGGGGGACACCAGAGATAATGATACGGGAATGGGAAAAGAAGCCATTGCAGGAGATTTTCTGGCTACGATTAGATAGATAAGAATGGAACCAGATGAGTGCAGTCCCACCTAGCTGGATGATGGTGGAGAGGCGTTGGAGGATGGAATGGTCAATTATGTTAAAGGCTGCAGATAGGTCCAGAAGGAAGAGGAGGGATAGTTTACCTTTGTCACAGTCACACAAAGGATGTCATTTGTGACTTTGATGAGAGCCGTTTTGGTACGTGGCAGAGGTGAAAGCCAGATTGAAGGGATTCAAACATTAAATTCAAGGAAAGATAGTCACGGATTTGGGAGGCGACAGTACGTTCAAGTACTTGGGACAGGAAAGGGAGGTTGGAGAAGGGGCGATAGCTAGCAAGCAAAGTGGGGTCAAGGGTTGTTTTTTTGAGAGGGGTGATGACCGCAGATTTGAAAGAGAGGGGAACAGTACCTGATGAGAGAGAACCGTTAACAATGTCGACTAACATGGGAGCCAAAAAAGGAAGTTGGGTGGTCAGCAGTTTAGTGGGAATAGGGTCAAACAGGAAGTGGGTCTCATGGACAAGATGATTTGCGCATTTAGTATTGCTTAAACCCATTCTCAATATTAAATTCATTTTAAATTATATTATGCAGGAGACTGATTTGGGGAACTGTACAGCTTGACAATGCAAGGAAGTGGAATTTGCAAAAAGTTGAAGAGGTAATCACAGGCACATTGTCTACAGATGTTCATTTAATTCCTTTGTATTAAGCTCAGTGGCACTTATAAACCCATAAGATGTCAGCCATGGCTCAGCTGTAGCACTCTCGCCCAAGTCAAAAGGTTGTGGGTTCAATTCCCACTCCAGAGACTGGAGCACACAATCTAGGCCGACACTTCAGACACAGTTGGCGGTGCCATCTTTCAGATGAGACTGTCAAAAAACGAGGCCTTTTCAGGGAGGCGCTATTTCGAAGAAGAGCAGGGGAGTTCTCCCTGGTGTCCTGGCCAATATTTATCCTACAACCAATATCACTAAAAATAGATTATTTTGGAATTATCACATTGCTGTTTGTGGGTCCTTGCTGTATGCAAATTGGCTGTGGAGTTTCCTACATTAAAACAGTGATGACACTTCAAAAAGTATTTCATTGGTTGTAAAGTACATTGGAACATCCTGAGGTAGTGAAAAGCTGCTATATAAATGAAAGTGTTATTTTTCATTCCAGTGTTAACAATTAGAATTAACGGCCCCAAGTTTCCACATAATTTGCTCCTGATTTTTAGGAGCAACTGGTGTAGAACGGAGTATCTTAGAAATCGGAATTCTCGTCATTTAGTTTGCTCCAGTTCTAGTCAGTTAGAACAGTTTCACTTTGGAACAGAATTTTTTTTTCTAAAGGGGGCGTGTCCGGCCACTTACGCCTGATTTCAAAGTTTCGTGAGTGAAAACTTACTCCAAACTAACTTCGAATGGAGTAAGTGAAGATTTTTGTACGCTCGAAAAAACCTTATCTACACTTTAGAAAATCAGGCGTAGGTTACAAATCAGGCATAGGGAATGGTGGGGGCGGGTGTTTAAAGGGAAGTTTACAAACATTAAAACACTTCAGTTTTACAAATAAAGAGCCATCATCAATAATAAATGATAAATACATCAATAAATCAACCAATAAATCAATCAAAAAAATTAATAAGAAATAATTTTTTTTTTTAAATCAATAAATAAAACATTTTCTACTTACCGACTGCAACACCGGGAGCCCTCCAACAGCGTGCTGGGATGCCCCCGCTCAGTGTGTCTCTGTCAGTGTCTCTATCTCTCTGTCTGTCTGTGTGTCTCTCATTCTCTGTCTGTCAGTGTCTGTGGTTCTGACAGCGAGGGGGGGAGGGAGCAGGGCGAGAAGGGGGAGGGAGGGGAGGGAGGGAGGGAAGGAAGGGAGGAAAGGAAGGAAGGGAGGAAAGGGGGGGGAGGGAAGGGAAGGGGGGGAGGAAAAGGGGAGGGAATGGGGGAGGGATGGGAGGGAATGGGGGAGGGATGGGGGAGAAAGGGGGAGGGATGGGGGTAGAAAGGGGGAGGGATGGGGGAGAAAGGGCGGGAGAGAACGGGCGGGGGGGTGGGGGAGAACGGGCGGGGGGTGGGGGAGAAAGGGCGGAGGGTGGGGGAGAAAGGGCGGCGGGTGGGGGAGAAAGGGCGGCGGGTGGGGGAGAAAGGGCGGCGGGTGGGGGAGAAAGGGCGGCGGGTGGGGGAGAAAGGGCGGCGGGTGGGGGAGAAAGGGCGGCGGGTGGGGGAGAAAGGGCGGCGGGTGGGGGAGAAAGGGCGGCGGGTGGGGGAGAAAGGGCGGCGGGTGGGGGAGAAAGGGCGGCGGGTGGGGGAGAAAGGGCGGCGGGTGGGGGAGAAAGGGCGGCGGGTGGGGGAGAAAGGGCGGCGGGTGGGGGAGAAAGGGCGAGAAGGAGATTGGGGGGGGGAGAAGGAGATTGGGGGGGGAGAAGGAGATTGGGGGGGGGGGAGAAGGAGATTTGGGGGGGGGGGGAGAAGGAGATTTGGGGGGGGGGGGAGAAGGAGATTTGGGGGGGGGGGAGAAGGAGATTTGGGGGGGGGGGGGAAGAGAAGGAGATTGGGGGGGGGAGAAGGAGATTGCGGGGGGGGGGGAGAAGGAGATTGCGTGGGGGGGGGAGAAGGAGATTGCGGGGGGGGGGGGAGAAGGAGATTGCGTGGGGGGGGGAGAAGGAGATTGCGGGGGGGGGGAGAAGGAGATTGCGGGGGGGGGGAGAAGGAGATTGCGGGGGGGGGGAGAAGGAGATTGCGGGGGGGGGGAGAAGGAGATTGCGGGGGGGGGGGGAGAAGGAGATTGCGGGGGGGGGGGAGAAGGAGATTGCGGGGGGGGGGGGGGAGAAGGAGATTGCGGGGGGGGGGGGGGGAGAAGGAGATTGCGGGGGGGGGGGGAGGGGGAGAAGGAGATTGCGGGGGGGGGGGGAGAAGGAGATTGCGGGGGGGGAGGGAGAAGGAGATTGCGGGCAGGGGAGGGAGAAGGAGATTGGGGTGGGGAGGGAGGGAGAAGGAGATTTGGGGGGGGGGAGAGAGAGGAGGAGATTGGGGGTGGCGGGGAGAAAGAGAAGGAGACTGGGGGTGGGGAGGGAGAAGAAGGAGATTGGGGTTGGGGGGGAGGAGGAGGGAGAAGGAGATTTGGGGGGGGGGGGGGGGAGGAGAAGGAGATTGGGGTGGGGGGGGGGGAGGGGGAGAAGGAGATTGGGGGGTGGGGGGGGCTGAACGGGCTGGGCCCGAGACTTCGTCCAGGGCCCGTCCCCAGCACCAGATTTACAGGTAGGTGGCGTTGGGTCGGGTCGGGGGGGTGGTGGGAGGGAGGGAGGGAGAGGGAGGTCAGGTCGGGGGGGAGGGAGAGGGAGGTCGGATCCAGTCCGGAGGCGGGGGGTGGGGGGAGCACGTGTCGGGTCCGGGGCGGGGGGAGCGGGTGTCGGGTCCGGGGGCGGGAAGCGGGAGTCGAGTCGTGTCGGGAGGAAGCAGGAGCTGGCCATGGGAGGAGCCTTATGCACGCAGCCCCAGTGAGGCCATTCGGCCAGGGCTAGGGACTGCGTGCTTCGGGCCCCTCCCACACAGTTTCGGGCGCCTGGAGCTACTGCACTTGCGCGCCCACTGTAGCGCGCATGTGCAGAGGTCCCGGCACTGTTTTCAGCGCAGGGACCTGGCTCTGCCCCCTACAGCTCCTGCTGCGCTGAGGGCTGGAGGACCTGCCGGGAGGTGGAGAATACGGAGGTTTTTTTTAGGCACACTTTGTGGTGTGAAAAACGGGCGTCCAGGTCGGGACTGCGCCGTTCTAGGCGCGGCTCGAAACTTGGGCCCAACACGAGGGGAAAAAAAAATGCTAGCTTTGATCATAATGATTGGACACGGTTTGATTTCTTTAAATGGGGACACTTTCTCTTTAAATTGAAGGACTACCCAACATTTGAAAATAAACCAAAGGTATTAATGGGTTTGGGGCAAAGGCACAGAGTTAAGCCACAGATCGTTCATGATCTCGTTGAATGGCGTAATAGGCTCGAGGGGCTAAATGGCCTACTCCTGTTGCTATGTTCCTAGGTACTAAGTGCAAGATGTGATGAAGAGGAAAAAAAAGCTTTGCACTTGCAGGATCACACAGCTTAGATTTTAAAAATAGACAACATGTATCTGTGCAAATGGTTACATCAGAGATTTTGGGGCCTGCAATCCTTACTGATCTGACCTGTATTGGGGAGGGTGGGAGGTGAGGTGGGGGGTTGAAGAAATAGACAACTGTGTACTATCCTGCACATCTGTCGCCAGTTTTGGCACTGGAATAAAATTATGGCTACTGCTACCCATTCAGTTAAGAACATAAGAAATAGGAGCAGGAGTAGGCCATACAGCCCCTCAACTCTGTTCCGCCATTCAATATCATGGCTGATCATCGACCTCAACTCTACTTGCCCGTCCGATCTCCATATCCCTCAATTCCCTTAAGAGTCCGAGATACTGTTGAATGGTGCTCAGAGGAAGAAAGGAAATCTGGAAAATGGAGAAACATTTATTTTAAATGGGAGAAATGATGTTCAAGTGCAAGATAATTCTCACCTCTCTCAGCTGATGATTTTCTTTTTCCTTTTGTTCGAGTATGTTTTCTAACTGGTTCACAAGCATCTCTGCTTCAGCTAGACGGCGTATTCGCTCATGGTCTTCTTCCATCACCTTTGAGGACAGTCCTTTGCTCTGAAGCATCTCCAGCAGCTTTTTGATAGACTCATCACGGGCACAGAGTGTTTGTTTCTGTGTCTCAATACGCAGCTCCATCTCCTCCAGAGTCTTGCGCAACAGGAATAACTCCTTGGCCTGACGCTCATGTTCGGTGTGAAGGTGTTGAAAATTTTCCTCAGTTAGCTCAGCAACAAATGGCTCACTTGTTCTGCTGCTATTGTCCTGCTGGAACAGCTGGTTCAGATCCCGCTGGATTCGGAGCTCGTCCTGCAATGCTTGAAGTGTCATCTGAAAGTGCTGTATCCCAGAAAAACAAAGTTATTTTAGAAAAAAATCTACAAAACATCCAATTTCATACAGTAAATTACCATTTATGACCAAATAAATTGCTTTATTATTTTGATAGGCTGTGGAGAAGAGACTGAGACATAGTGGCTGGTGCATACCGTTAGCATACTGTCCCCTAACCTCTGGGAGCTGGGTTTGACTGCAGCCCAAACTAATCCAATGAAGATCTCCACATTCCAAGCAATCAAGGTCTCCAGTGAAATGAGAGCAGGACAATCAAATGCTGAACTTGGACAGCTACGAATCTCTGATCATTAGCTGTATTGCCACTTCCAACCACACAAGATTTTGTGGCCACTTTTTAAGGTCTGATTGACATTGAAGTTGCACATCATGCATCAAAATGGAAAGAATACCTGCTCCAGGAAATATAGAAACATAGAAAATAGTTGCAGGAGGAGGTCATTCGGCCCTTCAAGCCTGCACCACCATTCAATAAGATCATGGCTGATCATTCAGCTCAGCACCCATTTCCTGCTTTCTTTCCATAACCCTTGATCCCTTTCACCATGTAGGGCCATATCTAACTCCCTCTTGAATATATCCAATGAACTGGCATCAACAACTCTCTGCGGTAGGGAATTCCACAGGTTAACAACTCACCGAGTGAAGAAGTTCCTCCTCATCTCAGTCCTAAATGGCTTACCCCTTATCCTTAGACTGTGTTCTCTGGTTCTGGACTTCCCCAACAATCGGGAACATTCTTCCTGCATCGAACCTGACCAGTCCCGTCAGAATTTTATATGTTTCTATGAGATCCCCTCTTATCCTTCTAAACTCCAGTGAATAAAGGCCCAGTCGATCCAGTCTCTCCTCTTATGTCAGTCCTACCATCCCGGGAATCAGTCTGGTGAACCTTCACTGCACTCCCTCAATAGCAAGAACATCCTTCCTCAGATTAGGAGGCCAAAACTGAACACAATATTCCAGGTGAGGCCTCACCAAGGCTATGTACAACTGCAGTAAGATCTCCCTGCTCCTATACTCAAATCCCCTAACTATGAAGGCCAACATACCATTTGCCTTCATCGCATGCCAACTTTCAATGACTGATGCACCATGATACCCAGGTCTTGTTGCACCTCACCTTTTCCTAATCTGCCGCCATTCAGGTAATATTCTGCCTTCGTGTTTTTGCCACCAAAGTGGATAATCTCACATTTATCCACATTATACTGCATCTGCCATGCATTTGCCCACTCATCTAATCTGTCCAAGTCACCCTGCAGTCTCTTCGCATCCTCCTCACAGCTCACACTGCCACCCAGCTTAGTGTCATCTGCAAACTGAGAGATATTGCACTCAATTCCTTCATCTAAAATCATTAATGTATATTGTAAATAGCTGGGGTCCCAGCATCGAGCCCTGCAGCACCCCACTAGTCACTGCCTGCCACCCTGAAAAGGACCCGTTTATCCCCACTCTCTGCTTCCTGTCTGCCAACCAGTTCTCTATCCACGTCAGTGCATTACCCCCAATAACATGTGCTTTAATTTTGCACACCAATCTTGTGAGGGACCTTGTCAAAAGCCTTTTGAAAGTCCAAATACACCACATCCACTGGTTCTCCCTTGTCCACTCTACTAGTTACATCCTCAAAAAATTCCAGAAGATTTGTTAGGCATAAGTTCCCTTTCATAAATCCATTCTGACTTGGACCGATCCCATCGCTGCTTTCCAAATGCGCTGCTATTTCATCTTTAATAATTGATTCCAACATTTTCCCCACTACTGACGTCAGGCTAACCGGTCTATAATTACCCGTTTTCTCTCCCTCCTTTTTTAAAAAAGTGGTGTTACATTAGCTACCCTCCAGTCCATCGGAACTGATCCAGAGTCGATAGACTGTTGGAAAATGATCACTATTTCTAGGGCCATTTCTTGAGCACTCTGGGATGCAGACTATCAGGCCCCAGGGATTTATCGGCCTTCAATCCCATCAATTTCCCGAACACAATTTCCCGCCTAATAAAGATATCCTTCATTTCCTCCTTCCCACTAGACCCACTGTCCCTTAGTACCTTCGGAAGGTTATTTGTATCTTCCTTCGTGAAGACAGAACCGAAGTATTGGTTCAATTGATATGCCATTTCTTTGTTCCCCATTATAATTTCACCTGAATCCGACTGCAAGGGACCTACGTTTGTCTTTACTAATCTTTTTCTCTTCACATATTTGTAGAAGCTTTTGCAGTCAGTTTTTATATTCCCTGCAAGTTTCCTCTCTTACTCTATTTTCCCCCTCTTAATTAAACCCTAGTCCTCCTCTGTTGAATTCTAAATTTCTCCCAGTCCTCAGGTTTGTTGCTTTTTCTAGCCAATTTATATGCCTCTTCCTTGGCTTTAACACTATCCTTAATTTCCTTTGTTAGCCATGGTTGAGCCACCTTCCCAGTTTTATTTTTACTCCAGACAGGGATGTACATTTGCTGAAGTTCATCCATGTGATCTTTAATTGTTTGCCATTGCTTATCCACTGTCAACCCTTTGAGTATCGTTTGTCAGTCTATTCTAGCCAATTCACGCCTCATACCATCAAAGTTACCTTTCCTTAAGTTCAGGACCCTAGTTTCCGAATTAACTGTGTCACTCTCCATCTTAATAAAGAACTCTACCATATTATGGTCACTCTTCCCCAAGGGGTCTCGCACAAGATTGCCAATTAGTCCTTTCTCGTTACACATCACGCAGTCGAGGATGGCCAGCCTTCTAGTTGGTTCCTTGACATATTGGTCTAGAAAACCATCCCTTATACACTCCAGGAAATCCTCCTCCACAGTATTGGTACCAGTTTGGTCAGCCCAATCTATATGTTGATTAAATTCGCCCATGATCACTGCTGCACCTTTATTGCACGCATCCCTAATTTCTTGTTTGATGCTGTCCCCAACCTTACTCCTACTGTTTGGTGGTCTGTACACAACTCCCACTGGTATTTTCTGCCCTTTGGTATTCCGCAGCTCCACCCATACAGATTCCACATCATCCAAGCTAATGTCCTTCCTTACTATTGCGTTAATTTCCTCTTTAACCAGCAATGCTATCCCACCTTTTCCTTTCTGTCTATCCTTCCCGAATGTTGAATACCCCTGGGATGTTGAGTTCCCAGCCTTGGTCACCCTGGAGCCATGTCTCCGTGATGCCAATTATATCATATTCATTAATTGCTGCCTATGCAGTTAATTCGTCCACCTTATTACGAATACTCCTTGCATTGAGGCACAGAGCCTTCAGGCTTGTCTTTTTAACACACTTTGCCCCTTTAGAATTTTGCTGTAATGTGGCCCTTTTTGATTTTTGCTTTGGGTTTCTCTGCCCTCCACTTTTACTTTTCTTCTTTCTATCTTTTTCTTCTTTCTATCTTTTTCTTCTGCCCCATTCTACTTCCCTCTGTCTCCCTGCACAGGTTCCCATACCCCTGACATATTAGTTTAACCCCTCCCCAACAGCACTAGCATTATTCCTTTATTGCAGTTAGTTTAAGTTAAGTAATGCAAATGTATCCTTAGTTCTTTGTGAGCACAAGTCAGAGCATCAATTTACATTACAAGCCGCTTCGCTTTATGTAATGACTCAAGAGTCTGGTTGCTGTAAACTCACTCAGGTGCAACCTGATCCATCTTTATTCCAGCCTAAGAATGCCTGCGTGACAAAGACACCCAGCTTATATACAGATGACCAAATATACATGCCACATGCGTACAGCCCGATGACCTCTGACCGCGGTGCCCTCTGGTTTCTGGTGATCTCCAAGCATTAATACATAACATCCCCCTTTTAAAATCTTAACAACAGTCTTTTTACAAATTAAGACGGTCTGGGGTTTTCCTCTCGAGTTGGTCGTCTCAGTTCAACTTTGGCTCTGGGTGAGCGTCGAGTCCGTTGAGACCGTGGGCTGAGTAGCCAATCAGATGGGAGTGGTCATGACCACATCAGAAACTGAAGGTTCAGAGTCAGTAATGTCAGCAGAGTCCTCTGATGAGTGAACAATGGTTGGTTGGTGCTCTCCACTCTCTCTCCTGCGACAGTTGGAGCTGGTGCTCTCCACTCTCTCTCCTGCGACAGTTGGAGCTGGTACTCTCCACTCTCCCGTTGGTGTAGGAGAGAGGGCTTTAGTTTCCTGAACAATTGGGACCGCTTCTGGGGAAGGTGGGACCTGTACAAGTCGGACAGGTTACACCTCAACATCGACGGGACCAATGTACGGTTGGGAGGGCTTTAAACTAGCTTGGCAGGGGGATGGGAACCCAGGAGAGGGATCTAAGCGAGTTAGAGTGGGAGAGAGCTCAGATGAACAGAACCTCAAGAAAGATTGCAAAAGGTAGGAGGCAACAGAGCAGAGTAGTACTGGGGTAAGTGTTAATCAGAAGGTGATAGGAAGGGACAATATGTATGAATATAAAGGGGCTGCAGGAGGGGTCAAAACTAAAAATCATGGTTTAAAAACTAGAATTAAAACACTCTACCTAAACGCACGCAGCATTTGAAATAAAGTAAATGAGTTGACGGCACAAATCATTACAAATGGGTATGATTTGGTGGCCATTACAGAAACGTGGTTGCAGGGTGGCCAAGACTGGGAATTAAACATACTGACAATTCGGAAAGATAGACAAGAAGGGAAAGGAGGTGAGGTAGCTCTGTTAATAAAGGATGATATCAGGGCAGTTGTGAGAGACGATATTGGTTCTAATGAACAAAATGTTGAATCATTGTGGGTGGAGATTAGAAATAGTAAGGGGAAAAAGTCACTGGTGGGGATAGTTTATAGGCCCCCAAATAATAACTTCACGGTGGGGCGGGCAATAATCAAGGGAATAATGGAGGCATGTGAAAAAGGAACGGCAGTAATCATGGGGGATTTTAACCTACATATCGATTGGTCAAATCAAATCGCACGGGGTAGCCTTGAGGAGGAATTCATAGAATGCATACGGGATTGTTTCTTAGAACAGTATGTTACAGAACCTACAAGGGAGCAATCTATCTTAGATTTGGTCCTGTGTGATAAACGATCTCCCAGTAAAAGATCCTCTCGGAATAAATGATCACAGTATGGTTGAATTTGTAATACAGATTGAGGGTGAGGAAACAGTGTCTCAAACGAACATACTGTGCTTAAACAAAGGGGACTACAGTGGGATGAGGGCAGAGTTGGCTAAAGTAGACTGGAAACACAGACTAAACGGTGGCACAATTGAGGAACAGTGGAGTACTTTTAAGGAGCTCTTTCATAGTGCGCAACAAAAATATATTCCAGTGAAAAAAAAGGGGGGTAAGAGAAGGGATAACCAGCCATGGATAACCAAGGAAATAAAGGAGAGTATCAAATTAAAAACCAATGCATATAAGGTGGCCAAGGTTAGTGGGAAACTAGCAGATTGGGAAAATTTTTAAACGACAGCAAAGAATGACTAAGAAAGCAATAAAGAAGGGGAAGATAGATTACGAATGTAAACTTGCGCAAAACATAAAAAGATAGTAAAAGCTTTTACCGATATATAAAACAGAAAAGAGTGACTAAAGTAAATGTTGGTCCCTTAGAAGATGAGAAAGGGGATTTAATAATGGGAAATGTGGAAATGGCCGAGACCGTAAACAATTATTTTGCTTCGGTCTTCACAGTGGAAGACACAAAAACCATGCCAAAAATTGCTGGTCACGGGAATGTGGCAAGGGAGGACCTTGAGACAATCACTATCACTAGGGGGGTAGTGCTGGACAGGCTAATGGGACTGAAGGTAGACAAGTCCCCTGGTTCTGATGAAATGCATCCCAGGGTATTAAAAGAGATGGCGGAAGTTATAGCAGATGCATTCATTATAATCTACCAAAATTCTCTGGACTCTGGGGAGGTGCCATCGGATTGGAAAGCAGCTAATGTAATGCCTCTGTTTAAAAAAGGGGGCAGACAAAAGGCAGGTAACTATAGGCCGGTTAGTTTAACATCTGTAGTGGGGAAAATGCTTGAAGCTATCATTAAGGAAGAAATAGCGGGACATTTAGATAGGAATAATGCAATCAAGCAGACGCAACATGGATTCATGAAGGGGAAATTACGTTTAACTAATTTACTGGAATTCTTTGAGGATATAACGAGCATGGTGGATAGAGGTGTACCGATGGATGTGGTGTATTTAGATTTCCAAAAGGCATTCGATAAGGTGCCACACAAAAGGTTACTGCAGAAGATAAAGGTACGTGGAGTCAGATGAAATGTATTAGCATGGATCGAGAATTGGCTGGCTAACAGAAAGCAGAGTCGGGATAAATGGGTCCTTTTCGGGTTGGAAATCGGTGGTTAGTGGTGTGCCACAGGGATCGGTGCTGGGACCACAACTCTTTACAATATACATAGATGACCTGGAAGAGGGGACAGAGTGTAGTGCAACAAAATTTGCAGATGACACAAAGATTAGTGGGAAAGCGGGTTGTGTAGAGGACACAGAGAGGCTGCAAAGAGATTTAGATAGGTTAAGCGAATGGGCTAAGGTTTGGCAGATGGAATACAATGTCGGAAAGTGTGAGGTCATCCACCTTGGGAAAAAAAAAACAGTAAAAGGAAATATTATTTGAATGGGGAGAAATTACAACATGCTGCAGTGCAGAGGTACCCAAGGGTCCTTGTGCATAAATCCCAAAAAGTTAGTTTGCAGGTGCAGCAGGTAATCAGGAAGGCAAATGGAATGTTGGCCTTCATTGCGAGAGGGATGGAGTACAAAAGCAGGGAGGTCCTGCTGCAACTGTACAGTGTATTGGTGAGGCCGCACCTGGAGTACTGCATGCAGTTTTGGTCACCTTACTTAAGGAAGGATATACTAGCCTTGGAGGGGGTACAGAGACGATTCACTAGGCTGATTCCGGAGATGAGGGGGTTACCTTATGATGACAGATGGAGTAGACTGGGTCTTTACGCGTTGGAGTTCAGAAGGATGAGGGGTGATCTTATAGAAACATTTAAAATAATGAAAGGGATAGACAGGATAGAGGCAGAGAGGTTGTTTCCACTGGTCGGGGAGACTAGAACTAGGGGGCACAGCCTCAAAATACGGGGGAGCCAATTTAAAACAGTGTTGAGAAGGAATTTCTTCTCCCAGAGGGTTGTGAATCTGTGGAATTCTCTGCCCAAGGAAGCAGTTGAGGCTAGCTCATTGAATATATTCAAATCACCGATAGATAGATTTTTAACCAAAAAGGGAATTAAGGGTTATGGGGAGCGGGCGGGTAAGTGGAGCCGAGTCCACGGCCAAATCAGCCGTGATCTTGTTGGGTGGCGGAGCAGGCTCGAGGGGCTAGATGGCCTACTCCTATTCCTAATTCTTATGTTGTTATGTTCTTATTAATGTGGGGAAGTCCAGAACCAGGGGTCACAGTCTAAGGATAAGGGGTAAGCCATTTAGGCCCGAGATGAGGAGAAACTTCTTCACCCAGAGAGTGGTGAACCTGTGGAATTCTCTACCACAGAAAGTTGTTGAGGCCAATTCACTAAATATATTAAAAAAGGAGTTAGATATAGTCCTTACTACTAGGGGGATCAAGGGGTATGGCGAGAAAGCAGGAATCGGGTACTGAAGTTGCATGTTCAGCCATGAACTCATTGAATGGCGGTGCAGGCTCGAAGGGCCGAATGGCCTACTCCTGCACCTATTTTCTATGTTTCTATGACTGCATCTTCCTCACTCGGTTCCAGTTCATCCATGTTTGTAACCTGGTCAAGGTGTTTCCTGCATGCTTGCCCATTCTTGAGCACGACAACAAACACTGTTACCCTCCTTGGCTCTAACAGTACTGGTGATCCACTTTGGACCTTGACCATAGTTCAGTACATAAACCGGATCGTTGACCGAGATGTCACGTGACACGGCAACACGACCATGACACCATTGCTGACTTTGACATCTGATTTCAACACGATCATTCAAATCAGGAAGAGGAGAAAGCCTGGTCTTGAGATTTCTCTTCATCAGTAGTTCAGCTGGAGGAACCCCAATAAGTGCAAGAGGTCTTGACCTGTAACTGAGCAATATACATGACAACCGTCTCTGCAGTGAGCACTGAGTTACACGTTCCATACTTTGCTTGATCATTTGAACAGCACGCTCTGCTTGAATGGAGCGGATCTCACATGTCTGATGCCACTGAGTTTCATGAACTCCTGGAACTCCAGACTTGTGAAGCAAGATCCGTTGTCGCTCACGTCAGGCAAACCATGAGTAGCAAACATGATACAATGGCTCTCAATGGTGGCTGTGGACGTGCTGCATGACATAACAACACACTCTATCCACTTAGAATATGCATCTACTACAACAAAAAACATCTTTGTTCGGAACGGGCCCGCAAAATCAATGTGGATCCTCGACCATGGTTTGGATGGCCATGACCAAAGACTCAGCGGAGATTCCGCTGGTACTTTACTTAGCTGCATGCAAGTAGTGCACTGATGCACGCATGATTCCAGATCAGAGTCAATTCCAGGCCACCATACATGAGACATAGCAATGGGCTTCAGCATGACAATACCAGGATGAGTGCTATGAAGTTCACGTACAAATTTTTCTCGATCTTTCTTAGGCATGATTACACGATTACCCCACAGTAAACAGTCTGACTGAATGGATAGCTCATCCTTGCAAAGGTTGTAAGATTTGGTCTTCTCACGCATCTCCATAGGTATGGCAGACCAATCACCACGGAGTACACACTGTTTCACAACCGATAAAATAGGGTCATGGCTGGTCCAGATCCTAACTTGTTGAGCAGTGACAGGGGTACCTTCACTCAAAAGCATCCATTACTAACAGTAGATCTGCAAGTTGAGACACCTCCATCTCAGTTGTGGGTAAGGGCAGATGACTCAGTGCATCAGCACAATTCTCAGTACCAGGTCTATGACGGATGACGTAATCATAGGCAGACAACGTCAGCGCCCACCTTTGAATGCGGGACGATGCGTTGGTATGAATACCTTTGTTTTCCGCAAATAAAATGAGTGGCTTGTGATCCATTTCTTGTTCAAAATGAAGACCGAACAGGTACTGGTGCCTTTTTTGTTTTACCCCTTACACACAGGCCAAAGCTTTCTCCACCATACGAAAGCTCTTTCCGCTTTAGACAGACTTCTCGAAGCATATGCAATAGGTTGTAGCATGCCCGATTCATTTGCTTGTTGGAGTACGCAGCCAACCCCATATGATGAAGCATCACAGGCCAATACAAGATGCTTACACGGATCATAATGAGCAAGTAACTTATTTGAACAGAGCAGATTCTTAGCTTTCTCAAAGGCTCTATCTTGAGACGCACCCCAGACCCAGTTGTTGCCTTTTCTACGTAACACGTGCAGTGGCTCTAGTAAAGTGCTCAATCTGGGTAAGAAAGTACCAAAGTAGTTGAGTAGCCCAAGGAACAAACACAGCTCAGTCACATTGAGGCCTGGGTGCATTTTTGATGGCCTTGGTTTTCGAATCAGTGGGCCTGATGCCATCAGCAGCAATCTTCCTCCCGAGGAATTCGACTTCAGGTGCCATGAATACATACTTCGAGCGTTTCAGCCAGAGTCCCACTTAGTCCAGATGCTGTCGGACTTCAAGGTTGTTGAGATGTTCAGCAGTGTCGCGACCAGTGATCAGAATGTCATCTTGAAACATAACGGTTCTAGGAACGGGCTTCAGTAAACTCTCCATATTCCTCCGAAATATGGCTGCATCCGAACGAATCCCAAAAGGACACCTGTTGTAGACGAACAGTCCTTTATGTATGTTGATGCAGGCGAGTTTCTTCGACGTGTCAACAAGCTCCTGGGTCATACAGGCCGACGTCAGATCTAGTTTCGTGAACGACTTTCCACCAGCTAGCATGTCGAACAGGTCATCAGCCCTCGGTAATGGATCCTGTTACGAAAATCGGTTAACCGTAACCTTGTAGTTTCCACAAATCCTGACAGTGCCATCACTCTTCAACACAGGAATAATGGGACTAGCCCACTCATTAAACTCGACCGGTGATATGATCCCTTCACGCTGGAGTCTGTCAAGCTCAATTTCAACTTTCTCCCTCATCATGCACGGAACATACCGAGCTTTGTGATAGACAGGCCTTGCATTGGAGTCCAGGTGAATATACACCTTGGCTCCCTTAAAATTACCAATGCTCGGTTCAAATAAAAGCAACTTTTTCAATACTTGAGCACACGAAGTATCATCCACCGAGGACAACATCTTGACATCATTCTAGTTCAGCTTGATTTTCTCGAGCCAATTCCTGCCGAATAGCATTGGACAATTACCTGGGACGATCCATAATGGTAGCTCGTGAACCACACCATCATATGACACCTCGATTGCTGCACTGCCGAGCACCGGTATGAGTTCCTTAGTGCAAGTACGCAACCTGGCATTGACTGGATTCTGCTTCGGTTTCGCAGCCTTAGTGTCCGACAGCTTGTTGAATGTCCTTTGGCTCATTATCGACTAGCTCGCACCCATGTCCAGCTCCATTGATACAGGCATGCCATTCAGCTTCACATTAATGACTATCGGCTGGCTCTTGCTCAGGAACGAACACACAGTCCATTCACTTCCTCCTCGGGTTGCATATCTGGGCCATCACTGAACTGGTCCTCATCAACCATGTGATGAACTGTACCACGTTTGCTCCATTGTGGACACATCTTGAAGATGCCCCACTTTCAAACATCCATTGCATGAGTATTGTCTAAACTGACACCGATGAGGCCGATGATTGTCCCCACAATGCCAACAGGGTGAAATCTGGTTGGCGGGCTCTGAGCAGCGGCAGGTTTCGCGTAAGCAACCCTGCCCAAAAACGACGCCATCTTCTTTACAGGACTTGCGTGGAACTCCGACTTGATGATATCTGCCTCAAATCATCATCCGTCATCATGCATGCCTTTTCGTGATGGCCTTTTTCAAATCCAGCGTCTCTGCTGCCAACAGCTTCCGGAGGATCGCATCATGGCTGATGCCTATCATGAAGACATCACGCAGCATGTCTTCCAGCATGTTCTCGAACTTACATGGCTCAGCAAGACGTTGCAGGTTGGCAACAAATCCCGACACGACCTGGCCCTCTGCACGAACACACGTGTAGAAACAGTAGCGTGATATGATCCCCCTCTTTTGGCTTCAGATAGTCACCCACCAATGTACACAATTCCTCGTACCCTTTTACCGCTGGACATGCAGGCGAGAGAAGATTCTTCATGAGGCGTAAATTTTCGGACCACAAACGGTGAGGAGAACTGCCCTGCACTTAACTGCATAGGCCTCTGCCTCCATGCCGCTGGCCACAAAATACTAATCCAGGCGGTCGACAAAATCCGTTCAATCCTCACCCTCCACGAATCTCTCCAGGATTCCAACCATGCCCATTGTGCATGCAAAGGTTCTTAAATTACCTCGGCGCCAATTGTAATGACTCAAGAGTCTGGTTACTGTAAGCTCACTTAAGTCCAACCTGATCCATCTTTATTCCAGCCCAAGAGTGCCAGCATGACAAAGACACCCAGCTTATATACAGGTGACCAAGCACACATGCCACATGCGTACAGCCCACTGACCTCCAACCGCGGCGCCCTCTGGTGACCCCCAAGAATTAATACATAACACTTTACATAAGCACTGCAACTTAATCTGGTCAGAGGCTAACCCGACACCGAAGAGAAGCAGAGGAAGACATCCAGTCAGAGTCAGTTTGGATTTTAGCACCCAATTTACACTACGCAGGAATGATTTCCACTGTCTTCATTGGCATTAACAACCTCAAAAATGGGGTCAGTAGCTTTCCCGCCCCGTTAACACAAGCAATGCAGGCGGCAGCATTTTGAAAAGGGCCTACTGCCGGATGTCCAAAGCACTCACTTGTTGTAAGCAATAGGACTCAATGTGGAAATTGTTGTCCCGTGATGTAAATAGGACCTCAAGTGCCATTGCAAATCAGAACTGGTGATGGAACCGAAGAGTCCTGCTTAAGTTATGATTTATTTATTTTTGTCGGCCCCAAAGCAGGGGTGCCTTGGACCCCCACCAGAGTGATCTCCCCACCCTCCACAACTAACCTTTCTGGCGACCGCCCTGGCACGATCTTGGGCCTCAATCTAACGAACTGCACCGGGACACTGGTTTGCCGTGCCGGAGCTCAACTGCCAAATTTAAATAAGGCCTCTTAGTGGTCAGTCCGTGTACCTGGCCAGCACACTCAGACAGTCAGTCACCCAAAAGTCAAAATTACTCTCCCGCCGCCCCCCCCCAAGTTTAATGTTGGTGAAAAGCGAAACTACTTCATATCAACGCTAAACTTGTAGTTTAAATACAGCCAGAGAGATACAAGATTGACTGATTTGGGAAGTGAAAAATCTTGATGGTCCTTGGGGTTGTGGTTGAGTTCTTCAATCAGAAAGTATTAAATCTGTAAATAACATATACTGGACCTGATGAGAGCACGAATGTGTGGGATAATAATGGAAAAATTTTTTGACTGGAAACTAAAGGCCAAGTTACCAAACTCCGCAGAAAACCAGAAAGTGTTTTTGGCTCTTCACTTGCAAAGCACCAAATCCGTGAATTCACAGCTAATACCTTAAGTGCGAGTACAAATAACAAAACAAAAACACGAGGACAGTAGTTGACCAATGATACGCCAGAAATAATTTAATTTAATTTGAATAATGTAAAACAATCCAACTCTGTTTTATTAACCCAATATCTTCAGGAAATTGTGTTCGATATGCTCCCAAAGCAAAATACCAGTTACCAAATTCCAGACATTCCTTTCAAAAATATTCTCTGACATGCACAGGAATGCACATTCCAGCAGCCTCCAACCTCCTTTCACCTTCATAACTAATTTAATCAATGAGTTTTGCAGCGAAATTCTGCTTTATTAAAAAAGGAGTCATAAGCAATTTATTCTGATATAATTTTAAAGGGAATGCAGGAACAGAGACACCTGGGGGGTTCACATACCTAAATCTTTGAAGCTAGCAGGACATCAACAAGGCTGTTACCATGCCTTTGTTAACTCTAGACTCAAATATTACAATGCTCTTCTGGCCAGCCTCTCACCTTGTGCCCTACGTAAATCTGAGGTCATTCAAAACTCTGTTGCCCGTATCCTAAATGCACAAAATCTCATTCATCCATCACCCCTGTGCTTGCTGACCTACATTGGTGCCCAGTCTGGCAATGCCTCCATTTTTAAACAGTCACCCTGGTTTTCAATGGCCTCTCCCCCCCCCCCCATCTCTAACCTCCTCCAACCCTACAATCCCGAGAACTCTACGCAGCTCCAATTCTGGCCTTGCACATCCCTGATTTCCTTCGCTCCACCATTGGAGGCCATAGTTACAGCTCCCAAGGCTCCAAGTTCTGCAATGCCCTCTTTAAACCTCTCCACCTTTCTACCGTTCTTTCCTGCTTGAAGATGCTCCTTAAAATGTACCTCTTTGACCAAGCTTTTGGTCATCTGTCCCAATATCTCCTTGTGGTTTGGTGCCAAATTCTGTTTGTTAACATTCCTGTGAAGCACCTTGGGACATTTTACAAGCAAGGAAGTTGTGCTACCCCTTTATAAATCACTGATTTGGACACCACACTTTGGAAGGATGTCAAGGCCTTGGAGAGGGTGCAGCCGGGATTTACCAAAATGATATCCAGAAGGGGGAACTTTTGTTGTGTGCAGAGACTACTGAAACGAAGCTTGTTCTCCTCAGAGCACAGAAGGTTAAGTGGAGATTTCATAGCGGTGTTCAAAATGATGAGATTTTATATCGGGAGAAACTGTTTCCACTGGCAGAAGGGTCAGTAATTAGAGGGCACAGAATGAAGGTAATTGGGAGACGAAGACATTTTTTTAAAAAAACGCGAGTTAGGTTGATCTAGAATGCAATGCCTGAAAGAATGGTGGAAGCAATTAACTTTCAAAGGGTAATTGGATATATTACTTGAAAAGGAAAACTTTGCAGGAGCGATAGGACTAATTGGATAGCTCGCACAGGTACAATGGGCAGAATGGCCTCCTTCTTTGCTGTATGATTCTTGAAGTGAAAGTCACCATAGTCAGCAGTTACAAATAAATTAGCTTTCTTTCATTTAGTATTTTGTATCTTATACTTTTGAGCATTTTCATTCCAACACCAAGGATCAGTGATGATCGGGGTTTGAATGAGATACTGAGCTCGAAATTTAGAGAACCAAATTCAAAAATCAGTATGGATCTAATAATTCTGAGAATGATTCAATATCATGTTAACTGAGATTTTTCCATCAGGCTCGGTACACTGCAGATTAATATTGCTCCTTTCTCACTATGTGATCAGCACTATATTTAATGGCAACATAAATCAATATTTCGATCATGATCAAAAGGGCTTTAAACCTTAGTAACCTTTTTTTTTTAAAAAAAACAAAAGTATCCTAATGATTGGGATTCATATAATACTCCCACTTTATTCATGATGGTAGAATTGGTACACTTCCTCTTGCCCAGTCTTCAGGTCACCTGGAGTGACAGACGCAGAAAGTGAACATATTGCAGCTGTCATTTTCCCCATGCAATACATTGGAAATAGAGCCAGCCTCTGGGGATGGGAGCATTACAGTCTGTTCAGACACAAACATACAACATGGTGGTACTGCCATGTTTGTAATGATAACGATGCATTAATTTCTGAAAAGTTATTGTTCTTAATTGTGGTGGTTGTGGTTTTGGAAACTTGAGATCATCCAAAAATCTGCAGCCCATATCCTAACTCACACGAAGACCCATTCACCTATCACCTGTGCTTGCTGAACCACATTGGCTCCCGGTCCAGCAACGCCTCGATTTTAAAATTCTCATCCTGGTTTTCAAATCCCTCCATGGCTTTGCACCTCCCTATCTCTAACCTCCTCCAGCCCTACAACCCTCCAAGATCTCTGCATTCCTCCAATTGTGGCCTCTTGTACATCCCCGATTTTCTTCACTCCATCATTGGTGGCCATGCCTTCAGCTGTTAAGCTCTGGAATTCCCTCCCTACCACTCTGTCCTGCTTCAAGATGCTCCTTAAAACCTACCTCTTACGGCAGGTTTCCCAATAGCTACTTGGCTCAGTGTCAAATTTTGTTTAAGAATACCTCTTGAGCCTTGGAACATTTTACTATGTTAAAGGTGCTATACAAATGCAAGTTGTTCCTGTTGTCGTCTAACAAGCATGGGTGGCGGTTTTTAAAAAGACATTAATTTCAACAAGATCGTTGTAATCTATCAAATTATAAATAGCAGTTTTTTTTCCTGAAGTCGAACCTAATAAAGTCCAAGTGTGTCAAGACTACCAAGGCTCAAAACGGCATTTGGCTCCTACCCATAAGAACATAAGAATTAGGAACAGCAGTAGGCTCGAGCCTGCTCCGCCATTCAATAAGATCATGGCTGATCTGGCCGTGGACTCAGCTCCACTGACCCGCCCTCTCCCCGTAACTCTTAATTCCCTTATTGGTTAAAAATCTATCTGTGACTTGAATTCATTCAATGAGCTAGCCTCAACTGCTTCCTTGGGCAGAGAATTCCACAGATTCACAACCCTCTGGGAGAAGAAATTCCTTCTCAACTCGGTTTTAAATTGGCTCCCCCGTATTTTGAGGCTGTGCCCCCTAGTTCTAGTCTCCCCGACCAGTGGAAACAACCTCTTTGCCTCTATCTTGTCTATCCCTTTCATGATTTTAAATGTTTCTATAAGATCACCCCTCATCCTTCTGAACTCCAACGCGTAAAGACCCAGTCTACTCAATCTATCATCATAAGGTAACCTCCTCATCTCCGGAATCAGCCTAGTGAATCGTCACTGTACCCCCTCCAAAGCCAGTATATCCTTCCTTAAGTAAGGTGACCAAAACTGCACGCAGTACTCCAGGTGCAGCCTTACCAATACCCTATACAGTTGCAGCAGGACCTCCCTGCTTTTGTACTCCATCCCTCTCGCAATGAAGGCCAACATTCCATTCACCTTCCTGATTACCTGCTGCACCTGCAAACTAACTTTTTGGGATTCATGCACAAGGGACCCCCAGGTCCCTCTGCACCTCAGCATGTTGTAATTTCTCCCCATTCAAAAAATATTTCCTTTTACTGTTTCTCCCCCACCCCCCCCCCCAAGGTGGATGACCTCACACTTTCCGACATTGTATTCCATCTGCCAAACCTTAGCCCATTCGCTTAACCTATCTAAATCTCTTTGCAGCCTCTCTGTGTCCTCTACACAACCCACTTTCCCACTAATCTTTGTGTCATCTGCAAATTTTGTTACACTACACTCTGTCCCCTCTTCCAGGTCATCTATGTATATTGTAAACAGTTGTGGTCCCAGCACCGATCCCTGTGGCAAACCACTAACCACCAATTTCCAACCCGAAAAGGACCCTTTTATCCCGACTCTCTGCTTTCTGTTCGCCAGCTAATTCTCTATCCATGCTAACACATTTCCTCTGACTCCGCGTACCTCTATCTTCTGCAGTAACCTTTTGTGTGGCACCTTATCGAATGCCTTCTGAAAATCTAAATACACCACATCCATCGGTACACCTCTATCCGCCATGCTCGTTATGTCCTCAAATAATTCCAGTAAGTTAGTTAAACATGATTTCCCCTTCATGAATCCATGTTGCATCTGCTTGATTGCATTATTCCTATCTAGATGTCCCGCTATTTCTTCCTTAATGATAGTTTCAAGCATTTTCCCCACTACAGATGTTAAACTAACCGGTCTATAGTTACCTGCCTTTTGCCTGCCCCCTTTTTTAAACAGAGGCGTTACATTAGCTGCTTTCCAATCCGCTGGTACCTCCCCAGAGTCCAGAGAATTTTGGTAGATTATAATGAATGCATCTGCTATAACTTCCGCCATCTCTTTTAATACCCTGGGATGCATTTCATCAGGGCCAGGGGACTTGTCTACCTTGAGTCCCATTAGTGTGTCCAGCACTACCCCCCTAGTGATAGTGATTGTCTCAAGTTTTTTGGCATGGTTTTTGTGTCTTCCACGGTGAAGACCGAAGCAAAATAATTGTTTAAGGTCTCAGCCATTTCCACATTTCCCATTATTAAATCCCCCTTCTCATCTTCTAAGGGACCAACATTTACTTTAGTCACTTTTTTCCGTTTTATATATCTGTAAAAGCTTTTACTATCTGTTTTTATGTTTTGCGCAAGTTTACCTTCGTAATCTATCTTTCCTTTCTTTATTACTTTTTTAGTCATTCTTTGCTGTTGTTTAAAATTTTTCCAATCCTCTAGTTTCCCACTAACCTTGGCCACCTTATATGCATTGGTCTTTGATTTGATACTCTCCTTTATTTCCTTGGTTCTCCACGGCTGGTTATCCCTTCTCTTACCGCCCTTCTTTTTCACTGGAATATATTTTTGTTGCGCACTATGACAGAGCTCCTTAAAAGTCCTCCACTGTTCCTCAATTGTGCCACTGTTTAGTCTGTGTTTCCAGTCTACTTTAGCCAACTCTGCCCTCATCCCACTGTAGTCCCCTTTGTTTAAGCATAGTACCCTTGTTTCTGACACAACTTCCTCACCCTCAATCTGTATTACAAATTCAACCATACTGTGATCACTCATTCCGAGAGGATCTTTTACGAGGAGATCGTTTATTTTTCCTGTCTCATTACACAGGACCAGAGCTAAGATAGCTTGCTCCCTTGTAGGTTCTGTAAGATACTGTTCTAAGAAACAATCCCGTATGCATTCTATGAATTCCTCCTCCAGGCTACCCCGTGCGATTTGATTTGACCAATCGATATGTAGGTTAAAATCCCCCATGACTACTGCCGTTCCTTTTTCACATGCCTCCATTATTCCCTTGATTATTTCCCGCCTCACCGTGAAGTTATTATTTGGGGGCCTATAAACTACGCCCACCAATGACTTTTTCCCCTTACTATCTCTAATCTCCACCCACAATGATTCAACATTTTGTTCATTAGAGCCAATATCGTCTCTCACAACTGCCCTGATATCATCCTTTATTAACAGAGCTACCCCACCTCCTTTCCCTTCTTGTCTATCTTTCCGAATCGTCAGATACCCATGTATGTTTAATTCCCAGTCTTGGCCACCCTGCAACCATGTTTCTGTAATGGCCACCAAATCATACCCATTTGTAATGATTTGTGCCGTCAACTCATTTACTTTATTTTGAATGCTGCCTGCATTTAGGTAGAGTGTTTTAATCCTAGTTTTTAAACCATGATTTTCAGTTTTGACCCCTCCTGCAGCCCCTTTATATTCAGTGGCCCTTTGTGTTTTTTGCCTTGGGTTTCTCTGCCCTCCACTTTTACTCATCTCCTTTCTGTCTTTTGCTTTTGTCTCCTTTTTGTTTCCCTCTGTCTCTCTGCATTGGTTCCCATCCCTCTGCCATATTAGTTTAACTCCTCCCCAACAGCACTAGCAAACACTCCCCCTCGGACATTGGTTCTGGTCCTGCCCAGGTGCAGACCGTCCGGTCTGTACTGGTCCCACCTCCCCCAGAACCTGTTCCAATGCCCCAGGAATTTGAATCCCTCCCTGCTGCACCACTGCTCAAGCCACGTATTCATCTGCGCTATCCTGCAATTCCTACTCTGACTAGCACGTGGCACTGGTAGCAAGCCCAAGATTACTACTTTTGAGGTCCTACTTTTTAAATTTAGCTCCTAGCTCCTTAAATTCGTCTCGTAGGACCTCATCCCTTTTTTTAACCTATGTCGTTGGTACCAATGTGCACTACGACAACTGGCTGTTCTCTCTCCCTTTTTAGAATGTCCTGCACCCGCTCAGAGACATCCTTGACCCTTGCACCAGGGAGGCAACATACCATCCTGGAGTCTCGGTTGCGGCCGCAGAAACGCCTATCTGTTCCCCTTACAATTGAATCCCCTATCACTATCGCTGTCCCACTCTTTTTCCTGCCCTCCTGTACAACAGAGCCCTCCCCTGATGAGTCATCACTACCCACACCACTAAAATCAATAGCTTTCAGAGACAATTATATGGTAACAAGCAGCATTTATTATGCAACTACACGGATACATCCTTGCAATAACTGATTGCAGAACACAAAAGAGTCAGTCAGGAGAAACATACAAGAAACAGATACAAAAGTTCATGCTTATTCTACTCAAATTTGAATTTGTGGTTCAATTTCCAAATGATATTTGCCACCTAGGTCAAATGCTATGACATCAGCAGAAAAGATCATTCAGCAGGGTCTAGGGACACAGTCAGCTGTACTGCCAATCTGTTACTTCTAAAGAGACACACAATAGGTGAAAGAATAGCTCCGCCATTCACATCAGGTACATTTTCAAAAATAATTTAAAAGACAGATAGGTCATTAACTCCTGGACTCGCCCTCCCAAGATAAAATACTTGGATGTTGGCCAGGGAACGGGGGTGGGAGGGCAAGAAGAAATGAGGACATGGGAACTTAAATATAAATAAAAGTCAAGGGGATGCCTCTTTATAGATTTTCCCAAAATGCCAGCCCGAATACTAAAAAGGTAATGGAGGCATGAAATAAGGAGTGCTTTCTTAGCCTTATGTAATAAAACTGTTTCTCATTTGTCCAATGACGATTACCTACAATCATATCTGCTCAAGTGACACCGTAATTAAAATTCCTAATTGTGACTTCAAAACAGTCACAAGTTTTTCATAGATCAGAGACATATAGCTTTTGATATTCCTACCTGTGGAAGAAAGCCACCCTCTGAAGGATAGTTAAACTTAAAAGAGGTCAAGTTTCAGCCGCCCGCTAGAACAGCGCACATCGGAGAGGCCCGCCTAATTTAGAGAACAAAAATTGCGGCGAATACTTAACTCGCAATTTCCACCTCGGCACTACGCAGCAGGAGCTACTGGGGGCGGAGCTACAGCCCTGTGCCAAAAACAGTGCCGGCAGCTGCGCACATGCGCAGTGGAGGCTGCGCACGTGCGCGGTAGCTGCTGGCGTCCTGTCTCCGGGGTGACGACCCAATCCCAGGCTGAATGGACGTCGCCCCTATCCCTGGCCGAATGGCCTGCGCATCTTATCTCGGCGGCGGGGCCCACCCACGCAGCCTCGTGCTGGGGGCGGGCCCTGCCCGAAGAGTCGGCGGCGTCGGCTTCTTCTTCATAGTCTTCCCTCTCCCCCGCCATCTTCCTCTCTTCTCTCTCTCCCCCCACCCTCTTCTCTCTTCCCCCGCCCCAATCTTCTCTCTCTCTCTCTCCTCTCTCCTCTCTTCCCCCCCATCATCTTCTCTTCCTAGAGACCGTGGGCAAGAAGGAGGATGGAATCAGTGGCAAGGGAGCAATTTTGCACTAATGTTGAATTGGAGGAAGCTGTGACTCATCCAAGACTGACGTCGGACATGCAGTCGAACAGCATAAGAAGCAGTTAATGAGTCAAGGGATACAACTAGGGATCATTATAACCGTCTACCTCTCTTCTCCCCCTGCTTTGCATGCAGATTTAAATAAAATATTTACTTATTGTCAAAATGAACAGGGGCCACTCTGGCTTAATGGGTCTGCGATGACCCTCCGTGTATAAATTGGAAATGGATGGAGCTACAACATTCTACAAACTGGTTCATCTGGTTTTAATACCTGCAGCTTTTTTCTCAAACGTGTGTAAATTCACTTAGTTTTAAAACACCACACAAATATCTCATTCCCAAATCCCAAAAAGGTCAAAACATGCTGAAATATCTCTCTCAGACATGCATCATGTGCAGATGTTACTCTTTAAAGTGTCAGAAGTATTGGGGATAAAAAGGGTAGAAATGTCATTCTTCAAACAGAAGAAATGTAAAAGTAGCTGCTATTATCTATAACATTCACACACCAGCAAACATTAGCCTCTAATGGATCACAAGATGCACACATTTCCAGTAATTAGCATTTGTAGCTTTCAAGGGGTGGACCAAGTTAAATGTAGCTGAACCTTAAGCTGTAGAAAAGAACATTGTGAATTACTTAATAGAATGATGTTTTATAAAGCATCTCTCTTAGGCGGGCCCTCGTATAAAGGATGACTTGCTTCCACGCCAAAAAAGGGATGAGTTCATAGATGTTTCAATGAAGGACCTAATATTCCAGGTCCCGAACTAGATATTGAAGAGTGGAACATGCCTGTGCGTGGATTTTTTTTTTTTTTAAATCGTGTGGTGGCCGTTGCACACCAACCACACGGGCTTGACAGAGCTAGGTCTTGGTCCAGTGGCTAGGGTTAATCAAGACGACTAGAGACCAGCTCTGCTACACAAATCTAGTGCGCGCACATATCGCAGTGTGGACTGGCCCATGCTGCCCCGGGCCCACGCCTCTTCTGGGCCCCAATCACATCATTCTGCAATCTCTTGCCGCTCCTTCGCCCCGACCTCGCCACTCCTGCTGTACCTGCCTATGCTCCAATCAGCGACCTGGATTTTGGTGACGTCCAATCCAGTCGCCCTCTTCACAGCCGTCGTCCTCCCGGACCAGCTCGCGCATCTAATAACCTATCAGCAACGCCACAGGAAATTTGCTAGAACTTACTAATTTATACTAAAATCTGTTCTGCACCATTCTATATATAGTCAGTTGTTATGGAGAATTTTGCTGAAAATCAGGGGTATTTACAGATAAAATAGGACCATCCATTTCCTCACAATACAATCTGATGGCCTGGCATGACCAACAGTTGCTCTCCCAGAAGCTACTCTGAATTCTCTCTGCTAATTTCCCAAGCACTTCAGTACCTTTAACATTGCAATTTGCTTTGACAAAATACTGCATACCAAGTACTCTAATAATAGAAGTTGCAGTCTCCCTGCAAAATTCAGCCACCATGATTAGCCCTTGGGAAATAAACTGATCTTCTGATCTCAATCCTGAGCAAGTCTGCACCCATTTAAAACTCTCACTCTCCCAACCTCAAGGCACCAACAACACTCCCTCCATTCCCAGTTTTCCCCAAAAATAATGCAATGTTTTAAAATTGCATTATTTTTGGATAAAAATCACAATTTTGATAAGTTGCAATTCTGTTAGAGCATATTACACCATAATAAATCACAAACCTTTTTCATTGTTCCCCATTTGAAAGTGTTCACACTTATCAAGAGGACTACTGTTCTAGGATAGCAGGGGAGATGGTGGTGGTAGGGTTGTCCCTGTGCAAACCAAATTACTTCGGGTTGTCCTGTATATACACAAATCCCTGAAATACCTGGAAGCCCTGCAGGTTCCCCCACACTGTCCCTGGGCCAAGTGGTCAGGCAGGCTTTTGCCACTGGTAACCAGCCTCAAAGGTATGCCAGACCTCCCTGAATATTGAAACAGGAATAGGGCATTCAGCCCCTCAAACCTGCTCCGCCATTCTATTAGATCATGTCTGATCTGTATCTCAATACCATTTACCCAACTTTTCTTCATACCCCTGGATAGCATTACCTCAAAAAAAAATCTATCGATCTCAGTCTTGAAAAGCCATTCAGTTGCAAATTTCCACTCCCTCGTGTGATAAAATGCTTCCTGATTTCAGTCCTAACTGGTCGACATTTAATTTCAAGATTATACCTCCTTGCTCTGAATTCATCCAGAAGGTACTCTCAGTTCCTCATCATGTCTACCATTTTACATGCAGGAGTTAAATTTTGAGCACCTTATTTTTCCTTGCCCAATTCTCAATTACCAACAAAATGCGGACACGTTACTGAATTTTATATACTTTGTATGGATGGAGCATGGATTTATGAAGGGGATGTCATGTTTTACAAATTTGCTAGAATTCTTTGAGGATGTAACGAACAGGATGGATAAAGGGGAACCAGTGGATGTGGTGTATTTGGACTGATTGACAAGTGTATTTGGTGTATTTGACAAGGTGCCACATAAAAGGTTGCTGCACAAGATAAAAGTTCACGGGATTGGGGGTAATATATTAGCATGGGTCGAGGATTGGCTAACAAACAGAAAACAAAGAGGAGAGATAAATGGTTCATTCTCGGGTTGGCAATCAGTAACCAGTGGGGTGCTGCAGGGATCAGTGCTGGGACTCCAACTATTTACAATCTATATTAACGACTTGGAGGAAGGGACCGAGTGTAATGTAGCCAAGTTTGCTGATGATACAAAGATGGGAGGAAAAGCAATGTGTGAGGAGGACACAAACAATCTGTAAAAGGTCATATAGACAGGCTAAGTGAGTGGGCAAAAATTTGGCAGATGGAGTATAATGTTGGAAAGTGTGACGTCATGCATTTTGGCAGAAATAAAAATCAAAGAGCAAGTTATTATTTAAATGGAGAAAGATCGCAAAGTGTTGCAGTACAGCGGGATCTGGGGGTACTTGTGCATGAAACACAAAAGGTTAGTATGCAGGTACAGCAAGTGATCAGGAAGGTCAATGGAATCTTGGCCTTTATTGCAAAGGGGATGGGAGTATAAAAGCAGGGAAATCTTGCTACAGTTGTACAGGGTATTGGTGAGGCCACACCTGGAATACTGCGTGCAGTTTTTGTCGTGTCCTTACACACTACTATAAATTCACATGAGGCACATTCTGCAGACAAGGTCACTGTGACCTGAACCTTTATTCACAGGACCAAGAAATGATGACCATGCGTGGGACTTCCCTTTATATACCTGGATGACCAGGTGAGGAATGTCTCCCACAAGTTCACCCCCTGTGGTCAAGGTGTGCATTTCTTAGGTGTATACAGTATGCAGTGTTATGAAGGTTACAGTTACATGAAGGTTACATACATGACAATAACCTCGGCCCTCAACATCTTATGGGGTCAAAGATGAAGTTTTTCAGGCGGTCGATGCTCTCTCGTAGAGCGCCGCAGTTGGGGTTCTGGTTGTTGAGCTTTGGCATGCGTCTGTCACCTGTGGTGATTCCGGCTGGTCCGGGCTGACCGCAGGGACTGTGCATGCTGCTGAATGTTCTTGTTGCTCGTTCACTGGCGGTGGTGTGAATACCATCTCATGATCTTCCTCAGGTTCCTCAGTGTCCACGCTGAACCTTTTTTTTTGGTCCAGATGCTTGCGGCATATCAGTCCATTGTTAAGTCTGACACTATGACCCTATTCCCCTCTTTACCAATGACAGTACCCTCAAGCCACTTGGGCCCCAAAGCATGATTAAGAACAAATACAGGGTCATCGATTTCTATACATCTCCCCTTTGAGTTACGGTCATGGCACTCACCCGCAACAATGTCTGACAGGACAGGATGAATGAGGGACAGCCGAGTTTTAAGTGTACGTTTCATGAGTAGTTACGCGGGTAGGACTCCCGTGAGCGAATGCGGTCGGGACCTATAAGCCAGCAGGAGGCGCGATAGGCGGCACTGAAGGGAGGGTCCTTGAATCCGGAGCATGCCCTGTTTTATGATTTGGACCGCACGTTCCGCCTGGCCATTGGAAGCCGGTTTGAACGGTGTCGTTCTGACATGTTTGATGCCATTACCCGACATGAACTCCCAGAATTCATAGCTAGTGAAACACGGGCCGCACGCAGACTCTCCACAGTAGTGGATGTCGTGCACGAATTCAATATGATGCACTCGATCCATTTCGAGTATGCATCAACAACGAGGAACATTTTTCCCCATGAACGGGTCCACGCAGTCTACGTGAATACGTGACCATGGCCTGGTGGGCCTGGGCCATGGGCTGAGTGGGGCCTCCCGAGGGGCATTGTCCAGCTAGGCACACGTCGTGCACCTGCGAACAGTGTTCCAGGTCTGAGTCAATTCCCGGCTACCATTCATGTGACCGGGCAATGGCCTTCATTAGCACGATGCCTGGGTGCTCGCTGTGGAGTTCCCTGATGAATGCTTCCCTTCCCTTCTGGGGCATGACTACCCAGCTGCCCCATAGTAGGCAGTCGGCTTGGATGGAGAGCTCATCCATCCGTGAAACGGTCTGACTTTCTTGGGGCATGCTCCGTGTGCGGACGCCCAATCCCCAGTCAGGACACATTTCTTAAGGATAGAAGGGGATCTCTGTTGGTCCAGATTTTGATCTGGCAGGCTGTGATGGGGGAGCCGGCGCTGACAAAGGCTTCAACGGCCATACCATCTCAGCGCTTTGCTCCGCTGCCCCCTCAGTGGTGGCCAGTGGAAGCCTGCTGAGCGCGTCAGCGCAATTTTCAGTGCCTGGCCGGTGCCATATGGTGTCGTCATACGCAGCCAGCGTGAGAGCCCACCGCTTTATGCAAGCTGACGCATTGACATTGACAGCTTTGCTGTCGGATAACAGGGATGTTAACGGCTTGTGGTCCGTTTCTAACTCGAACCTTCTGCCAAAAAGGTACTGGTGCATCTTTTTCCGTAGACATATCAGAGTGCTTCCTTTTCAACCATCCCATATCCCCGTTCTGCTTGGGAGAGCGACCCGGAGGCATAAGCCACAGGTTGGAGTTGGCCCTCATCATTACTCTTCTGCAACACGCACCCAATCCCATAGGATGATGCATCACGTCAAAATCAAGTTCTGAGGTTGTACAGAGTCAACAGATTATTAGAACAAAGCTGGTTCCGCACCCGATTGAAAGCCCGTTCCTGACAGTCCCCCCTCAAAACCAATCGCAACCCTTACGCAGGAGCACTTGTAGCGGCTCCAGCAATATGCTTAAGTTTGGCTGAAAGTTCCCGAAATAGTTCAAGAGCCCCAGAAATGAACGCAACTCTGACGTGTTGCCGGGCCTGGCCGCACGATGAATCGCCTCAGTTTTGGATTCGGTAGGCCGGATCCTGTCTGCGGCAACCCTCCTGCCCAAAAACTCCACCTCTGGGGCCAAAAACACACACTTGGACTTCTTTAGTCGCAGGCCTACCCGGTCCAGTCGGCGTAGCACCTCCTCCAGGTTGTGGAGGTGTTCCTCGGTGTCTTGACCTGTGATAAGGATGTCGTCCTGAAATACGATTGTTCCAGGGATGGATTTGAGTAGGCTTTCCATGTTCCTTTGAAAGATAGCGGCCGCTGATCGAATGCCAAATGGGCACCTGTTGTAGACAAACAGCTCCTTGTGCGTGGTGATGGTGGTCAGTAGCTTGGATTCTTCGGCCAGTTCCTGGGTCATATATGCTGAAGTGAGGTTCAACTTGGTGAACAGCTTGCCGCCTGCCAGCGTGGCAAAAAGATCCTCCGCTCTCGGAAGCGGGTATTGGTCTTGTAGTGACACTCGGTTGATAGTGGCCTCGTAGTCGCCACAGATCCTGACCGAGCCATCAGTTTTTAAGGACAGGGATGATGGGGCTTGCCCAGTCGCTGAATTCAACAGGCGAAGTTATGCCCTCTCTTAGCAACCTGTCCAACTCACTCTCAATTTTCTTCCGCATCACATACGGCACAGCTCTGGCTTTGTGGTGCACTGGTCTGGCGTCCAGGGTGATGCGTATCACTACTTTGGTACCTTTGAAAGTCCCGACACCAGGTTGAAATAGTGACTCAAATTTCTGTAGGACCGGTGAGCATGAATTTCGCTCCACAGATGAAATGGCATGCATATGCCCCCATTTCCAGTTCATCTCGGCTAGCCAGCTCCTCCCCAAAAGCGCGGGACCATTTCCCGTGACAATCCAGAGTGGCAGCCGGTTCTCTGATCCATTATGTGTGACCACCAACATTGCACTGCCTAGCACTGGGATGATCTCTTTGGTGTACGTCTGTAATTGCGTGTCAATGCATTCTAGTTTGGGTCTGCTAGCTCTGAGTGGTCATAGTTTCTCGAATTGTTGGGCACTCATAAGTGACTGGCTGGCCCGTGTCCAGCTCCATGCGTACCGGGATGCCGTTTAATAGGACTTATCATCATCATAGGTGGCATTTTGATATATGAGCTGTGAATGTTTGCCACATGAACCCGCTGAACTTCAGCGTCCATTGCTTTGTCCCAAGCATCAACCTACCTTGCAGACCCCTCTTCTGGTTCATTTTCATCGTAAATTAGCCTCGCTGTGGGCTTCCTGCACATTCTGGCTAAATGTCCACTGAAGTTACAATTTCTACAGATAAATTGTTGAAACCTACAGGTTTTTGCAGCATGTCTGCCCCCGCACCTCCAGCATGAGCTGAGATCATTGTGAACAAAAGGGCTGTTACCAGGCATTCCTCTCTGATTGTTAATGGGTGTCAATGGCCCCATCCCGGGACGCATTGTCCACCGTGATGGCGTAAATGTCTGTTCAACCTGCCACTGTCTCTGTTGAGGACCCACTCTCGAGCCTGTTGCTGCCTGGGTGGTGTCGAATTGCCCTAGCCTGCCTGCGGGGTTCTGAGTCGCGTTTACAATGTTAACTCCCTGATCCATCGCCACGTTGGAAGCAGAATTGCGCACGTATATTATCTTGGTTTCCTCCTCCCCCGCCATGAAGGTCTGAGCCATCAACGCCGCCGCTTCCAAGGTCAAGTCCTTGCTCTCGATTAGCTTTCTGAAAATCCCGGCATGACCAATGCCCTCTATAAAGAAATCCCTTAACATCTCCCCCCTGCAGGCGTCTGTGAACTTAGAGGCAGGCCAAGCGCCGAAGGTCCGCAATGAAGTCCGGTATGCTCTGTCCTTCCCGATGTCGGTGTGTATAGAATCGGTGTCGGGCCATGTGTATACTGCTCGCCGATCAGTTTGCTGAGCACTTCAAAGGTTTTGTCCGCCGGCTTCTCGGGTGCGAGCAGGTCTTTCATCAGCGCGTACATCTTAGGTCCACAGCTGGTCAGTAGATGCGCCCTTCGCTTGTCAGCCGCTGCATCTCCCAGCCAGTCCTTCGTGACAAAACTCTGCTGGAGCCTCTCGACGAAATCGTCCCAGTCCTCACCAACACAGTACTGCTCCTCTGTGCTACCGGTTGATTCCCGTTTCTCGTCGCCAATGTAAAGTCCTTACACAATGCCACAAATCCACATGAGGCACATTCTATGGACAAGGTCACGCCATGTCCTGAACCATTATTCACAGGACCAAGAAGTGATGACCCTGCGTGGGACCTCCCTTTATATACCTGGATGACTAGGTGAGGCGTGTCTTTTACAAGTTCACCCCTGTGGTCAAGGTGTGCATTTCTCAAGTATATACAGTATGCAGTGTTGTTATGAAGGTTACAGTTACATGAAGGTTACATACATGACAGTTTTGGTTTCCATATTTACAAAAGGAAATACTTGCTTTGGAGGCAGTTCAGAGAAGGTTCACAAGGTTGATTCCAGAGATGAGGGGGTTGACATGAGGAAAGGTTGAGTAGGTTGGGCCTCTACTCCTTGGAATTCAGAAGAATGAGAGGTGATCTTATCGAAACGTATAAGATTATGAGGAGGCTTGACAAGGTGGATGCAGAGAGGATGTTTCCACTGTTGGGGGAGACTAGAACGAGAGGGCATAATCTTCAAATAAGGAGCCGCCTATTTAAAACAGAGATGAGGAAACATTTCTTCTGAGGGTTGTGGATCTGTGGAATTCACTGCCTCAGAGAGCTGTGGAAGCTGGGACATTGAATAAATTTAAGACAGAAAGAGTTTCTTAAATGTTAAGGGAATAAGGGGTTATGGAGAGCGGGCAGGGAAGTGCACCCGAGTCCATGATCGGATCAGCCATAAATCATATTAAATGGTGGAGCAGGCTCGAGGGGCTGTATGGCTTACTCCTGCTCCTATTTCTTATGTTATGTTCTTATGTAGCACTTCTCATAATGGGGCCAATATGAATGAAATAAGAACACTTCAAAAAAATACTTAAATATCAAAGTACATCAAGTAAAAGCTTCAAAAATATCAACATTTGATTAATTTTGAGAGCTGGTATGGAATTTGTTTACAACTACCACGAAATAAATACATTGCTGAAAGGGTATGAAGGTTCTCAGGTGTTGAAAAAAGAAAATTAACAAAATGAAAAATTCAGGCCTTAGATTCTCTGCAAACTCAGGAGTGCTTGGTTCAGATCAACGAGCAAAGTATTGCATCATAAGGGAAAGACTGAAATGTTCTTTCAGTATTTACATAGTGGAGATGAGCACTGGGAATTTGAACATTAAATGGGAAAATAAGCTCTTCACCAAAGCAGAATTGCTCTCACTATTTAGTCATTCAAATGATTAAGGCAACAAAAAAAAAGCTACCTCCTTCTCTTAAAAAGGACGTGCTCTAAATCGTCAGTTGAGGCACTTCAACCACAATAAACTGAGTCCAATATGGAACCTCTGCATTAATAATGTGACTTTCAATTGCAGCCCACACAGATGCAAAATGAATTAGCAATGTTAGGTCCTCTATCCGAAGTAATTTCTTCAGTAAGTGTATGAATGAATGAATGATTGAGTGAGGACACTTGCCACTCAATGAGCTGCAATAGTGTGGAGATATTAAACACTAGAAGGAGATCAAGCCAAGCTCCTGGCTTTGTTGAATGTCCTCAGGCCTTACTTGAATTACCAACAAAAAGGGAGGGTGGAAACAAACAAGCAGGAGGCATCATGTGCAATCATGGCCATAAAGAACCAGGCAAAATAGAACTGCTTATTCAAACACAAAGAGATGAAAGCTGCAGTATTATGTAATGACTGCAGTAAAGAGGTAAAACAAATTTAGAATATATATATGGACACATTTCTTGGTAAACAACCTGCAGTAATAACACAAAGTTAAATCTTGTATAACAGCATTAGAAAGAGCTGCCATTCCCCATAAAAACAGTTGACTTGATTAAAAGAAAAAAATATTAAATTTAAAATTTTAGATACAGTATTATATACTGAAACCTGTGCATGGCTACAACATTCTAATTATACTATATCTGTAGGTAACACGGAGCATAAAATTATGCAACTTTACATTATGTAACGAAAAGAAAAGTAAGTAAGGAAAAGAAAACGAAGTGTGACATCACAGCAAGAGGTTCGGGGACGTCGGAGCAGCCTATAAAGGCCAGCTGCAGCGGGGAGAGAAGGCAAAAAGAAGCAGAAAGAAATCAAAAGGTGACGTCACAGCCAAGGGGGTAAGTGATTGGTAAGTAGTTTTTTCTTTTTCTTTATCAGTAAGTAATCTTTAGCACTATTGTTGCCAAATTAAGTTCATCTCGGGGTTAAGTCATGGCAGGAGAGCTCGGACACGTGTTTATGCTCCTCCTGTACTATGTGGGAAGTCTAGGACGCTTCCAGTGTCCCCGACGACTACATATGCGGGAAGTGTATCCGTCTGCAGCTCCTGACAGACCGCATTGCGGCACTGGAGCTGCGGGTGGATTCACTCTGGAGCATGCGCGATGCTGAGGATGTCGTGAATAGCACGTTTAGTGAGTTGGTCTTACCGCAGGTAAAGGTTACACAGCCAGATAGGGGATGGGTGACTGACAGGAAGAGCAGTGGAAGGAAAGTAGTGCAGGGGTCCCCTGCGATCATCCCCCTGCAAAACAGATACACCGCTTTGGGTACTGTTGGGGGATGACTCATCAGGGGAGGGCAGCAGCAGCCAAGTCCATGGCACCGTGGCTGGCTCCGCTGCACAGGAATGCAGGAAAAAGAGTGGGAGCGCTATAGTGATAGGGGATTCTATTGTAAAGGGAATAGACGTTTCTGCGGCCGCAACCAAGACTCCAGGATGGTATGTTGCCTCCCTGGTGCAAGGGTCAAGGATGTCTCGGAGCGGGTGCAGGACATTTTGAAGGGGGAGGGTAAACAGCCAGTTGTCGTGGTGCATATAGGTAAAAAAATGGATGAGGTCCTACAAGACGAATTTAGGGAGCTAGATTAAAAAGTAGGACCTCAAAAGTAGTAATCTCAGGATTGCTAGCAGTGCCACGTGCTAGTCAGAATAGGAATCGCAGGATAGCTCAGATGAATACGTGGCTTGAGGAGTGGTGCAGAAGGGAGGGATTCAAATTCCTGGGACATTGGAACCAGTTCTGGGGGAGGTGGGACAGGTACAAACCTGACGGTCTGCACCTGGGCAGGACCGGAACCAATGTCCTAGGGGGAGTGTTTGCTCGTGCTGTTGAGGAGGGGTTAAACTAATATGGCAGGGGGATGGAAACCTATGCAGGGAGACACAGGGAAGTAGAAAGGGGGCAGAAGCAAAAGATAGAAAGAAGAAAGGTAAAAGTGGAGGGCAGAGAAACCCGAGGCAAAAAGCAAAAAGGGCCACATTACAGCAAAATCCTAAAAGGGGCAAAGGGTGTTAAAAAGACAAGCCTGAAGGCTCTGTACCTCAATGTGAGGAGTATTCAGAATAAGATGGACTAATTAACTGCACAGATAGCAGTTAACGGATATGATGTAATTGACATCACGGGGACATGGCTCCAGGGTGACCAAGGCTGGGAACTCAACATCCAATGGTATTCAACATTCGGGAAGGATAGACAGAAAGGAAAAGGAGGTGGGGTGGTGTTGCTGGTTAAAGAGGAAATTAATGCAATAGTAAGGAATGACAGTAGCTTGGATGATGTGGAATCTGTATGGGTGGAGCTACAAAATACCAAAGGGCAGAAAACGCTAGTGGGAGTTGTGTACAGACCACCAAACAGTAGTAATGAGGATGGGGACAGCATCAAATAAGAAATTAGGGATGCGTGCAATAAAGGTACAGCAGTTATCATGGGCGACTTCAATCTACATATTGACTGGGCGAACCAGGCTGGTAGCAATGCAGTGGAGGAGGATTTCCTGGAGTGTATCAGGGATGGTTTTCTAGACCAATATGTCAAGGAACCAACGAGAGGGCTGGCCATCCTAGACTGGGTAATATGTAATGAGAAAGGACTAATTAACAATCTTGTTGTGCGAGGCCCCTTGGGGAAGAGTGACCATAATATGATAGAATTCTTTATTAAGATGGAGAGTGACACAGTTAATTCAGAGACTAGGGTCCTGAACTTGGGGAAAGGTAACTTCGATGGTATGAAACATGAATTGGCTAAAATAGACTTGAGAGTGATACTTAAAGGGTTGATGGTGGATAGGCAATGGCAAACATTTAAAGATCACATGGATGAACTTCAACAATTGTACATCCCTGTCTGGAGTAAAAATAAAACGGGGAAGGTGGCTCAACCGTGGCTAACAAGGGAAATTAAGGATAGTGTTAAATCCAAGGAAGAGGCATATAAATTGCCCAGAAAAAGCAGCAAACCTGAGGACTGGAAGAATTATGTAATAAAGCAGAGGAGGACAAAGGGTTTAATTAGGAGGGGGAAAATAGAATAGGAGAGGAAGCTTGCTGGGAACATAAAAACTGACTGCAAAAGCTTCTATAGATATGTGCAGAGAAAAAGATTAGTGAAAACAAACGTAGGTCCCTTGCAGTCAGATTCAGGTGAATTTATAAACGGGAACAAAGAAATGCAGACCAGTTAAACAAATACTTCGGTTCTGTTTTCACGAAGGAAGACACAAATAACCTTCCGGAAATAGTAGGGGACCGAGGATCTAGTGAGGAGGAGGAACTGAGGAATATCCTTATAAAACGGGAAATTGCATTAGGGAAATTGATGGGATTGAAACCCGATAAATCCCCGGGGCCCGATTGTCTGCATCCCAGATTACTTAAGGAAGTGGCCCTAGAAATAGTGGATGCATTGGTGATCATTTTCCAACAGTCTATCGACTCTGGATCAGTTCCTATGGACTGGAGGGTAGCTAATGTAACACCACTTTTTAAAAAAAGGAGTGAGAGAGAAAATGGGGAATTATGGACAGGTTAGCCTGACATTCGTGGGGAAAATGTTGGAATCAATTATTAAAGATGAAATAGCAGCACATTTGGAAAGCAGTGACAGGATCGGTCCAAGTCAGCATGGATTTATGAAAGGGAAATCATGCTTGACAAATCTTCTGGAATTTTTTTGAGGATGGAACTAGTAGACAGGGGAGAACCAGTGGATGTGGTGTATTTGGACTTTCAAAAAGCTTTTGACAAGGACCCACACAAGAGATTGGTGTGCAAAATCAAAGCACATAGTATTGGGGGTAATGTACTGACATGGATAGAGAACTGGTTGGCAGACAGGAAGCAGAGAGTCGGGATAAACGGGTCCTTTTCAGAAAGGCAGGCAGTGACTAGTGGGATGCCGCAGGGCTCAGTGCTGGCGTCCCAGCTCTTTACAATATACATTAATGATTTAGATGAAGGAATTGAGCGTAATATCTCCAAGTTTGCAGATGACACTAAACTGGGTGGCGGTGTGAGCTGTGAGGAGGACGCTCAGAGGCTGCAGGGTGACTTGGACAGGCAAGGTGAGTGGGCAAATGCATGGCAGATGCAGTATAATGTGGATAAATGAGAGGTTATCCACTTTGGGGCCAAAAATCACAAAGGCAGATTATCTGAATGGCGGCAGATTCGGAAAAGGGGAGGTGCAACAAGACATGGGTGTCATGGTTCATCAGTCATTGAAAGTTGGCATGCAGGTACAGCAGGCGGGGAAGGCGGCAAATGGTATGTTGGCCTTCATAGCTCAGGGATTTGAGTGTAGGAGCTGGGAGGTCTTACTGCAGTTGTACAGGGCCTTGGTGAGGCCTCACCTGGAATATTGTGTTCAGTTTTGGTCTCTTAATCTGAGGAAGAACATTCTTGCTATTGAGGGAGTGCAGCGAAGGTTCACCAGACTGATTCCCGGATGGCGGGACTGACATATGAGGAGAGACTGGATCAACTGGGCCTGTATTCACTGGAATTTAGAAGGATTTCATAGAAACTTAAGATTCTGGCGGGACTGGACAGGTTGGATGCGGGAAGAATGTTCCCGATGATGGGGAAGTCCAGAACCAGGGGACACAGTCTTAGGATAAGGGCTAGGCCATTTAGGACTGAGAGTTGTTAACCTGTGGAATTCCCTACCGCAGAGAGTTGTTGATGCCAGTTCATTGGATATATACAAGAGTGAGTTAAATATGGCCCTTATGGCTAAAGGGATCAAAGGGTATGGAGAGAAAGCAGGAAAGGGGTACTGAGGGAATGATCAGCCATGATCTTATTGAATGGTGGTGCAGACTCGAGGGGCCGAATGGCCTACTCCTGCACCTATTTTCTATGTTTCTATGAAACAACTGAACTCAGCCATTTATGCTAACTGCAATATTTAACATTAGCCACATGGCGGCACTGTAAAAGGTGCATTCCTTGAGTACAGTGAGCCTCTTAAAGGTCTGGGACCACAAAAATCCACCGTTTCACATTTCTCCCCATCCCGCTCCTATTTTTGCCTATGTACGCGTTTAGCTCTCCAAGTCCACTCTGCTTATCATTCCCTTCGGTTTAATAGTCGTATTGCCACAGCTGATAGGTCTCTCCATTCATCATCATAGGCAGTCCCTCGAAATCAAGGAAGACTTGTTCCCACTCTATAAGTGAGTTCTCAGGTGACTATACAGTCCAATATGGGAATTACAGTCTCTGTCACAGGTGGAACAGACAGTCGTTGAAGGAAAGGGTGGGTGGGTAGTCTGGTTTGCTGCACGCTCTTTCCACTGCCTGCACTTGCTTTCTGCATGCTCTCAGCGATGAAACAAGAGGTGCTCAGCGCCCTCCCGGATGCTCTTCTTCCACTTAGAGTGGTCTCTGGCCAGGGACTCCCAGGTGTCAGTAGGGATGTTGCATTTTATCAAGGAGGCTTTGGAGGGCGTCCTTAAAACGTTTCCTCTGTCCACCTGGGACTCGCTTGCCATGTCGGAGTTCTGAGTAGACCGCTTGCTTTAGGAGTCTTGTGCCAGGCATGTGAATAATGTAGCCCCCGCCCAACGGAGCTGGTCGAGTGTGGTCAGTGCTTCGATGCTGGGGATGTTGGCCTGATCGAGAACACTGATGTCGGTGCGTCTGTCCTCCCAGGGGATTTGCAAGATCATGCGGAGACATGGTTAGTGGTATTTCTCCAGCGATTTGAGGTGTCTACTGTATATAGTCCACATCTCTGAGCCATACCGGAGGGCGGGTGTCACTGCAGCCCTGTAGACCATGAGCTTGGTGCCAGATTTGAGGGCCTGATCTTCAAAAACTCTTTCTCAAGCGGCCGAACTGGAGGCAGTGTTGAACCTCATCATCGATGTCTACCCTTGCTGATAATCGGCTCCCAAGGTATGGGAAATGGTACACGTTTTCCAGGGCTGTGCCGTGGATCTTGATGACTGGGGGGCAGTGCTGTGTGGCGGGGTCAGTTTGTTGGAGGACCTTTGTCTTACAGATGTTCAGTGTAAGGTCTATGCTTTCTTATGCCTCAGAGATCAGTAATTGTGACCATCTTTTTTAAAAAAAAAGGGGACAAGTGCGACTGCGGCAACTACAGAGGAATCTCTGTTATCAATCACTGGGAAGGTCATCGCTAGAATCCTCCTCAACCGTCTTCTCAGTCACTGAGGAGCTCCTCCCGGAGTCACAGTGCGGATTCCGTCCACTACAGGGTACAACGGACATGATCTTTACGGTGCGACAACTGCGAGAGAAATGCAGGGAACACCACCAACCCTTGTACATGGCCTTCAACACTGTTAACCGCAAGGGACTATGGAGCGTCCTCCTCCGTTTCGGCTGCCCCCAAAAGTTTGTCGCCATTCTCCACGATGACATGCAAGCCGTGATCCTGACCAACGGATCCATCACAGATCCAATCCACGTCCGGACCGGGGTCAAGCAGGGCTGCGTCATCATGCCAACCCTCTTCTCAATTTTCCTCGCTACAATGCTCCACCTCACACTCAACAAGCTCCCCGCTGGAGTGGAACTAAACTACAGAACCAGTGGGAACCTGTTCAACCTTCGTCATCTCCCGGCCAGATCCAAGACCGTCCCAGCCTCTGTCGTCGAGCTACAGTAAGCGGACGACGCTTGCGTCTGCGCACGTTCAGAAACTGAACTCCAAGTCATAGGGTTCAATTTTCCCCGAGCCCGTTTTCTGGTGTATTGCCAGAGTTGCGCTGTTTAATTAGGTAAATAGATGCGCCAGAAAAAAATCTCAGAAGTTTCCCTGATGTTTGCCCTCTAATCTGCAGCCACACAGTGTGGCCAGTCGCCTCAGAGGGTGAAGCCTGCGGTCTGCGCTGGAAAAAGACCCGGGCCTTCTCCGCATGCGAAAAAACCTGACGTTCTTGATGTCGCTGAAATGGCCGCGCATGCGCAGTAGAGCTCCAAGTGAGATGCCTTCCTGGTCAGCTGCGGTGAGTACCCTCCCCCGCCGAGCCTCTGGTGCCTTCCCGCTGCTCTGTGGCCCCCGATTTCGAGCCAGTCCAGGTCCACTCAGCTTCCCGCCCCTAGCCCAGGCCGAATGGCCTCCAGTGTATTTACCTGCGCCGATTTCTTTAACTCTCTGCAAGGCTTTTCTCGAGAGGCCACATACGCTGGCCTAAGTAGAAATGGAGTAACTATTAGCTGGCCAAAGTTGCCTAAATGGCCAGAATTGGCGTAGGTGGCTGGTAACGCCCCCTTTTGAGGAAAAAAAAACTTACCTAAAAAAAAAACGTAACTGAGTTACGCTGGAACAAATTGATTGGGGAAACTGGGGATTTTGATTAGCTTCCCTCACTACCTTGCTGGTTTTGCAATGCTGCAGCCTAATTACTTAGTTGCCGCCCAATAGGTGTGAGGTAACAAGAGGGAAAAACCTTTGCCACTTCTTCTAATGTATAGAAACACAGGAAAAAAGGAAAACTGGGCTATTCAGCCCTTTGAGCCTGTTCGACCATTCAAATAGATATGTAGCTCACCTCAATTTACCCATCTTTGCTCCGTATCCCTTAGATTCTGTTACCCAACAGAATCTATTGACACAAAAGCAAAATACTACAGATGCTGGAAATATGAAATAAAAACAGAAAATGCTGGAAATACTCAGCATCCGAAGAGAAAAACACGGAGTTAACATTTCCGGTTCTGGACCTTATTGATCGGTGTCTTGGAAATTTGACCCAGCAACCATAACCTTGCTGGGAGGGAAGCGGCGACAGAGCAAAAGAGGGTGCTCCAGATTTGCACATCCTTTTCTACTCACTGATCAGATATTCAATTAATTTTCTCCAATGAAGCCATGGTCAAAATTTTGTGGAGTGAAGCAAGGATCAATATTTCATTCACGTTGCTAATGTGCAAGAACCCCTCATTAACTCCACAATTTATTTGATTGACAATTTTCTCCCCAATTTATTTAATTTATCCCACTAGTGCCAACTTTAATTTATTTAGTACCATTTCGCCCCATTCTGTGTACAGATGCTTTAAATTAAATCACCCATGAAAAGAAAAGAACTTGCATTAATATGGAGCCTTGACAAAGTTAGGATGTACCAAAGCACTTCACAAACAATAAATGTCGTTACTGCTGTAATGTAAGGAAATGCAACAGCCAATCTGAACTCAGCAATTAGATAAATGATCAGAAAATATGCTTTGTGGTGTTGGTTGAGGGATAAATGGGAATATAGTGCTATGGGATCTTTTACACATACCTGAGATGCAGACAAACCTTGGTCAATAGAAGTGCATGATATGATGATTCTAATCAGCTCTCTAACATTATTACTGTTAATGCATTATCACCTGGATTTCACTTAAGCAGGCATATGAAAATCCTTGGTAAAAGATAAATAAAAAGGGAAACTGAAAATCAAAAATAGAAACAGAAAATGCTAGAAATAAACAGCATCTGGCGAGAGGCAAACAGTTTAATATTTCGGGTATAGATGGGTTCCAAATAAAATTTGCATTGAGAACGCAAGTGGAAAGTGTGGAGAGAGATTTTGACTGCCCTTTGTGGTCTGAAATCTGAATCCCTCGATTCTCATTTATTTCCTTGTTACATCGCTGGTGATTTTGTTGTTGTGCCACACTCTTCCATTGCAAACCTTTCGAGATGCTGCGTGTAATCTATTTGTGGGCTTCTCTTTTTTTTTAAAAGTGCTAATTATTCACAGTATAGCAAGAGTTTGTGTCCTGTAAAAGCACAGTAATCAGACAAGCTTAGCAAGCCTTTGTGCTGACATTGGATGCCACACAGACACAGAGTCTTCAATCTATTAAAAGGTGGAGTACCTTTGACATTTTCCCCGCTCCCAGACGGTTTAAAAATCAAACACTTCAAATTGAATCAAAAAACTGCTTTCTTGTTTCAGTTGCCAATAAATTGCTGAGTTGTGCATACCATGAAATTTTCTCCATTACATTTTTAATTTCAACTAACACAGCCCCTTTCCCCCGGTCTGTTGTCCTCTTCCCCTCCCCAACCAAATGGCAGATTTTTTCCTTTTCCTCTAGTCCATCACAATACTTTATTCCCAATACCATCCAACCATCCTGTACCTTCCTCACCACACCAGCCTCTAACCCCTCCTGCCCTGTCACACTTAACCCTCTGCCCCATTCCTGCTCCCTATCTAAATAATCCTCTGTCCTGGTTCAATTATTTTCCACCTTCTAACCTTCCTCAACTTGAAGGCTATACACAGTCCTGACTTCATGTGCACACCACCATGTTAGTTCAAATAGTATACAGCTCAAATCTCCCCTAATAAAGCAAACAATGCTGATGTACTAAAATTTCCCAATAACTAGAAATGCACCAAATATTTATTTAAGAAAAACATTCACTACATATTTTCACATCTGTACAGTTGCTTTGTTCCCCAAGCCAAACGTCCCTCAGTCCCACTCCAGCATTGAATCCCGTCTCTAATTATCCTCCCAGCTTTTCCAAGTTCGCCTTATGTACAAGACCTCTCCTCCTTCCTTGACCCTATTCCCACTAAATTCCTCACCACCTAACTTCTCTTCCTGACCCCCATCCTAGCTGATGTGAGAAATGGTTCCTTCTTCTCAACTAAACCGTCACTAAGCAATTGTATACATAGATTGCTAGTATACAAGATTAATTGTAAACAGTAGCGTAAAACAGAATAAAATCAAAGTAGCAAGCAATAGGTAAAATACAATGGAAAACCAACATATGAGTACATCTGCAAAATCATTTGTTGTCCCTGTCCTACTAGAGTCTGTCCTACTAGATTCTTTGGATACTTGGAAAAAAACACCCGTCCATAAATTTTGTACAGCATATTGAAGTGCTTCAATACTTTGCACCTTTTTAAAATTTATTCATGGGATGTGGGCGTCGCTGGAAAGGCCTTCCCTAATTGCCCTTAACTGAGTAGCTTGCTAAGCCATTTCTAGAGGACGATTTAGAATCAACCACATTGCTGTGGGTCTGGAGTCACATGTAGGCCAGACTGGGTAATGACAGCAGATTTCCTTCCCTAATGGACATTAGTGAAGCACAATCCAGTAGTTACAGGTCACCATTACTTCTTATTCCAAATTTATTTATTAACTGAATTTAAATTCCCCAGCCGTCATTTCTCCGGATCATTAGTCCATGCCTCTGGATCACGAGTCCAGTAACAACCACTATACTACCATACCCTGCTACCTAATGAATTGATACATACTTGAAGGGGGAGAAAATTACAGGGCTCTGGGATAAGAGCAGGGGAGTGGGACTAACTGGATCATTCTTTCAAAGAGTCGGCACAGACATGATGGGCCGAATGACCACCTTCTGTGTTGTAGGATTCTAATGATTCTTAGTGTTCTTAATCAATTATGACTGAAATATTCCTTGAACTACAGGCAAACTGATACATTATTTGTTCAGCTTTCAACCTGCAGTTGTTTTCCTTTGGTTATTTTGCATCTTTATTACAATTAATCAGAATTGATTCTTCAGTTCTCATTTTCACAAAGCTCTTGATTTGGGCTGCACATTACAGGATCTCAAGCTACTTTGGGGCTGTTGGGAAAATCTGCTAGCTTTTTGAAATATTGTTGATCAATGGACAGTCAAATGGATCAAAAATGCACTCTATTGAGCTTTCAGAACAGAAAGGACCAAAAATGATTGGGACTAGTCTATGGAAAGATTGTTATTTAGTTACATCAAACAATTTCAAAAAATCAACAACAAAAAATGCATTTTCTATTTTCAACACTGCAGCAGAAAGAGATATCCCCCCCTCCCCCCCAAAAAAAAGGCAGAGACATTGCTCCCAATACACTGAAACCATGCTGCTCCCTAAATTATGCCGATTGTTCATTTTGTGTCATTATTTGCACCAGTACTGCAACAGCTACAATTCTTGTTATGCTCATTATTCAATTATGGTTAATCACCAATTCATTCTGAAGGATTCATTCTACATTTCAGCTGGTGACTCCACTCTCCACTCCTACAATTATTTTGCATTGTGAATGTTTATGCAAAACACGAGTCATATTGACTTTCATACAAGCAATCATCCTCCATTTAGCCTACAAAAACAAAAAACAGGATAATAAATTAAAAGATCAAGGAACCAATTACAGCATATTGACTTCAAATCAATGGATCCAATAATTTACAAAGTACAGAATTTGAATCTGGAACACAGGAACAGAAATAGGCTATTCAACCCATCGAGCCTGTTCCACCATTTAATTAGATCATGGCTGATCAGTACCTCAACTTAATTTACACGTCTTTGATCCATATCTTGATACCCTTCCCTATTAAAAAAAAGTGTGTTGATCTCAGTATTGAAAATTTCAATCGACACCTTTTTGGGGGAGAGAATTCCACACTCCCACTAACCCTTTGGGCCCAAGTTTCCACATGATTTGCGCCTGATTTTTAGGAGCAACTGGTGGAGAACGGACTATCTTAGAAATCGCAATTCTCCATATTTTTTTTCTGCAGTTCTAGTCAGGTAGAACAGTTCTACTTTGGAACAGAATTTTTTCTTCAAAAGGGGGCGTGTCCGGCCACTGACGCCTGATTTCAAAGTTTCCACAGTGAAAACGTACTCCAAACTAAAGTAGAATGGAGCAAATGAAGATTTTTGTAGAACTGAAAAAACCTGTTCTACACATTAAAAAATCAGGCGCAGGTTACAAATTAGGCGTCCACAACGAGGTGGGGGAGGGGAACTCATTAAATTCGACAATAAATCCTTATTTATACTTCTACAAATAAATCCAACATGAATAAACATTTATAAGCAAAAAAAAGATTAAATAAACCATCTTCCTATCTGTGTGAAAGTGCTTCAGGCACGGAGAATTCTGCAGTCAACCTGAGGCGCCTGTTCTTCCCGCCGGGGGGGGGGGGGGTAGGAGGCGCCCGTTCTGCCCACGGGGGGGAGGGTGAGGAGGCGCCCGTTCTGCCCACGGGGGGGGGGGAAGGAGGCGCCCTTTCTTTCCCGTGGGGGGGGGGGGGGGAAGAGGAGGCGCCCGTTCTTCCCGCGGGGGGGAGACAGTGAGAAGGCTGCAGTGAGATGTGCTGATGGCAATGTGCTTTTATTTTAAAAATGTTCAAAAATTAAACAGCTACAAAGAACTACAAAAATGGCCGAGTGCCAATGTTTTTTTCACACTGAGCATGCGCGAACGCTCCAACGCGCACGCGCAGCGTTGCCGGCAGGAAAAAACTAATTTAAATAGTACCCGCCCCCTCCCACTTACAAAATCGGCGAGAGTGTAGGCTCCGCTCCCCCCCCTGGGCGCCAGGCCAGGCAGACAAGGAGCTGCAGAACGCTCCAGAATCGCGATTTTTTTTTTAGGCGCCGTTTTAGGCGCGAAAAACGGGCGCCCAGCTCGGAGGGGCGCCCGTTTTTTTATCGTGTGGAAACTTGGGCCCTATGTGTGTACAAAGTGTTTCCTGATTTCACTCCTCACTAGCCTAGTTCTAAGTTTAAGATTGTGCCCCCTTGCTCTGGGCTAAGATCACCTATTTCCACCTCCGTAACATCGCCCATCCCCGCCCTTGCCTCAGTTCATCCACTGCTGAAGCCTTTATCCATGCCTTTGTTTCCTCTCGACTTGACTATTCCAGCACACTCCTGGCTGGCCTCCCACATTCTACCCTACGTAAACTAGAGGTGAAGTAAAACTCGGCTGCCCGTGTCCTAACTCAGACCAAGTCCCACTCACCCATCACTCCTGTGCTCGTTGAACTACATTGGCTCCTGGTTAAGCAACGCCTCGATTTCAAATTTTTCATGCTTGTTTTCAGATCCCTCCATGGCCTTGTCCCTCCCCATCTCTAATCTGCTGCACAACCCCCCCACCCAGAGATGTCTGCGTTCCTCCAATGTTGCCCTCTTGAGCATCTCGGATAATAATCTCTCAACCATTGGTGGCCGTGCCTTCTGTTGCCTAGGCCCCAAGCTCTGGAATTCCCTGCCCAAACCTCTCCGCCCCTCTACCTCTTTCAAGACACCTCATAAAACCTACCTCTAAGCAAGCTTTTGGTCAACTTCCCTAGTTTCTTCTTTGTGGCTCAGTGTCAAATTTTGTGTCTCATAATACTCCTGTTAAGCACCTTGGGACATTTCACTATGATAAAGACACTATATAAATACAGGTTGTTGTTGCTCCCCCACCAGAGGAAAAACTTAGCTGCATCTACTCTATTGAATCCTTTTATCATTTACAACATCTCAATTAGATCATCCCTCAACCTTCTAAACTCAAGTTTATGTATCTGTTCTCATAATTCAACCCTTTAAGCCCCGGTATAATTCTGATGAATCTACGCTTTGCTGCATCCAAGATCAATATATCCTTCCTGAGGTGCAGTGCGCAAAACTGAAGGCAGTACTCCAGATGGGGTCTCATCTGGGCTCTGTACAACAAGCACCTAAAGTTAAAAAAAAATGTTTTAAAACATTTTCTGCCTCTTATCAGTCTGTTAATTCCAGCTGTACTTCCCAATCTTTATTTTACTTTCTGTAAATAATTTAAATCTAACTTATTCCTGGTTTAGACTCTGCATGTCCCAGTGAAGATTCTTCAATCTGATAGATTGAAGAGCCTCGCCGTTTCTTGTCCTGCTCACAAGACGCCACAGATTGCCTGTAGCGGATACCGTGCTGGAAAAGAAAATCCACAGAAGTCCGCAGTCAGCGAGGTGAACAGCAAGTGCTATTCCTTTGCCACGGACAGCAAAATCCGAGGCGACAACAAATTGGCACATCCCCCCTGCCAATGTGGATCGAGATACTACAGAAAATAGTTCCAAGAAAATCATGTACTTGCTGAGGCTGAAGCAGGACCGTGGTTCTGGATCACTGACAGTGACTGTCCTGCAATATTCCTCAAATAATTTTGACACTACATCCCATTCAAATATAGTCACACAAAGTTGGTACAACCAAGACTCAATGAGTAAGCCCATTATTCACTGTTCCCAAATTTTAATCTCCCAGGTCACCCACAAGTTAAGGCCACTACAACATTCACTCAATAGCACATTATTTATCCTGGTCCAGTGACATCCTGACAAGTTCCACTGATTGTATCAAGTTGGATGGTAGACTGAAATTTTAATTTTCAATCACAACACACAGCAGTTTGAACTGGACATCAAGATAATTGTATAGTCACCATCCTCACAGCTCCTTTGAGAAGCATCAGGAAAAAGAACTGAAGATGAATGAGAGAATCTTAATCAAACTGAACCCTTTTCTACTTTTATGTACAGGTTGAACCTCCCTTATCTGGAACCCTCAGGACCTGGCCTGTTCCAATGAGGGATATTTCCAGATAAGGGGAGGTCACGTGTTTTCAGTGTATGTGTGCGCTAATTGGCTGGAATGACTGTCAGTCAGTCAATGTGGTGTTGGTGGACTAGTGGGCCCCAAAAGATGTCGACAGGCCCCAAAGGTGCCGGCGGGCCCCAAGATGTCGGCTTCGAAGTTGGGTAAATTTATTTTACATTGATATTTTGGTTACATTTATTCTGGGCCTAAGTTTAAAAGGCCACGTTTTTTTTAAAAAAACATTGCTATTTTGAGGATTTTGACCAGCTGCGTCGTGCACATGCGCCACCCGGGAATGGTTCTGAACGAGGGGTGGTTCTGGATAAGGAAGATTCAACCTGTACTTCAAAGTTCCAAGGGTAAATCACATAGTTTAAGTAATCAATCAATATCCAGCAGCAATTCCAACAATAGTTTGGTTCTCTAATCTTGCAAATAAAACATATTTTTCCACCCTGTTCGTGTTCCTCAATGACACACAAATCAACTCCAAGTAAATGTCCAACACATTTCAGCAAGTTTGCAAATTTAGATGCATGAAAATTTGTTGCCGAAATAATCTGGTAGAGGCACTTGATTACCAAGTGTTGTGCACTGATCACAGAAGTCATCAATCCATATATAAATGTAGCCCACATGAAACAAAATAGCATAGAGAGTGTGTGAGAGGGTGAAAAAGACACATTGCAAGTAGATCTGCATCAGGTATTTCAGAGGAATCACAAATGAAAGGATTTAGAGGAAACGAAAGTGTGAATATTTCAGTGAGACCATCTGCAGGAGCTGGAGGACAGCAGACAATAAGGAACCTGAAACAAAGGGAGGAGTAGTTGAGGGTGCGACGGTGAAGTGCAAGGTGCTCAAACAAGGAGCTGAGAGTATAAGGTATAAATCGGGACAATAAGGGTCTGTATAACATGAATGATAATTGATTTGGAGACAAGTGCATTTTTTCCCTCTGAGATGTGCACACTATTAGTAATACTCAAAATTCTCCAGCAAATGAGTCAGCTCATTTAAAAAGTTACATACTAGCTGCACAAAAGATGGCATTTCAATCGTGTATTTCAAGGCTACAACACATCTCACAGTTCATGTGTTGTTAAACTATGAAAGCGAATCCTTCGATGTTTTTCTGCCTAGCAACACATTTATTTCTTCTGTACAACTTCTCAAAAAGCAATACTGATGGCGATATTCATAACTAAAACTCATTCTCAATTTGTAGGATTACCTCATATGCCACCACTACCCACACTTTCAACTGATGGACAAATGGCTCAATCTTCTGAGGCAGCAAGCCACAAGAACCAAATCTCACTAGAAATCACAACTTGTTAAATAAGTTTAGTTTATATAGCACCTTTACCATAGTAAAACATCCTAAGATACTTCACAGGAGCATAATCAGACAAAAATTGACACTTAGTCACAAGGAAATATTAGGACAGGTAACCAAAAACTTGGTCAGAGATAGGTTTTAAAGGACTGCCTTAAAACCTGAGGGGTGGAGTGGTTTAGAGAGGGTATTTCAGAGCTTAGGACCCAGATACCCAAAAGGTGTGGTAGACAATGGTGGGGTTAAGGAAGTGGCCCTACAACATCGTGGGCATACCACTACAACTTCCAGCGCGAGCCGTTCCAAGTATGCAACAACTTCGAGGTGGGCGATGGGGTGACGTCATCAAGGCCCAGGTCGCCATTTGGAGCGTGGGCAGGAACATTGGCGGGGCCCAGGCACAGCAGAGGAGGAGGTCGGGGCGGATGAGCGACGGGAGATCGTGGCGGAGGTGTGGTGAATGTTTGGTGTGGAGGAGCGGCAAGAGATCGTGGCAGAGGAGCGGCGAATCATAAAGGGTGCAGGGCCCAGGGACAGCATGGGCCTGCCCACACTAGGTCCGTGCAGCAGAGCAGGTCTCCAGTCATCCTGGTTTACCCTTGCCACTGGATAAAGGCCTAGTTCGGTCAAGCCGTGTAGTGGCTGATGTGCAACGGTCACCACACGTTAAAAAAATCCACACATGGTCATCTTCCACCCCTGGAGTTCAGGACTGGAATATCGGGTCCTCCATTGAAACATCAGTGAACTCATCCCTTTTGGTGTGGAAGCAAGTCATCCTCATTCGAGGGACCGCCTATGATGATAAGGAAGTGGGGGACGGACAAGAGGCCAGAGTTAGAGGAATGCAGAGTTCTCGAAAGGTAAGGCTGCAGGTTACTGAGATAGGAAGGGACAAGGCTATGGAGGGATTTGAACACGAGGATGAGAATTTTTTTTTTTTTTTTTTTAAATGGAGGTGTTCAGGGAGCAGGAACCAATGTAAGCTAATGAGTGAAAGGAACCTGGTGCAAGTTAGGATATAGAGTAGAATGAAGTACTTTTTTTAAAGTGTCGTCACTGTTGTAATGTGGGAAATGCAGCAGCCAATTTGAGCTTAGCAAGCTCCCAAAAACAGTAATGTGATAAAAAAAAAGATTTTCTGGTCATTAAGTTATGTTGATGAGGGATAAATACTGGCCAGGACACCAGGGATAATTCTCCTGCTCTTCTTCGAAATAGTGCCATGGGATCTTTTACGTCCGTCTGAGAGGGCGGTTTAACGTCTCATCTGAAAGATGACAGCTCCGACAGTGAAGTGTTCCCTCAGCACTGCACTGGAGTGTCAGCCTGGGTTTTTTTGTGCTCAAGTCCCTGGCGTGAAACTTGAACTTACAACCTTCTGACTCAGATGCGAGAGTGCTACCCACTGAGCCACAGCTGACAGTGAAAAAGCATGAACAAGGACTTCGGCAGCAGATGGGCTGAGATTGAAGCAAGAGACAGGCAATATTACAGGAGGTGGAAGGCGCAGTCTTGGTGATGACGAGGATATGGGGTCAGAAGTTCACAATTTTTTTCTTTAATTCAAACATTTCAATTGAACTATTCTTTAATTCTCACAACTGATTAAATATAATGAATGATTAAAACAACAATTTTATTACTGTTACAGCACATTAGTCTTTATTTCTAATGGTAACATTTTAAAATGTTACATTATTCAGCATATCTGCATTGCCCAGAATTATGTTTTTCATAATTCTGGTACTCTGAGCACTTAAAAAAGTATATATACACATCTCAAAACTTCAGCAGGTGGCAATGGAGGTATGGGTACAGCAGAAAATCTGCCTCAGATATCACCAGCAGTCTCATGTGCAATTTAGGAAAAAGCTGATATGATGATTAATTATACAAATACTAAAAATGCTGCTGTTTCTTACAAATAAAATAAATCAACTGCTTTGAACTGTCTTTGAGTGGAACAGCAGATGAAGCAACATATGTCTAACTGGTAGGTGAACTGTTCGATACAATAAACCAGATGGAATTTGTCCACTGATTGTGCCGAGGTTGCGGTTTGGGGGCGGGGGATAGAAGAATGGTAGGATTACCACAAGACTGGTATATTTTTTATATATAGATAGCTCCCTGGTGGATGAATTGAAAAAGCTTATGGTTAAACAGCAACACCGACCAAAAGACGTCAGGTGTGTGCTGAGTTAGCGGAGGTGGCAGAATGGGGGATGGGTACATTTAATTTCAACATCCCTGGCTGGTAGTGGGAAAAGAGGGAAGTCAGTTAAGGTTCCCACTTCCAAGCACCATCATATGAAAGTGCCCAAAGTGAGGATAAAATTTAAAATGAAATGCAAAAAATTGCAAATTGTGGAAATCTGAAACAAAATTGCTGGAAATGCAGAGGTTAGTCTGCATCTTTAAAAACAGGTAACTTAACATTTGATGCCGACAGCACTTCTTCAAAACTGAAAAAAATTAAGTCTGAACAGAATTAGAACAAAGGGAACAAAGAAGCAAAGAGGTCACTGGACATGATTAGCAATTGGAAGCAGGCTACTTGGTGCCGACATTCAAAAAGGTAAACTATATACAGGGAATTACAGACCCATTAGTCTCATTTCCATTGTGTTTAAAATAATGGAATCGATCAGGAGTAGATCTCTGCACAATAACTTAGTTAACACGGATTCAAAAGTGGAAGATCCTGTTTAACCAATCTTTTGACTCTTATTGAAAATGACAACCCAAGTAGGCTGTAGAAAAACCTACAATTTGGAATCCTTAAGCTTCCAAAAGGCATTTAACAAAATTCCATTACTAGTTAAACTTACAGCAGACCAATTCCTGGCAGCCATTGCCACCACCACCACCCGTTAAGAGTCTTTTCATGCCTGGGTCCTCATTCTCAGCCAGTTATTCCGCCCTCTCACACACTGTGTTCCACATGCCACCTCCCCCTCTGAGCATGCTTTAGCCCTCAAAAGCCAACTCCCATGAACTGCAACCCTTCCCCCATACCAAGTGAGCAGATTTTGGGTTCTGTAGCTGAATCTCAGACAGCCTCCCCTCCACACTAAGGATATTTTAAGGCACAGGTCCTGATTCACCCCCATCCTCCTACTCTTCCTCCTCCCCTCTTGCTCCACTTATCTTCCTGCACTCTAACTCCACTTGTTCTAAATTCCCCATGTGCAATCTTCCAGGAGATTGATTAGTAATACAAGATTTAAAAATTATATAAAAGGAGATTGTATAACTTTAAAATGGGCCTGCGCACACTGATCCAATTATTCCACACCCTCTAACCCCATCACCACACTGAACTAGGTCGACATCCAGTCTGTAAAAGGCCAATGTGGTATTCAATCCCCAAAACATTAGTAAAAATTCCAGAGAACCATTTAATAAAAACAGAAATGTACTTAATCAGTCACCGTAACTCAGGCTCAAATTTTGTCCCCAACAACAACTTGCATTTATACAGCACCTTTAATGTAGGAAAACATCCCCAGATGTCCCCAAACTAAGGGACAACACACAAATTACTAACTGGTCTGTTCTCCACATGCTGTGCATTTCCAGAATTTTCTGTCTTTGTTTCAGATAATCAATCATCTGTAGCATTTTGCTTTTTTATTTAATCAAATAATATATTAGCTACAGACTTATCAAATTTGCTCCCGTAGTTTTACATCTCCATAGGACTGAATGTTAAGCCCACCTGATTTTCGTCTTGTGCAACCCGAAACTGCTCTTTCCAAATAGTCATCTTAGCCACCTCATCTTTCCGGAGTGCTCGCTCCTTCTTCAGCTCTGGACTCCAGAAAGTTTTGATGCTGTTCATCGAAGAGCTGAGCTTGCTCTCCTTCACATCGACTTCTTTGCGAAGCAGATCATTTTCACGAAGGACCTCCTTCAGCTGCGACTGCAGATCCATAATGGTATTATCCCTAGCCTGCCGCAAAGAGTGTGGTACAGTAGATGCTAGGCTCACTGTTGGCAGGTGATGTTCTCCAAAAGCTATGGTATCACTGGCCACACCAGTTGTGGCAATGTTAGGGCTACTTCCCATGGTGGTCATCCTAACACCAAATGGCAAGCGTCCAGAAGCTCTACCCAATGTCATTGTCACTTTAGGGGAATCTGTACCGACATGGTCATGGTCACTTAGATACATGGGGCCAGATGTAGCATAGGCAGCATTCAGTGACTGGATGTTCTCCATGGACAAGGTTTTCCCACCACTACCACTAACACTGGTACCAGAACTGCCCCCACTGCTGTTTGTTCGACGGTGACCTAGACGCGGTGACCGTGGCAATCTTGGTGAGCGTCCAGGACTCTGGTTACTTTGTTCCACTTTACCCACTGACCGGGAACTTCCATGCATGGTTGAACAGAGTTCTGCCAAATGTGCACGTGAGAAAATAAACCAAAGAAAGATTGCTTTTGTTTGGCTTTAGTTTTGCGAGCTGCTCAGATTCAGCACATTTTATTTACATTTGATGGTACATCCATGCTAGGCCAACAAGTCTCACCTGTTTAAATAAAAATACAAACAGTTAATACAACATCCATATAATATCACAGCTTTCAAAACTTATAAAAAAAGAAATAATGATGTAAAAGAATGCATTTTCTTGCCTGTGAGCATCCATAAAGTGAGTGCTCAATTTTGGCTATACCATCACAGAGACATCAAGCAGATCCCAAACAATCACGCAAATAGAGGAACAAGAAAATAAAATTCTACCCTTTGAAGCAAACCCACTCTTGCACATATTTTAGCAAAGCTATCCGAGTCCTCAGGGTGCTTGCTGAATCTATCGGCTAGGGAATGGGCCATTGAAAGAAAACATCATTTTAGCGAAATGAAAAATCATCAATACATTATTTTCTAGCACTGTGCATCGTCATTAACATTAAAAAGTCCTAAAAACAGAGCATTTAATTCCAACTTTCCTCACAAACTAGCCAAGTGTGGCATAGTATTAGTAAGCAAATATTAATCTGGACAACCAAAGAATATATAAAATAAGCCCCCTTTACACTCATTTGTTTCAATCAAATAATGTTCTATTAAACACTATTCCATTTTTGTGTTCTATTCTATAGTCTGTGTCCACACACCCTCATCATAAATGTCAATTAGTTGTTTACCCATCCAATATGGCTTTCCATGTACACTTCATACAATTAAATCTCAAATTTCTATTTGAAAAGAATCATTTATTTTTGTTTATTGAAATCTGTGTCCAAAATAAAAGTTTTTAATATAAAAAAAGTGGACTGATTTCAAAATAGCAATTAAATGTACCAATTGAATTGACTTGTGTTTTTTGTTTCAACCAAGGCTTCAATTATGTACTTTCCTCTCTCTCTCTCTTTCTCCCCCCCCCCAAGAATAGTTCAAGGGAGTTACCAACCGCATTTCTGCACTGTGTAGTTTTCAGAATTTTCCAGTGTATAAATCAGTAGATTTTTATGAATTCAAGTAGGAAGGTACCAATCCATTGAGGATTCCAGAGTTTCCTTGCTTTTCCAAAATAAAATGAGATTGAATTCTCAAAGCTTTATTTCATGCGAGTTTCACATTTAAAATATTAACTACTCCTTTTCAATTGAGCTGCTCAATGTTTACCTCAAACAACACCAGTGGTCTCTTTTGTTGACAACACAAAAGGGATATTGTTTAAAAGCAAGAATAAATTGACTTTTCTCTGGAAATTTGAACAGGATTTCAGTTTTTCCACAGGATTTGAACCCAGCTTAAAGATGAATTTGAATTATTTGGTTTCTCCTGAATGGTCACAGTTCATGTGAATCACAGCAAGCTCCTCTCCTCGTCGTTATAGCTCAAAATTCAGGTTGAAAAAAAATGTTTAGGACGGCAAATAATTTTGGGAGCATTTGAGCGCTTTTAATAAAAATGGGAAAGTGTATAAACTATGAATTTTTGAGTGATGAGATTTTCTTTTTTTTTAATTCAAAAATATGTTAGAAATCTCAGATCAGCTATAGATATTAGCACAGGTAACAGTTAGTAGCACAGGCTACCTCTGTAAGCAGACCTCACCTACTCGAGTTAATTCACACTGTCCACTACCTGCCTATGATAATATAAACCAGGATGATGTAACAATGTATCCCTACCCCCATGCCCAATCATGTGTACTGGATACCATAAACGTGCACATGCCCATGCGTGTCTCAAATCTGTCAACAGGCAGAATCTGATAAGTGACAAATCAAGAAGCTAATTTATTTCACAAAATAGACCTGACTGAACAAAAGTAGTATTGGAAACTTTAAGCTTCTCCTACAGTGCTTCCCGTAACAACACAAAGTAAACGTTTGCTGCACTATCCAATAGCAGATGGAATATTCACTTTGTTTAATTTCCTTTCAGATTAGCATGCAGGATATAATTTGTAACTGGGAAAACTGACCTGCTTAAATTTAATCCCCAGCTCAGGCCAGAACCTGCCTTTCGCAGCCTCGGTTATTATACCTGACAGAAAAACCTGTGTTTTGGTTCAATCATTTTTGTTAATTGACTCCAGGTAACTCAATCTTCCCAGATTACTCTGGCAACTACCCCGGATGAGTGACCACAGTGTGAACTGTGGCTCAGTGCATAGCACTCTCGCCAGTCAGAAGGTTGTGGGTTCAAGTCTCACTCCAGGGACTTGGGCATACAAAAAAAAACCCAGGCTGACATTCCAGAGCAGTGCTGAGGGAGCGCTGTACTGTCGCAGGTGCCGTCTTTCAGATGAGACATTAAACTGAGGCTCCGTCTGCTCTCTCAAGTGGATTTGTTGCAACTTATAAAACCAAAGAGGATTTGAAGAATTAGGTTAATAAGGTGTACAAATTCATAAGCACTCTTAGCAGCAGAGTTTATTTTAAAAGGAATATTTTTCAATATATGATTGTTAAATCATACAAATACATTAACTTGCACCATAGGGAGAAAATAAAATCAGAAAATATTAAAACCTAGAAATAAAAATACAGCAGAAGCCTCTTAAACCATTTATCCCATCATTTCTATTTAAATTTGACAGCCATTGTACTGAGGATGTAGGCAGAATTAGTGTCTGGAAAAATATTCCTTTTAAAATAAGCTGTGTCACTAAGAGTGCTTGTGAATTGATGTGTACCTTAGTAACCCAATTCTTCAAATCATCTCATCCCATAAAAAAAATTTACAAGATTACTTTATCCCCAGAAAAATCATATAGCCTATGCGTGGGATTTCCTTTTGATATATTCTAAGCATCAACTCTTCTGTACTTGTAATGGATCAATGGATTGGAGGGTTTTTCAATAATATAAATCAATCCCCGCACTGTGTCCAGATAAGACAGCAATGGTATTTCTTAAAAAGCACCATCTCAACAGAATAAAATGTTTGTCACACATTTTTGCTCAACAAATGTTAATTTGACAAAGTTAATTCACATAAGAACACATTATTGTGTAAGAGACATCACTGTAGTGAAACTGACATGCAGCTGTTCTTGGTTCCCCGATTGTCAACAGTACCTCATCATCAATCTTGTCTAGAATTAACTTAAAACCTTATTTTATTAATTTTGTCAACAGAAAAAAAAGCATTATTCTTACTCACTTGGCTTTTTAGATGAAGCAACCATGAATAAGTGCAAGTCAATAGGATATACTGTGTGAAAAAATTATGAATAGAAAGAGTACCCACTTTGTACAGTCTTCACTCTTTGATTGGTGTGGTATCCTCCACACACTGCTGGAGTTGGCCAGCACCCAGTATGCTCATGCTAGAGAAAAATAAAATAACGATATTCTCCCTTAAAGAAAATTTCACAAAGGAACATCCAAACTTCACTATTTGCCTCTCACGTAGATATTCTACATGGCAAGAAATGGGAGCTTGCTTAACTTAACACTGCAACAAGGAGCCATCAAATTCATATCCTGCAAAGATCTAAGGGGATAAAAAGAAAGGAATGTGGTGTGTGGAGGCTGGTGTACCATTTGAAGACTGAAATCAACTATATGTGGTTGATAATTTCTTATTCATTTTGGCATCCCCTATCCAATTAACCCAAGTATAAGGATTAAACAGTGTGAGAACCTTTTATCAAGCAAGATTCACATCAGATACTCATGGCACTGATGGCTTCTTGCAATGTGTGGAGAATACCACACCAAAAAGTAAAGGCTGTACAAAGTGGGTACTCTTTCTATTCATAATTTTTTCACACAATATATCCTATTGACTTGCATTTATTCATGGTTGCTTGATGTGGTAAATCAAAATGTATTCAACTAGCCACTTAACGAAGTTGCTTCATAACTGTTTTACCTAAAGCTGTAGAACCATAGGAAACAGCAACTTGCCTGGATTTTTCATAGAACCTACTGCAGTAAATGCAGTAAACCAAACCTCTACAACATACTATCTATATTCTCACAGTTAGTAGTAGGTTGGGAGGAAAGACATCTCAGGTGATGTTAGGCCAGAGTCTGGCTACCTGCAGACCAGGTTGTGGAAAAAAGCACTGTGGATTTTAGTACCCCAGCCTAATCCACAAAATAAAAAAGTTACTGGTGTTGCTCCTGTAGACAGGGCACATTATATAGCTGTGGAGTCATTTCTAGAATTACTCAGTCTGTTGATGGCACCTGCAGCTTCAAGCAACTCCTCAAACTGTGCCTCGTGCTTGCCATCAGAGGGTAGTTCCAGAAGAGTCTAGTGCAGTTCCTGCAAGAACCCTCAAACACCAATTAATGCAAAAGACCACACCCCAAAGGGATATAGACAGGTTAAGTGAGTGGGCAAGAACATGGCACTTGGAATATAACGTGGAAGTGTGACGTTGTCCACTTTGGTAGGAAAAACAGACAAATCACAGAAAGTTAACATGCAGCTACAGCAAGCAATCAGGGAAGCAAATGGTGTGTTGGACTTCATTACAAAGGAATTGGAGTACAAGAGTAGGGAAGTCGTACAGTTGTATAGGGCTTTGGTGAAACCACATCTGGTGTATTTTGTGCAGTTTTGGTTTCCTTACCCAAGGAAGGATATACTTTCCTTTGAGGGAGTACAACAAATGTTCACTCGACTGATTTCTGGGAGGAGGGGCTTGTCCTATGAGGAGAGATTGAGTAGACTAGGCCTATATTCCCTAGAGTTTTAGAAGAATAATGGGTGATCTAATTGAAACATATACAATTCTTCCAAGTGCTTGAGAGGGTCGATGCTGGGAGGATGTTTCCCCTGGCTGGAGAGTCTAGAACTAGGGATCAGTCTCAGGATAATAGGTCAGCCATTTCGGACCGAGAGGAGAAGACATTTCATCACGCTGAGCGTTGTGAATCTTTGGAATTCTCTACCAGGAGAGAGCTGTGGATGCTCAGTCGTTGAATATATTTAAGACAGAGATCGATAGATTTTTGGATACGAAGGTGCTCAAGGGATATGGGGTTAGTGCAGGAATGTGGAGTTGAGGTAGAAGATCAGCCATGATCTTATTGAATGGCTGAGCAGACACGAATGGCTGAATGGCCTATTCCTGCTCCTATTTCTTATGTTTTTATGAATATAGAAAATAGAGGGGAAGCAAATAAAGATTAAAAATGTGGAGAGGGAATGAAAAAAGACTGGAAGGTAACAAAGTAGTATAAGATTTTATGAACACAAAAATAAAACAATAACTAAAGAAAGGATAGAGACAATGAAAGGAGAAATTTTAAAGGATAAAGGAATGCCAGAAATAATCAATGAGTACTTTGCTTCAGTTTTCACAGAAGAGTATGGTAGTAGAAATGAAACAACATAGAAGAGGAGGGTGTGGGAAAATTAGATAACTATAAATCAGAACGTAGTACTGAAAAAAGTTGGTTGAACTCAGTGAAAAAAGCACCAGACCCTGAAGGCATCTAAAATTGCTGAAAGTCGTCAGGGAGAGATTCTGACCACATTTCATACATCCTTGGATATGAAAGAGACAGTGATCCAGGTATATTGATCATTAAAATTGGGAAGACAAATTGATACAGTGGTAAAACATATGGAACCCAGGTTTTATTAATAGAGGTATAGAGTACAAAGCAAAGAGGAAATGCTAAATCTATACGAATCTTCATTTCGGTCACAGTTAAAATATGGTGACTAGATTGACTAATTATGAAGGGTTTTAATTAGGTAAAAATAGGGAAAACCGATTTCCACTGGTCGGTGAGTTAGTAACTAGAAAGTATAAATTTAAGACCAAAGAATGAAAGAAGGAGTCAGGAGAATTTCTCTTTTAAAACACACAAAATGCCCTACCAGCAACAATGGTAGAAGCAGAATGCATTATAATTTTTAAAAAGAGAAATGGATAAATATTTGTAATTTTTTTTTTTTAAGTATATGGGAAAAGAGCAGGCAAAAGGAACTAAGTGGATAGCTCTGAGAGTTGGGACCAAATGGCCTCCTGTGCTACAAAATTCTATGATTCCATAAAATTTTGGCCAGTTTGGAGTTGAATGCATTGCAGACTTTGCCGGACTCCGAGGATATTCATCCGGACTGTTGAGTTCATCCTGATCATCTAGCTCCCAAAACCAGTCACAGGAATCACCAGGCAGGTCTTTCAACATAGGTCAAAATAATCGAGTTAGGTGAGGAGGGCAAGCGAGCATCATCATGGTTAATCAAGAAGTTAATGCAGTTAAACCCTTACCCACCAGCTCCTGCTATGGAGAGAAGACAGGTGGACAGAAAGCAGCTGTAGCTGCTACAGAATATCATCCATCAATGCAGATCCCAGAAGTCCAACCAAACTCGTATGGAGGTGCAGTCAGTGCTGTTCTGCACTACAGACAAGTCACTGGAATGCATATGTCAACACCAATACCGATCTCTGTTCAGCACTAGTTAAAAATCTGACTGAAGAATCCCAAATTGTCTCTAGGTCAAAATCATAGACACAAGTTGCACTTCAGGTAGGAATGGATGAGCAGGAGCTTTTCTGTGTACCTGTATCCAATTTATAAGATTAGGAGCATTTGTTGTCAATTTGGAAGACTTTGCCATGATCAACTTGACTTTCTTAGGCTTCGGAGGTGGATTGTGTCAGGATGAACCCAAGTCACTGCCAATGGCACACCACAAACGGTTTATCTGCCAAGTTTTTTCTTGGATTATAAATTTACCACAGTGCTAGTATCTGTCCTGGAGATAGTCAAGCCCATCAGCACAAGGTACTGGGAAACCAATCTAAGGGATACAGTAACATAATGGTTATTTATCCTTAAACACAGGTTCAAATCCCACCATGGCAGCTGAGGAATTTAAATTCAGTTAAAAATCATGATCACACTATGTATTTTTTCATTGCTAAACTTCATGTTTGTATGTAGCTTTACATAGGATATACGATACAGAAACAGGCCATTCGGCCCAAGTAGTCCATGCCGGCATTTATGCTCCACTCGTGCCTCCTCCAGTCTTTCCTCATCTAACTCCGTCAGCGTAACCCTCTATTCCCTTCTCCTTCATATGTGTATCTAGCCTGTCCTTAAATGCATCGATACTATTTGCCTCAACTACTCCCTGTGGTAGCAAGTAGCACATTCTCACCACTCTCTGGGTAAAGATGTTTCTTCTGAATTCCCCATTTGATTGCTGGATGACTATCTTATATTAATGGCCTCTGGTTATGCTCTTTCCCACAAGTGGAAATACTCCCTCGGTATCTACTCTATCGAAACCTTTCAGAATTTTAAAGACCTCAATTAGGTCATGCCTCAGCCACCTTCTTTCAATCAAAAAGAGACCCAGCTTGTTCATCCTTTCCCCGATAGGGATACCCTCACATTTCTGGTATCATCCTTGTAAATCTTCTCTGCACCTCTCTCGTGCCTCTATAGGCTGCCGGGGGAGGCAACGGTCTCCTGGGGAAAGCTGCCGGGGGAGGCAACGGTCTCCTGGGGAAAGCTGCCGGGGGAGGCAACGGTCTCCTGGGGAAGGCAACGGTCTCCTGGGGAAGGCTGCCGGGGGAGGCAACGGTCTCCTGGGGAAGGCTGCCGGGGGAGGCAACGGTCTCCTGGGGAAGGCTGCCGGGGGAGGCAACGGTCTCCTGGGGAAGGCTGCCGGGGGAGGCAACGGTCTCCTGGGGAAGGCTGCCGGGGGAGGCAACGGTCTCCTGGGGAAGGCTGCCGGGGGAGGCAACGGTCTCCTGGGGAAGGCTGCCGGGGGAGGCGGTCAATGGTCTCCTGGGGAAGGCTGCCGGGGGAGGCGGTCAATGGTCTCCTGGGGAAGGCTGCCGGGGGAGGCGGTCAACGGTCTCCTGGGGAAGGCTGCCGGGGGAGGCGGTCAACGGTCTCCTGGGGAAGGCTGCCGGGGGAGGCAACGGTCTCCTAGGGAAGGCTGCCGGGGGAGGCAACGGTCTCCTGGGGAAAGCTGCCGAGGGAGGCAACGGTCTCCTGGGGAAAGCTGCCGGGGGAGGCAACGGTCTCCTGGGGAAAGCTGCCGGGGGAGGCAACGGTCTCCTGGGGAAAGCTGCCGGGGGAGGCAACGGTCTCCTGGGGAAAGCTGCCGGGGGAGGCAACGGTCTCCTGGGGAAAGCTGCCGGGGGAGGCAACGGTCTCCTGGGGAAAGCTGCCGGGGGAGGCAACGGTCTCCTGGGGAAGGCTGCCGGGGGAGGCAACGGTCTCCTGGGGAAGGCTGCCGGGGGAGGCAACGGTCTCCTGGGGAAGGCTGCCGGGGGAGGCAACGGTCTCCTGGGGAAGGCTGCCGGGGGAGGCAACGGTCTCCTGGGGAAGGCTGCCGGGGGAGGCGGTCAATGGTCTCCTGGGGAAGGCTGCCGGGGGAGGCGGTCAATGGTCTCCTGGGGAAGGCTGCCGGGGGAGGCGGTCAACGGTCTCCTGGGGAAGGCTGCCGGGGGAGGCGGTCAACGGTCTGCTGGGGAAAGTTGCCGGCGGGGGGGGGGGGGGCAACGGTCTGCTGGGGAAAGTTGCTAGGAGGGAGCGGCCTCGTGTTAAAAAAAAACGTGCTTCCGGTTCCAGCTTAGTGCGCAGTACACTTCTGCGCAGCTTTCGGTCATTGGTAACAATCACTTTGTTTTATAATATGGCAACCAGAATTATACGCAGTACTCCGTGTGGTCTAGCATAACTTCACTACTTTTCAATTCTATCCTTCTAGAAATAAATCCGCTTTGCTTTTTTTTTTTAAAATGGTCTTGTTAACCTGTGTCACTACTTTTAGTGATTTGTGTATTTGTACTCCCAGATCCCTTTGTTTCTGTATCCCACCCAAATGTGGCCATTGATAATTTAATTTCATAGTTCCATTTTGCCTTCCTAATTGCTTTTTTTGGCTTCTCTCCTAATCTCTTCATATTTTCCCTCATCATGCTCTCCCCCTGCTGTTCATGTACTTAATGTATGCCTCTTTCCTTACCCTCAATTTTTCTCTTATGGCTTGATTCATCTATGGTGTCTCTAGTGTTTAGCTTGTTCTTGTTTTTTTTAGTGGAATATATTTTTCCTGGACTCTGTTGAATACCATTTTAAGCAGTGTTTAAATATTTTAAACCATTGCTGTTCCACTTCATTGTTTGTCAATATTGTTGTCCATTTTATTTTCCCAAAGTTCTATCCTCAGCCCCTCATAAATCATCTTTTCTCCAATCTATTACCCTGGTCTTTGTTGTACTGATGTCCTTCTCAATTATTATTTTAAGGCGTATTATGTTATGGTCACTATTGCCTGGATGTCTATTTTAGATTATAAAATGTCAATTGAAAAGATAAACATTAAAGACACAAATTGCTCAATTTATTTTTGAAAACACTCTTTGCCAAGCTTTAAAGCACAGGGCTCACCAATGGCTCAGTAAGTTTATCCAGTGAATAGGAAGGTTTCAGACTCAGTTCCTCATCTGTGCAGAGTTAGATTATCTAAATAGTCAAAGAATTATAAATGCTCAGAGTGCCCCAACATTAGGAAGTGAAAAATGGGGTAGGGTTTCTGCTCCAGACATCTACGCAGTAATACTGCTGGAAGTAGACCTGTGGACATCAGTCAGGTAGGACCAGAATTCAGCTTTGCTGTAATCCATGTAGTCAAACAGTCTTTCAACCCTCTGTTATGATTCACAATAAATGATAGGCACGATGAGATACGAGGGCAACAGGTATCTATAGAATAGCACCCCAGCAAGGAGTCAATGCCTTCAGAAGTGGAGTGAATTGACGAGAAGAAACAAAAATCATAAATGTAACAAAAAAACATTTACAACCCTCCCTCTTTATTCATGGTTACTGTTAAGTTTATTTCCTAACCAATTTCACACCATTTCACAATGAGCATCACTCAGCAGCCTCAGATCGAGCTAGTGCACTGCTGATATGTTTGGCCAACAGTGATTAAAAGTTACATTTCAGTTATTTAAAAAAAAAGTTATTGCTCATGACAGCCAGAGCCAAACTGCTATCAACTACCAATACTTACGTATCTACAGTTGTCATGAGTTTTACCAATTAGGTGTAGATCTACAAATTGGGTGAATGCAAGAGTAAATGTTGTTACACTGAAGAGAAAAAAATTCCAGGATATTAATCCAACCCATTTACTGCAAAGGAAATCTGTCAGGCTACAGGTGGGCGGGAATACAATGCTAAAGAATTGCTGGGGAACTTCAACATTAAATTATTTTACCAATACTGGTTAATCTTTTAACCAGTAAAAGGAAATTACAATTTTGAGTAATTAATGTAAGATTATTTAATAAAATGAACTGCTAATTACCAGTTGCAAATTGCACAGTCGATATGTTACAAGATCTAATCTGATATTACTGCAGGACACAATTCCCTGTAATTATCATTTCAATGTCACTTTAGTCATTACAAACATTTGATAGCTCATGATTATACGATTACCTGAGCAGAAACGAATAGTACGAGTAACTTAAAAATGATACCCCTTTAAAAAAGACACATAACTGCTATTTCACGGAAATGTCCAATGTACACTTTAAATAACGGAAAGGAACAAAACCAAGTCTGCAATCGAACTATATAGAGCTCAGACAACCACTCTTGTGGTTGTGACATCACCTGAAACCCTTCATCAAGATGCCAGCTGTGCACTCACTGCCCAATTTCCATTATTGAATGCACCTTACGTGTATTCATTTGAAGGCAGATGGCAGACCTTATAACGAGAATGACATTTTCCGAACATAAAATCAATAAAACTGATAAAGTGAGGCGCGTTAGCACTTTTCGATAGAAAAACAAAACGCGATAAGACTCCTCTTTTTTATCGGGCAGAGTAAAACTTCCCCTTGTGTGGCCACCTGAATAGCCAACAGGTCGTGTTCGCATCGGGGACAGAAAGCTGGCACTTCCCCACCCTCCCCCCGGGTCCCCCATTGCTTGAATCGCCTGCTCCGACTGTGATAGTGAGACACAGACACCAACCCTCCACCTTCCTCGCCACCTCGCTGACAGTTGAGCTCGACGCGCGCTGCTGCTCTCCTTGGCACGTACTCACCTGTCGGTAACGCGATCTCCGCCAGGTACGAAGTCAGTGTTGATCTGGATCTTTCGCACCCCTTTTACCCCCTGGTGCCTCTCCCTCCCTAAGTACCAGTTTTAGCGAGGCGCTGCCACTGACGCAAACCCTCCTCCAACCACCACGTCGGATTTTTTTTCCGCTGGCTTCTTTTCCCAGCCTGCTCTGCGAGTCTCACTCTCCTCGCGCCCCACCATCCGACCTCATTCCCGGCGGCGACTGCGGCGCCAGGTTTCATCCCCACCCTGTCCTTCCTTCCGCCATCCTCTGTGGTGCCAGGTTCCATCCCCACCCTCTCCTTCCTCCCGGCATCCAGAGCGGCATCTTTGGCGTCCCGATTAATTTGGCGGGGTTGCGGACCGAAATATAACTTTTGCGATTGGTCCTTATGACCTTATTTCCGACAGACTTTGCACTTTAACGTTTTAGTCTAGGTCGGTTCGAGTTTGTGTTCGGCGTTTGGGAGTTCCAGCATCGTTTGTTTCCGTCGGTTTGGATGCGTGAGGATGTCTGAAGCCAGAGATCAGCCGAGTCCCCAGTGCAGCCGCCACAGCCCGACTCTGTGTTTTGGGCAGGTTAGTGGCGCCATGCTTCAATCCGTATCCCGCGCCCTTGCCGCAAGTTTTCTCAACCATCGGCATCCTATCCCAATTTCTAACCCTAGCCTTCTCTGATTACACTTTAAAATATATATTTGCTGCGGCAGAAGCTGCGCGGATGGTAAGATCGCTGCTACTTCACTGGTTTTAGAATTTGTCTGAGCATCTTATCCTTGCTCCTGGAAGGGTGTCTTTACATCTGAACTGTCGGCACATACAATGCAAATTATCTGAACAATTGAGACATTTACCTTAAAACAATATTTCAAGTTACAATATATGTCAACATTTAACAAATAAATTAGTGGCTGTCCTGCAGTGTTGCACTTGAGTTGCCAACTCTTGTTGCACATATTCTTAGAGGTTTCATGACATGACCTGCCTCGAATCACCCTGCTCAGGCAAACAGCCTTCCCCCCCCCCCCCCTATCTCCAATATTTTTATAACTAATAAATGGAAGTGTTCAAAGACAATTAATAAACACTTTTATTTAATGCCCGTGTGATTTTTTTCTCTCCTAGATTGCTCGTAGCAGTGTCCAGGAGATGAATCTTTAATTCCTGGAGACTCCAAGGGCCCATGGCATGTGGACGTAATTTCAGGCCCCAAAAATCACACGGGCATTAAATAAAAGTGTTTATTAATTGTCTTTGAACACTTCCATTTATTAGTTATAAAAATATTGGAGATAGGGGGGGGGAAAGGCTGTTTGCCTGAGCAGGGTGATTCGAGGCAGGTCATGTCATGAAACCTCTTAAGAATATGTGCAACAAGAGTTGGCAACTCAAGTGCAACACTGCAGGACAGCCACTAATTTATTTGTTAAATGTTGACATATATTGTAACTTGAAATATTGTTTTAAGGTAAATGTCTCAATTGTTCAGATAATTTGCATTGTCATTGCCATTCCCATGTGTAATCTTCAGATGAAGTGGGGTTAAAGGGCCCATGGCATGTGGACGTAATTTCAGGCCCCATTTTAATGACTATTTTCTATCCTTATTTTTATAAAAATACTTTGATTCATGATTAAATAGCAAAACTTACAGGGATTTGAGATGTAGAGTTGTACCGTAGCCTGGTTGGGAGATGCAGAATGGCGTGCTGCAGCACCACCATTCGACCCGAAGATGCAATTACAGCATAATTCGTTGAGGCGATTTCTTTTATAAAAAGGGTGGTAAAAGCAATTCTGGAGCCCCCGGGATGTCTAGGGACTTACAGGGGAGGATAAAGGAAAAAAAAAGGAAGTTTATGTCATATACCGACTGCTAAATACTGTAGAATCTCTGGAGGAATACCCAAAGATGTTCTATAAATATATTAAAAGCAAGAGGATAACTAAATAAAGAGTAGGGCCTATTAGAGACCATGAGGGTAATCTGTGTGTGGAGGAGGAAGATGTGGATATGGTTCTTAATGAATATTTTGTGTCTTTTCACAAAGGAAAGGGGCAATGCAGATACTGCTATCGAGGAGTGTGAAATTCTGAATGAAATAAACAGAGTGAGAGAGAGGAGTTATTAAGGGGTTCAGCAGCTTTGAAAGTAGATAAGTGCCCAGGCCTGGATGAAATGCTTCTTAGACAGTTGAGCGAAGCAAAAGAGGAAATAGCAGAGGCCTTGACCATTATTTTCAAGTCCTCCAGATTCAGGCAGGGTACTGAAGGACTGCTACTGGGGTACCTGTTGTGTATCTGTAAAGCATGCACTCCCATGTTCCGCCACCAGGGAGCTCATCCCCTGAAGTCCCAAGGGATCCCAGCATCCCTTGGGAGCACTGTATATAAGCCGGCCCCTAAGGCCTGTTCCTCACTCGAGTGTCTTATTAAAGATTGAGGTAACTGTTACTTTAATCTCCCTGTGTACAGTCTCATCTGTGTTAAGAACACAACAACTGGCGACGAGTACATGAATCCAACGCAAAGATGCAGCAAACTGTGGGCATCCTGGAGAAGTTCTCGGAGGGTGAGGACTGGGAAGCCTATGTCGAACGGCTAGACCAGTACTTTGTAGCCAACGAGCTGGACGGAGAAGGAAGCGCTGCAAAAAGGAGAGCGGTCCTCCTCACGGTCTGCGGGGCACCGACCTACAGCCTCATGAAGAATCTTCTGGCTCTGGTGAAACCCACAGATAAGTCGTATGAGGAGCTGTGTACACTGGTTCGGGAGCATCTTAACCCGAGGGAGAACATGCTGATGGCGAGGTATCGGTTCTATACGTACCAGCGATCTGAAGGTCAGGAAGTGGCGAGCTATGTCGCCGAGCTAAGGCGACTTGCAGGACAATGTCAGTTTGATGGCTACCTGGAGCAAATGCTCAGAGACTTTTTTGCACTGGGCATTGGCCACGAGACCATCCTACGAAAACTTTTAACTGTAGAGACACCGACCCTCAGTAAGGCCATTGCGATAGCACAGGCGTTTATGTCCACCAGTGATAACACCAAACAAATCTCTCAGCACACAAGTGCTAGCAATGTTCATAAATTAACTGGAACTGTGTTTGCTAGCAATGTTCATAAATTAACTGGAACTGTGTTTGCGAGCAGAAATGTACAGGGCAGAAACCACGAGTCCGCAACTGCCAGCAGGCCTCAGGTTACCCAGATGACTGAGTCAGCAACAAAGGAAGAATGCAAGGCAATTCACACTTTGGCGTTGTGGAGGCTTCCAGTCAGCCTATTCATGCTGCTTCAAAGGGTATGTTTGCAAGAGCTGTGGAACAATGGGGCACGTCCAACGAGCTGCGAGCTCTGCAAAACCTGCTAACCACCACGTGGCAGAGGAAGATCGGTCCATGGTGGATCAAAGCAATTTCGAGCCTCAAAGAGGAGGCAGATACTGAAGTACACTGGGTGCACACATTTTCGACAAAATGTCCACCTATAATGCTAACCGTAAAATTGAATGGCTTACCCTTAGCCATGGAACTGGACACTGGTGCTAGCCAATCCATCATGAGTAAAAAGATGTTTGAGAGACTGTGGTGCAACAAGGCACTCAGACCAGCCCTGAGCCCCATCTGCACGAAACTGAGAATGTACAACAAAGATTTATCACTGTCCTGGGCATCGCCATGGTCAAGGTCACCTATGAGGGCACGATGCACGAACTGCCACTCTGGATTGTCCCGTGTGGTGGCCCCACACTGCTTGGAAGGAGCTGGCTGGGCAAAATCTGCTGGAACTGGGATGACATCCAAGTGCTATCACATATCAATGAGGCCTCATGTACCCAGGTTCTTCACAGATTTCCTTCCCTTTTTGAGCCAAGCGTTGGAAACTTTTCCGGGGCGAAGGTGCGGATCCACTTGGTCCCAGAGGCACGACCCATTCACCACAAGGCGCGAGCGGTACCTCGTGATGAGGGGAGAGAGTGGAAATCGAGCTGGACATGCTGCAACACGAGGGCATCATCTCCCCGATGGAATTCAGCGAGTGGGCCAGCCCGATTGTTCCAGTACTAAAAAGTGATGGCACGGTCAGGATTTGCGGCGATTATAAAGTAACTATTAATCGTTTCTCGCTACAGGACCAATACCCGCTACCTAAGGCAGACAACCTATTTGTGACGCTGGCAGGAGGCAAGACATTCACCAAGCTCGACCTGACTTCGGCCTACATGACGCAGGAGCTGGAGGAGTCTTCGAGGGGCCTCACCTGCATCAACACGCACAAGGGACTATTCATCTACAACAGATGCCCGTTTGGAATTAGGTCGGTTGCAGCGATCTTCCAGAGAAATATGGAGAGCCTACTCAAGTCAATACCACGCACGGTGAGTTTTCAGGACGACATATTGGTCACGGGTCGGGACACCGTCGAGCACCTACAAAACCTGGAGGAAGTCCTCCAGCGACTGAATCGTGTAGAGCTGCGGTTGAAATGCGTCTTCATGGCAACAGAAGTGGAGTTTTTGGGGAGAAAGATCGCGGCGGACGGCATTCGGCCCACAGATGCCAAGACAGAGGCTATCAGGGTCGCGCCCAGGCCACACAACGTCACGGAGCTGCGGTCATTCCTTGGACTCCTCAACTATTTTGGTAACTTCCTACCGGGGTTAAGCACCCTCTTAGAGCCCCTACATATGTTATTGCATAAAGGTGAGAACTGGGTATGGGGGAAAAAAAACAAGTAATTGCTTTTGAGAACGGCAGAAATATTTTATGCTCCAACAGCTGCTTGTATTGTATAACCCGTGTAAAAGACTCGTGCTAGCATGTGATGCGTCGTCGTACGGAGTCGGGTGTGTATTACAACAAGCTAACGTTGCGGGGAAGTTGCAACCTGTCGCCTATGCTTCCAGGAGCTTGTCTAAGGCCGAGAGAGCCTACAGCATGATTGAGAAAGAGGCATTAGCGTGTGTGTTCGGGGTGAAGAAAATGCATCTGTACCTGTTTGACCTCAAATTTGAGCTGGAAACCAATCACAAGCCCCTCCTATCCCTGTTCGTTGAAAACAAGGGGATAAATACTAATGCCTCAGGCGGTTAAGAAAGCAAATGGCATGCTGGCCTTCATAGCGAGGGGATTTGAGTACAGGGGCAGGGAGGTGTTGCTACAGTTGTACAGGGCCTTGGTGAGGCCACACCTGGAGTATTGTGTACAGTTTTGGTCTCCTAACTTGAGGAAGGACATTCTTGCTATTGAGGGAGTGCAGCGAAGGTTCACCAGACTGATTCCCGGGATGGCGTACTGACCTATCAAGAAAGACTGGATCAACTGGGCTTGTATTCACTGGAGTTCAGAAGAATGAGAGGGGACCTCACAGAAACGTTTAAAATTCTGACCGGTTCAGACAGGTTAGATGCAGGAAGAATGTTCTAAGGATAAGGATAAGGGGTAAGCCATTTAGGACCGAGATGAGGAGAAACTTCTTCACCCAGAGAGTGGTGAACCTGTGGAATTCTCTACCACAGAAAGTTGTTGAGGCCAATTCACTAAATATATTCAAAAAGGAGTTGGATGAAGTCCTTACTACTAGGGGGATCAAGGGGTATGGCGAGAAAGCAGGAATGGGGTACTGAAGTTGCATGTTCAGCCATGAACTCATTGAATGGCGGTGCAGACTAGAAGGGCCGAATGACCTTCTCCTGCACCTATTTTCTATGTTTCGATGCCTCAGCCCACATACAAAGGTGGGCACACGCGCTATCAGCGTATAACGATACCATCCGCCACAGGCCAGGCACCGAGAACTGTGCGGATGCTCTCAGTCGGCTACCATTGCCCACCACGGGGGTGGAAATGGCGCAGCCTACAAACTTGTTGATGGTGGCGCAGCCCGCAGACTTGTTGATGGTCATGGAAGCATTTGAAAATGATAAATCACCTGTCACGGCCCGCCAGATTAGGACTTGGACCAGCCAAGATCCTCTGCTGTCCCTAGTAAAAAAAAAACTGTGTACTGCATGGGAGCTGGGCCAGCATCTCCGTTGAAATGCAAGAGCTAATCAAGCCGTTCCAGCTGTGAAAGGACAAGCTGACCATTCAGGCAGACTGCCTGTTGTGGGGTAACCGCGTAATGCTACCCAAAAAGGGCAGGGAGATGTTCATCTCGGATCTCCACAGCACACACCCGGGTATAGTAATGATGAAAGCGATAGCCAGATCCCACGTGTGGTAGCCCGGTATCGACTCTGACTTAGAGTCCTGTGTACGGCAATGCAGCATGTGTGCTCAGTTGAGCAATGCGCCCAGAGAAGCACCACTAAGTTTGTGGTCCTGGCCCTCCAGACCATGGTCGAGGATCCATGTCGACTATGCGGGCCCGTTTCTCGGTAAAATGTTCCTGGTGGTGGTGGATGCTTTTTCAAAATGGATTGAATGTGAAATAATGTCGGGAAGCACCGTCACCATTGAAAGCCTGAGGGCCATGTTTGTCACCCACGGCCTGCCTGACATACTGGTCAGTGACAACGGGCCATGTTTCACCAGTGCCGAATTTAAAGAATTCATGACCCGCAATGGGATCAAACATGTCACCTCGGTCCTGTTAAAACCAGCCTCCAACGGGCAGGCAGAGCGGGCAGTACAAACAACCAAAGAGCCTTAAACGAGTCACAGAAGGCTCACTCCAAACCCGCCTGTCCCGAGTACTGCTCAGCTACTGCATGAGACCCCACTTGCTCATGGGTGGCCCCGGCTGAGCTACTCATGAAAAGGACACTTAAAACCAGACTCTCGCTAGTTCACCCCAACCTGCATGATCAGGTAGAGAGCAAGCGGCAGCAACAAAATGTAAACGATGGTTGTGCCACTGTGTCACGGGAAATTGGTCTGAATGACCCTGATCTGAATGTGCTAAACTATGGACATGGTCCCAAGTGGATCGCGGGCACGGTGATAGCTAAAGAAGGGAGTAGGCTGTTTGTAGTCAAACTAGACAATGGACAAATTTGCAGAAAGCACCTGGACCAAACGAGGCTGCGGTTCACAGACTGCCCTGAACAACCCACAGCAGACACCACCTTTGTCGAGCCCAGAACACACACAGACACCACGCCGGACCAGGAAATCAAACCCATCACGCCCAACAGCCCAGCAAGGCCAGGCTCGCCCAGCAGCTCTGCAGGGCCAACAACACGCCAGCCCAGCGAGGGCACAGCCAACACATCAGAACAGACATTTGTACCGAGGCGGTCCACCAGGGAAAGAAAGGCTCCCGACCACCTCACCTTGTAAATAGTTTTCACTTTGACTTTGCGGGCTGGGTGATGTTGTGTATCTGTAAAGCATACACTCCCATGTTCCGCCACCAGGGCCGCATCCCCTGAAGTCCCAAGGGATCCCAGCATCCTTTGGGAGCACTGTATCTTAGCCAGCCCCATAAGGCCTGTTACTCACTCTGCAGTGTCTCAGTAAAGACTGAGGTCACTTACTTTAACCTCCCTGTGTGCAGTCTCATCTGTGTTAGGAACACAACAGTACCCTTGTTTATGAAGGGAGAAAGGGATAGGCTGAGTAATTGTCAGCCTAACCTCAGTGGTGGGAAAATTATTGGGGAAAATTCTGAAAGACAGGATAAATCTACATTTAGAAAGGCAAGGATTAATCAGGGACAGTCGGCACCGACTTGTTAAAGGAAGATCGTGTTTGACTAACATGATTGAATTTTTTGAGGAGGTAACTAAGAGGGTCAATAAGGGTAGTGCGTACGATGTAGTGCATATGGACTTTAGCAAAGCTTTTGATAAGGTCCCACATGGCAGACTGGTCACGAAGGTAAAAGCCCATGGGATCCAGGGCAAAGTGGCAAGTTGGGTCCAAAGTTGGCTTCGAGGTAGGAAGCAAAGGGTAATGGTTGATGGATGTTTTTGTGACTGGAAGGATGTTTCCAGTGGGGTTCCGCAGGACTCGGTACTGGGTCCTTTGCTTTTTTGTGGTATCTATCAATATTCTAAATTTGAATATAGGGGGTATGATTAAGAAGTTTGCAGGTGACACTAAAATTGACTGGTTGATAATGAAGAGGAAAGTAATATACTGCAGGAGGATACCAATCTACTGGTCAGGTGGGCAGAACAGTGGCAAATGGAATTTAATTAGGAGAAATGTGAGGTAATGCACTTGGGGAGGACTAATAAGGAAAGAGTATACACATTAAACAGTAGACCACTTAGAAGTACAGATGAACAAAGGGACCTTGGAGTGCTTGTCCACAGATCTCTGAAAGTAGCAGGCCAGGTGGATAAGGTGGTTAAGAAGGCATACGGAATGCTTGCCTTTATTGGCCGAGGCATAGAATACAAGAGCAGGGAGGTTATGCTGTAATTATATAATACTTTGGTTAGGCCACGGCTGGAATACTGCGTGCAGTTCTGGTCGCGTATTATAGGAAGGACGTGATTGCACTGGAGAGGGTGCAGAGGAGATTTACTGGGATGCTGCCTGGAATGGAGAATCTTGGCTATGAGGACAAATTGGATAGGTTTGATTTGTTCTCTTTGGAACAGAGGAGGCTGAGGGGAGACCTCATTGAGGTGCATAACATTTTGAGGGGCCTGGATATAGTGGACAGCAAGTGCCTATTTCCCTTAGTGAAGAGGTCAATTACGAGGGGGCATAGTTTTTAAGGTGGTTGGTGGAAGGTTCAGAGGGGATTTGAGGGGCTGCTGCTTCACACACAGGTTTGTGGGGGTCTGGAACTCACTGCCTGGAAGGCTGGTGGAAGCAGAAACTCTCACCACTTTTAAAAGGTGCTTGGATGAGCACTTGAAGTGCTTTAAGCTGCAGGGTAACGGACCTAGAGCTGGTAAGTGGTATTAGACTGGATAACCTCTTGTTGGCTGGCACAGATACGATGGTAAGTACTTCAGGGAATCTAGTACGGCCAGAGTGATCTGGAGTAGTTTCGATCGCCTGGATGGGTCGGAGAGAAATTTTCCCAGATTTTTTTCCCCCAATTGGCCTGGATTTTTATCTTTTTTGCGCCTCCCAGGAGATCGCAGGGCTCCGGGTGGGGTGGAGTGTAAAATGTTGCGATGCATGGAATGTTACGGTTGTATGGGGCGGACTGGTTGGGCCGGATGCTCTTTACCTGTCTGCCATTGTACATTGTTCATAGGTATATATGTAACCATCAGGGCTGCTGACCGAGGGCCGTGCGGCTCTTTGTCAGCTGGCGCGGACACGATGGGCCGAAGTGGCCTCCTTCTGCGCTGTTGGTTTCTGTGTTTCTATGTTTCTACATGTGGACATTGGAATTTACAAAAACGTGCCCGCAGAAAGTAGTTTTATAGACAAGTGTGTGCATATGTAAGATTCTTAATATTGATATATAGATATCTCTGCATCAAGAACATAAGAACTAGGAGCAGGAGGAGGCCATTTGGCCCCTCAAGCCTGCTCTGCCATTCAATAAGATCATGGCTGATCTGATCTTGGCCTCAACTCCACTTCCCTGCCCTCTCCCCATAATCTTTCACACCCTTATCCTTCAAAAATCTATATCATCACCACCTTAAATTTATTCAATGACCCAGCCCGCGCAGCTCTCTGGAGTCGAGAATTCCAAAGATTCACGATTCTGAGAAGAAATTCTTCTTTATTTCCATTTTAAATGGGCGACCCCTTATTCTTAGACTATTCCCCCTAGTTCTAGATTCCCCCACGAGAGGAAACATCCTCTCTGCATCCAACCTGTCAAGCCCTCTCAAAATCTTATACATTTCAATAAGATCATCTCTCATTCATATTTTTTGCAAGGGAAGTAAAGAAATAAATAATCTTTATGAAGCAGACTAGCAGCCCCAGCCATAAAAGGTCCATAACGCAGAGCTTGTATTGTAGTTTTAAATCAGAAAAGTAGTCTAGTAAATGCAATATCGGTTTCAACTCGATTTAAACCGTTATACTTCGCCCCCCCCCCCCCTCATGATAAATCATTAATGTAATCAATTATATTAACAACTGTAAAATAGATTGTTTTAACACAACAGTCCATTTTTAGAGGTAAAACATAATACATAATTGTTAATGAACAAGTCTGGATAATATATTTTGAGCTCTTTTACTTTGTGTGAAATTTTGCTGTGTTCAAATTGGGGGGTATGAGCACTGTCATTAGCACAATGCAACACTATCCGTATAGTCCTCACCTCAGAAGATTGCATCCTGCAGCATCAGTGTGAGATATGTCCATGTCCCCTCATCTCTCTCAGTGCGACTGTTAATTAAACTTGATCAAGACTACTCAAACTCATTTCACAATAGAGCTTTGCAGAAATAAAGGAATTTTTCATTACATCAGTCTGGGTTGAATTTGAACCCAAGCCTCATGGAGTGAAAAGCCAGTATTTAACTTCATCGGTTATTTCAAGCAGCCATTTAAATCAACTATATTGTAAATACTGGACTGACAATCTAAATAGAAACATCGTATGGATAAAACTGTTGTATGTAGTTGGTGGATTGGAAGCATCAGTTGTGATTAAGGGTTATGATAAAGCTAAAGTAGTGCTGGAGGTGGCAATGTAGAATCATGTTATAAATTGATGTGTGTTCCAAGTGCAACTGTGCACTGAATACAGTTGATTCTAATAATACTGTATGCTTTATCTATCTGAATGGAGAAAAAACAAGGCAAGTGTGCTTCTGTCAGTCAAAATATCCTGCTCTAAAGTATCCAAGTCCTGTGCTTTATTGCAAAGAATAAGTGCTTTATTCTTGCAGATTTATTCTACAGTTTGTGCACAGTATTGTAAAAAAGGTAACTATTTTGTTTTCTGTTAAACAATTTAATTCCATTTTAGCTTTGTAATAATTTTCATCTGTCGTTATTCTAAGTCACAGCTTGAAATCCACTCAATTGGCATTTTCTTGGGCATTAGTTCAAACAATGTCTGCACACAGGCAGACAACAGCTTTGTTCGATCAAAGTTTTGTAAACCTGAAGCTCAAGCTTGAAAAATATATGCTTTTGCGTACAATTTCTATAGTATTGCAATTCTTCGAAATCAAATTTGTATTGCCTGCAATGTCCTTTGTATAATCCTTGTAGCAGCTAACCAAGGTCTGGCATAGGTTCTCACCACTCTACATTATTGGCAGCAGGAAATACATGAAGGGGAGGGCCTATGAGAAAAGAAAAAGCAAACATGTCCTCATGGGAGGTACATACCTTTTTTAAAAAACAAACAAAAGCAAATGAGTATTGCTACCTATCCAGCTCAATGTTTCAATCACAGGTGGTTGAGCAAACTACCTCTCATGTATTCCTGTCTGTTTCTATTTTGACTTTGTGCTACAACAGTCTATGGAACAGTAACATACTTGGTAGCTTCATTATCACCATTTCATCTCCAAATGGGTTGCAACACAAATCTAAACAAATTAATTTAAAAAAAAATACTTCGGCAAACACAATTTCTCTGGAGGAATGAGAGTTCCACTTAGTCCCTTTGGTGTCTCTGAGATTCCCCGTTGGTTTCCGGTTGTATAAGGTTTGGTTCCTTGCACAAAGAGACTAGAGGGTATTTTGTTCCAAAGTATAAAAGCTTTATTAAGAAGTTACAATATAAGTAGTAGAGATATTAGACAAGAGTACAATTATAACATACTAAATATGACATTGAGATACAACCTAGCATAGCTCAACACCGACCAGGTTCCAAGGTGCACTCTTGAAGGGCCTTGTGATAACATTTGAATGGTCCAATCTCACTCCGAGAGCATTCTAATATATACGATTTAATTCTCGACTTGTATACATTATAATCACCCATTTATTCTTACAGGAACTTCAGCACTCTTGAGCCCTCCGGTCAATCATTTCACTATCTCCCAAGACAAGCAGCCATCTGCTGACTCCTGCACATTCCACAACAAGGCAATAATAGACAGTACCTGATAGTAACGCTTCCCTTGCCACCATCCTGTAAACATGCGTGCACTAACTAAGGTTTAGGCAATCTTTAGCAGAAGCTAACAATATTCAACAGAAAGCTTTATTCTGCAGAAAGCCTGTAAAGATTGCTTCTCTTACACCTGCCTCTCTGACTTTTCTCCCCAAACACTCTTCTGATGGCAGTGATTTATACTGGAGTTTGATTCTCTGGGCAGTGGTTTCACTCCAGTAACTCACCCAAGTGCTCAGTCTTCATGTAGGTGAATGTCAGCAGGTTATTTAACTGTGAAAGGCCATCGCATCTGAGCCCAACCCAGCAGTTTTCTGCATAGTAATCCGTCTTTAACCCAAGGATCATGATTCCAGTCGTAGTACCCTACTGCCAATGCATTTGAAATCAATGAACTCAGGATGGATCCGGAATTAAATCTGTGACCACCTTGCCCTGACTCATTAATGCACCACTCAGTGCATTTGTTCACTCAACCATTAGGAAATAAAGTACTACATTTTAAAACTTAAAAATGAAACCTGTTTCTTTCAAACAATACCATTTGTTCACTATACCAAATTAACTCTGGGTGCAATTTCTGTTCATTGCAGTATCAGTACACTGCTGAAGAATATCAGGCAATCCAGAACGCATTGCAGCAACGCCTGGGTCCAGAATACATCAGTCAACGTCCAGCAGGCGGGGGGCAAAAGGTAAATTGATGCATATTTTCTTACACAAAATTAAGTTATGCTCGAAGTTAAATATGACTACATGTAGCTGAACAAACATGCTGCTGATGTGACTAATCAGAAATCTGTCCAATGTTATATCACAGAATATGTGGAAAATGTTATATAGAATAGATGTCTAAAATTTGGTACCTAGGGCATGTGTTTCATGGAAAATTTGCATGATAACCTTTACTTTATAGACAAACCCATTAAATTCCTTATAATACCAGTTAAAACTGTGATGGGAGTTTTCAGTGTCAAGCATGTCATAACTTGCCTTTCACACATTCGCCCAGACTGGTGTGTCTCACAGCAGAAATAACTGAACAACAAGAAGCAAAATAGTGTAAAAATTTTAGTTATTTGTTCTGGCCACCAGATGCCACTTGGGAGCAATTTGTATTCTTTCACAGCTCCAAACCCGTGTTGATTTCTATAAATGGCAGGTTCTATGTTTTGATTTGATTTTTTTTTAGATTGAAAAATGTGATTACTTTAAAAAAAACCTTATGGACCTCCCTGCTACTGCTCCTCATCTGCTCACTTCTGGCCTCCCCATTTAAGACAAGTACATGTTGGTATTTGAGAGTCCTTGTGCACAAATCACAAAGTTAACTTGCAGGTACAGCAAGTAATTAGGAAGACAAATAGTATGTTAGCCTTTATTGCAAGAGGCTGGAGTATAAGAGTAAGGAAATCTTGCTGCAATTATATAGGGCTTTGGTGTGACCACACCTGAAGTATTATGTACAGTTTTGGTCTCCTTGCCTAAGGAAGGATATGCTTGTCTTCGAAGGAAACTATAGACCAGTTAGCCCATCTGTGGTTGGGAAAATGTTGGAGTCCATTATTAAAGAAGCAGTAGCAGGACATTTGGAAAAGCAAAATTCGGTCAGGCAGAGTCAGCATGGATTTATGATGGGGAAGTCATGTTTGACACATTTTCTGGAGTTCTTTGAGGATCTAACGAACAGGATGGATAAAGGGGAACCAGTGGATGTGGTGTATTTAGACTTCCAGAAGGTATTTGACAAGGTGCCACATAAAAGGTTACTGCACAAGATAAAAGTTGACAGGGTTGGGGGTAATATATTAACATGGATAGAGGATTGACTAACCAACAGAAAACAGAGTGTCGGGATAAATGGTTCATTCTCTGGTTGGCAACCAGTAACTAGTGGGGTGCCGCAGGGATCAGTGCTGGGATCCCAACTATTTACAATTTATATTAACGATTTGGAAGAAGGGACTAAGTATAACGTAGCCAAGTTTGCTGACGATACAAAGATGGGAGGTAAAGCAATGTGTGAGGAGGACACAAAAAATCTGCAAAAGGACATAGACAGGCTAAGTGTGTGGGCAAAAATTTGGCAGATGGAGTATAATGTTGGAAAGTGTGAGGTCATGCACTTTGGCAGAAAAAAATCAAAGAGCAAGTTACTATTTAAATGGAGAAAGATGCAAAGTGCTGCAGTACAGCGGGACCTGGGGGTACTTGTGTATGAAACACAAAAGGACAGTATGCAAGTACAGCAAGTGATCAGGAAGGCCAATGAAATCTTGGCCTTTATTGCAAAGGGGATGGAGTATAAAAGCAGGGAAGTCTTGCTACAGTTATACAGGATATTGGCGAGGCCACACCTGGAATACTGCGTGCAATTTTGGTTTCCATATTTACGAAAGGATATACTTGCTTTGGCGGCAGTTCAGAGAAGGTTCTCTAGGTTGATTCCGAAGATAAGGGGTTTGACTTATGAGGAAAGGTTGAGTAGGTTGGGCCTCTACTCCTTGGAATTCAGAAGAATGAGAGGTGATCTTATCGAAACGTATAAGATTATGAGGCGGCTTGACAAGGTGGATGCAGAGAGGATGTTTCCACTGATGGGGGAGACTAGAACTAGAGGGCATAATCTTAGAATAAGGGGCCACACATTTAAAACTGAGATAAGGAGAAATTTCTTCTGAGGGTTGTAAGTCTGTGGAATTCGTTGCCTCAGAGAGCTGTGGAAGCTGGGACATTGAATAAATTTAAGACAGAAATAGACAGTTTCTTAAACGATAAGGGGTTATGGGGAGCGGGCACGGAAGTGGACCTGAGTCCATGATCGGATTAGCCATGATCGGATTAAATGGCGGAGCAGTCTCGAGGGGCCGTATGGCCTACTCCTCCTATTTTTTAGGTTCTTATGAAGGAGTGCCACGAAGGTTCACCAGGATGAGAAGGTTGCCCTATGAAGAGAGACTTCAGTAGAATGGGTTTGTACTCTGGAATTTAGAAGAATGAGAGATGATCACATTGAAATTTATAACATTCTTCGAGGGCTTGACAGAGTAGATGCTGATAGTCTGTTACCCACTAGAGCTCTAGGACTATGGGTCACCGTCTCGGGCTAAGGGGTCGGCCATTTAGGACTGAAATGAGGAGAAATTTTTTCACTCAGAGGGTTGTGAATCTTTGGAATTTGCTATCCCAGGGGGCTGTGGCTGCTCAGTCGTTGAGTATATTTAAGAGTGAGATCGATAGATTTTTGGGCACTATGGGAATCTGGGGATAGGGCGGGAAAGTGGAGTTGATGTCGAAGTTCAGCCATGATCTTATTGAATGGCAGAGCAGGCTCGGTGGGTCATATGGCCTACTCCCGTTCCTATTTCTTAAAAATTATTTAACTCCCTCTTTCCCCCTTACGCCCATGTCATCAAAGTAGGCACTGAACTGAAAATTTGTGCTGCTTAGTAATTCATCAGATTTTAAAATAGTTCACTGCACTGTTCTTTCATATTTGTCTAGTGCTGAATTTGGAGTTTTACTTCTGTCTGAGGCTGAACCAGACTGTTCGCAGCCTTGGTGTCATTTTTGACTCTGAAATGAGCTTTCAACCACATATCCTTAGTATAAATAAGACCGTCTATTTCCACCTCCGTAACAACACCCGTCTCCACCCCTGCCTCAGCTCATCTGCTGCTCACACCCTCATCTATACCTTTGTTAACTCTAGACTTGACTATGCCAATGCATCCTGGCTGGCCTCCCACATTCTAGGCTACGTAAACTAAAGGTGATCCAAAAACTCGGCTGCCCATGTCCTAACTCACACCAAATTCAGCCCATCCATTACTCCTGTGCTCACTGGCTTCCGGTTAAGCAATGCCTCGATTTCAAAATTCTCATCCTTATTTTCAAATCCATCCATGGCCTTGCCCCTCCCTATCTCTGTAATCTCCTCAACTCCATAAACCCCCCCCCCCCCCAAGATGTCTGCATTCCTCCAATTCTGCCCACCTGAGCTTCCTTGATTTTAATCGCTCAACCAGCCTAGGCCCCAAGCTCTGAAACTCCCTGCCTAAACCTCTCTATCTCTCCTTCCTCCTTCAAGACACTCCTTAAAACATACCTCTTTGCCCAAGCTTTTGGTCACCTGCGCTAATTTGTACTTATGCAGCTCGGTGTCAAATTTTTATCACATAATACTTCTGTGAAGTGCCTTGGGATGTTTCACTATGTTAAAGGTGCTATATAAATACAAGTTGTTGTTGTTGTATTACAGATTTACTACAAAATCACACCACCCACACCCACCCCGCTTTCTTTCCATCCTCATTTCCTTAGTTCCCACATTCGTCACCCAAGTGCCTCTGTATGCTAACTGTTCTGTGTGTCCTACAGTTTCACTTCTGTTTTCCACTTGTCATTTTCCCTTAAGCTCTACTTGTCCTGCCCTTTCTTTGCTTCTTTTTTGCTTTTATGCAAATATTCCTGTCCCCTTTTTATTTATACTCAGCTAACCCATATGCTCCAAATCTAAACACCACTTATCAGCCACCAATCCATCATCATCCCCTCACCTTCCCCCATCCAACTAGTTGATAAGGTGGTGAAGAAATCATATGGGACACTCGGCTTTGTAAATACGGGCATTGAATACAAAAACAAGTCGTCCTACTTAACCTTTACAAATCTCTGGTTAGGCTTCAGCTGGAGTATTGTGTACAATTCTGGACACCATACTTTCGGAAGGATGTCAAGACCTTGGAGAGGATACAGTGGAGATTTACCAGGATGATACCAGGGATAAGGGACTTCAGTTATGTGAAGAGATTGGAGAAACTGAGATTGTTCTCCTTACAGCAGAGAAGGTTAAGGGAGACCTAATTGAGGTATTCAAAATTGTGAGGGGTTTTGATAGAGCAAGTAGGGAGAAACTGTTTCCTCTGGCAAGTACGTCGGTAACCAGAGGTCATCGATTAAAATAATTGGCAAAAGAACTAGAGGGGAAATTAGTAGAATGTCTTTCCACCCAGAGGGTTGTAAAGATCTGGAATGCAAGACCTGAAAGGGTGGTGGAATCAGAATCAGTAGAAATGTTCAAAAGGAAATCAGACATGTATTTGAAGAGGACAAATTTGCAGGGAAAAAGCTGGCGAGTGGGACTAAATTGAACAGCTCTTTCAAAGAGTTGGCACAGGCCAAATGGCCTCCTTCTGTGCTGTAACATTCTATGATTATTATAAATACAACCATTAACCCAATGTTTGTTCCCCAAGATTAAGGTGCCCTGGATTCCACCACAATGCCTGCCCCTTTACACTCTTGTGTCTCATCCCTCCATCCATCCCATCAGCCCTGAATTTCTCCACCAGATGAGCAGCTAGAACCTACTTCACTTGATCCCCTCATCACCTTCCACTATCCCACCCCATCACTTCACTCACCCTAAGGTTGCCCCCACACACACTTTTGCTATCTCCACCCAATGTAACTGCTCCCCTCTGTACATTATACAGGATCTCCGCAGGATTCTGCAAATCCCCTGGGAGGACAGACGCACCGATGTTAGTGTCCTCGACCAGGCCAACATCCCCAGCATCGAAGCACTGACCACACTCGACCAGCTCCATTGGGCAGGCCACATTGTTCGCATGCCTGACACAAGACTCCCAAGGCAAGCGCTCTACTCTGAACTCTTACACGGCAAGCGAGCCACAGGTGGGCAGAGGAAACGTTTTAAGGACACCCTCAAAGCCTCCTTGATAAAATGCAACATCCCCGCCGACACCTGGGAGTCCCTGGCCAAAGACCGCCCTAAGTGGAGAAAGAGCATCCGGGAGGGTGCAGAGCACCTCGAGTCTCGTCGACGAGAGCATGCAGAAAGCAAGCACAGGCAGCGGAAGGAGCGTGCGGCAAACCAGTCTTCCCACCCACCCTTTCCTCCTCCGACTGTCTGTCCCACGTGTGACAGACACTGTAATTCCCATATTGGACTGTTCAATCACCTAAGAACTCACTTTTAGAGTGGAAGCAAGTCTTCCTCGATTTCGGGGGACTGCCTATGATGATGATGACATTATACCTCACCCCAAAAACCCTAATCCTCCCCATCCGTCCTATTACATGCCCAGGCAGCCAGAGGCTTTGTCATTTCCATCACTAACTCCACCTCCATAACCTACTTTTCCCACACCCCATATTTAGCCTCAAATGTAGGTCCATTCACCTGTATTCTCTTATTGTCTGCTATTGGCCCCAGAACCCTATTTCTCTTTATTGCTACTATAACATCCCCTTCCTTGTCCATACCTTGTGCATCTCTATGCCCCCATACCACATCTCTATTGCCTCTAAAAGCCCTGCCCAATGAAGGCCATATTCCCTCACAGCAATCTATAAGAAAAACTTCAGGCCTATCACTGTCCATGCATCTTTGCTCCCTTGCCTGCTTATGCCCAGTCCTGCTCTTTTGAAGCAACCAATCCCCATAGCAGCCTCAGAGGAAAAACCATCCACTTGTGATCTGTCCCACTCTCACGCAAGTTATTTGTAAATATTTTCCCAATTACCACTAATTCACTCAATCTATCCTAATTGCTACATTATCAGGTCTGCTACATCGAGGGTCACAAGGTTGTCACCCTAGCTAATGAACTCTTTGGATATAATGGATGGTCCCATTCCATCACACAACAAAATGTTGGTAAGTACAAATGGTTTAGTTTTGGTTGTTGACAAAGTGGCTGTTTGTAAATGAAGGATTATTAATTTCTGGGGGTAGTTGATAACATCATTGAATGTAAAATGCGTCTTTCTTTTAAAAAGAAAGACTTGTATTTATATAGTGCTTTTCATGACCACCCAAAACGCTTTACAGCCAATTAAGTACTTTTTGTAGTATTGTCACTGTTGTAATGTAGGACACACGGCAGCCAATTTACGCACAAAAGCTCCCACAAACAGCAATGTGATAATGACCAGATTATTATTTTTTTTAGTGATGTTCATTGAGGGATAAATATTGACCAGGACACTGGCGATAACTCCCCTTCTCTTCAAAATAGTGCCATGGGATCTTTTACGTCCATCTGAGCGAGTAGACAGGGCCTCAGTTTAACGTCTCATCCAAAAGATGACACCTCTGACAGTGCAGCACTCCTTGTCAGCCTAGATCTTTGTGCACAAGTGTTTGGAGTGCGACTTGAACCCACAACCTTCTGCCTCTGAGGCGAGGGTGCTACCAATTGAGCCACAGCTGACAAGACTTCTATATTTCATGTGGAATTGCCTTCTGTTGTCCCTGAGTAAAGTTAATGGATGGATTATCCAGCTAGAATTCAAAATTGGAACCAAATTTCAGGTTTGCTATATCTGATATCAGATTCAGATTTCACCAGGAATATTGAACACAAAATCCAGTAAACATTTGAAACATTGTGATTAGAACCAGTCTGCTAAGTCTGTCGTCTATGGGTGTAACTGGAAAAGCCACCACTATTTTAGAACTGGGCTCTCATTTAGTTATTTGATTTCTTTGTTTCAGATTTTGTGGATCTCATTAATGGAAAATTTTATGTGGGCGTCAGTGCGTTTATTAAGGTCCAACTCAAGGTATATATGTTTATTGTTCAAATCCTGGGTCTGTTTTAGGAGTATAAAGAAGGAAAATTAACAATTTTTGTCCTGATGTTTTTCTTTTGAATTATAATGGATGTAATACTGCAACTGTTACATGTGCTTTGATAGTACAACATTTTCCAATTTTTAAAAAATTAGGATGGGTCTTTCCATGAAGATGTTGGTTATGGAGTGAGTGAGGGACTGAAATCCAAGGCAATGTCACTAGAGAAGGCCAGGAAGGAAGCAGTCACCGATGGACTGAAGAGATCTCTGAAGTATTTGACCATTTGTCTCTTTAGTGTTGTGTAGCAGACATTACCAGAGTTCCAAACGGCTAACCAATTAAGTCATATTTTGTTTTTTTAAAGTCGAGCCACTATTTAACTTTTGCCTCTGACATTGGAGGGCTTTCAGACTCGTGTGTCTAAGATTCAGGAGTTCAAGTAGAAGATGTTCTGTCCTTAGTTTGCCATCTATGTTGCACTAATCTTCCGTATATTTTTTTTTTCCATTCCTTTTCTCTTCTGCCCCAATAACATAATGGCATGTATGCATGCATGTGTGATGATAAAAATGTTTCCGATATGTTCCCCAGTGTCCCACCAGGAGTAGTACTAAGACATACAGACTAATCTGTCCCAGGTTCAATTCCAGAGGAGAGACAAAAGAAGAAAATGGCACAAGGCACTGACAGAACTAATACGTACTCACCTAAGACTAATGAATCATGATTTAATGAGAAAGGTCAGAACTATGTGCTCTTTACTTAGAAAAATGCCACAATCATCTCAAATGTGAATTCGAAATATGATTTCATTGTAACAAGCTGATTTATGAAATCTTGTTTATAGTAAGCGATCAAGCATTAAAATGCAGATAGGAAAGTGTGAGGCAGGAGATTGGTGTTTAACACATCTACATTTTAAAACTCCATTAAAATAATATGATAATTTCTTAACAGTTCATAATTCCTTTACTTGAAGCACTCCCACTGTGTACTTACTCCATTGGTTCATATCATAGAATCATAGAAATTTACAGCACGGAAGGAGGCCATTTCGGCCCATCGTGTCCGTGCCGGCCAACGAAGAGCTATCCAGCCTAATCCCACTTTCCAGCTCTTGGTCCGTAGCCCTGTAGATTACAACACTTTAAGTGCACATCCAAGTACTTTTTTAATGTGGTGAGGGTTTCTGCCTCCACCACTCTTTCAGGCAGTGAGTTCCAGACTCCCACCACCCTCTAGGTAAAGACATTTGCTCTCATATCTCCTCTATACCTCTCCCCTCTTCCCTCCTCTCATATCTCCTCTATACCTCCCCCCTCTCCCCAATTACTTTAAATCTATGCCCCCTGGTTGTTGACCCCTCTGCCAAGAGAACCAGGTCTTCCTATCCACTCTATCTTGGCCCCTTATAATTTTATACGCCTCAATCAGGTCTCCCCTCGGCCTCATCTGTTCCAAAGAAAACAGATCCAGCATCTCCAATCTTTCCTCATAGCCAAAATTCTCCAGTCCAGGCAACATTCTTGTAAATCTCCTCTGCACCCTTTCCAGTGCAAGCACATCTTTCCTGTAATGTGGTGACCAGAACTGCACACACTATTCCAGCTAACACTAACCAGTATTTTTATACAGTTCAAGCATAACCTCCTTGCTCCTGTATTCCATGCCTCGACTAATAAAGGCAAGTATTCCATATGCCTTCTTTAACCACCTTATCTACCTGGCCTGCTACCTTCAGAGATCTGTGGACCTGCACTCCAAGGTCCCTTTGTTCCTCTACGCTTTTCAGTGTCGTATCATTTAATATGTATTCCCTTACCTTGTTAGCCCTCCCCAAATGCATTACCTCACACTTATCCGGATTGAATTCTATTTGCCACTGTTCTGCCCACTTGACTAGTACATTGATATATTTCTGCAGTCCGCAGCTTTCTTCTTTATTAACAACCACACAGCCTATTTTAGTGTTATCTGCAAACTTCTTTATAATGCTCCCAACATTCAAGTCCAAGTCATTGATATATACCACAAACAGCAAGGGACCCAGCACCGAGCCCTGCAGAACCCCACTGGATACAGCCTTCCAGTCACAAAAACATCCATCAACCATTACCCTTTGCTTCCAAGCCAATTTTGGAGCCAACTTGCCACTCTGCCCTGAATCCCATGGGCTTTTACTTTTGTGATAAGTCTGCCATGTGGGACCTTATCAAAAGCTTTGCTAAAATCCATATACACTACATCATACGCACTGCTCTCATTGACCCTCCTGGTTACCTTCTCTCAAAATTCAATCAAGTTCGTCAGTGTAGGGTTTGTTTTTTCACTCTGATTCTTAGACCTCAGAAGTTATAGTGGGAAAAGACAACACGTGACACAAAATTTTAGGCTTAACCCAGTGGTCGTTTTATTACGCAACAAAAACCGACTAAAAACTACAGGACTGGACTGCCGAGAGAAATTGAGTTAAGACATACAATCACCATTCCTGGTTGTACCTATTGTAGGTTCATGGTTCTTCTTCTCGCAGTTAGCTGCAGTGCCTGCTTGATGTTTCTTTTCGTGTTCTTCCTCCTGCTTCTGCTTAGCTGTTTTTTCTGCTTTTCCTCCTGCTTCTGCTTGGCTGTGTTCTCTGCTTTGTTCCTGCCTGTGTCCGTATATTTATATCCAGGTTTTGAATAAGTTTAACTATTTGGTGATGAGGTTGAATTGCTTCTGATTTGTGTGCGGAGTTGACGATGCAAAAGATATTTCTATATGCTAAAGTGCTGTTAGCCCAAAAATTTTCACCTTGTGGGGGGTCCTTTGTTGTTACAGACTTGATGTCTCCAATGGCTGTTTCCCCACCCTGGTCAATCAAGTTCGGGGCTTCATGTAACATTCCATTGTTGTTATGCATGAAGTCAGGTTTTTTTTGGTTCCTGACCACCTGTTTAATTCCAAGCTTGTATCAATCAATTTTTTTAGTTCATGGTCTGTGTTTTTTCTGAAGATTAGTAACCTTACATCAGACACGACATTCCCTTAACAAATCCATGCTGACTATCCTTGATTAATCCATGTCCTTCCAAATGAAGATCTATCCTGTCCCCCAGGATTTTTTCCAATAATTTTCCCACGACTGAGGTTAGGCTGACTGGCTTGTAATTACTCGGTCTATCCCTTTCTTCCTTTTTAAACAACGGTACAACATTACCAATCCTCCAGTCCTCTGGCACCACACCTGCCAGAGAGGACTGGAAAATGATGGTCGGAGCCTCTGCTATTTCCTCTTTTGCTTCTCTTAACAGCCTGGGATACATTTCATCTTGGCCTGGGGATTTATCCATTTTCAAAGCTGCTTACCTTGCCTTTATCCACTTTCAAAGCTGGTTACCTTACCTGGGCTACTTTTATTGTTAATTGCTAATGTTGAGAGCAGGGACAGGCTGAATAAATGACCATAGATAATTAATACACTAACGAACAGCTGAAAAATACACACAGCAATGCAATGGAAAGTTAGCAATACTTTTTAACTGGTCCAATAGTAGTGTCAATGACAGAATCCTCATATCATTATGTTTTGCTTTTCAGATCCTTTGGAAATGTCTTGGGTAATTGTATTCTGGATAAAGAGTATCTGCGATTGGTTAATAAACTCCCCCGGCAGGTGAGGATTTGTTAGGAACACTTGTCATAATTAAGTGATTGCTCTGTGAAGTACAATCCCTACCTCTTGTAGCGGGCATGTTGGTGTTAACCTGATTTCCTTGCTTTAAGTAGTAAAGCATGATAGATTAAGCCTCCTCATTTCGATGCTCTAACAGACTGAACATATTCATGACTGGCTGAAATCAAACAATATTCAGGCGCTAAAGATTAAACGGTAGCCAATATATTCACGGCCAGTTTCTCTTTCCCCCTTCATGGCTATATTTTGATATCTGTAAGGAATCCAATTATCAAACCAGAGGGTCGATTTCACAAATACAGGGGATTAAGAAGGTACAAACCTATAGAAGAACCTATGAAACTGTCCAAAATAGTTGGCAAGCTTAAGATGTTATAAGCGCCGCCTTTGCATTTGGCCCCTATGGCAAGTGGTTAGCGCTATTTTCCCGACATAGGCGGCTGCCCATGATGAGCGTGGATGGTATAGGTGGCGGGGACTGTAACTGGAGTAAAAGCCTGACCAGCTTACTCAGGCAACTTGTACTCTATGTAATAGAGTGCCTTCAATTAACTAAATAGTTGGTGTGTAGATGTAATCTCATCACCTTGAGTGTTTTTGTGTTATGGATGTTGACAAAAGATCGGTTTTCCTTTTGTTTGTAGTAAGCCACTTGAAAGTCTCCTATGAGCTTGGATTTTGGATGAAGATGCTCTTTTTGTTCCTTACTCCTCATTAAATGTTTTAACTTGTCGAGTGTAGTGACAGCTCCATTTTGTAACTTTAGCTTGCTTGATACTATGTTTTCTTTTCCTTTCCAAAAGGAACCAGATGGGCAGAGTAGCTCTGCTTTAACATTCCCCTTGGCTGTGAAACATTTTGTTCAAATATCTGCACAGAATATAAAGCAGATTAGAACAGCAAGCTCTAGACAATAGTTACAACAAACTGAATTACAGGTACTCTTTTCCAATGTTTTCTTCTACCCTGAACGCACGGATTTGTGCTGAGGTACAGATCCTGGGCTCGAAACAGCCTCAATAATCTTATCAATTCTTCACTTGCGAGTTCACAGTACGTGTCAGCAGGCTATTAGACTGTTGGGCTAAATATAGCTAAGCACGGTCCTGTCCTCTTTCCAAAATCCACACATAGTTACTTTGCAATAGGGGGAACTAGATAGCAATCACAAATGCGATCTTTGAGTGATCTGTTGTGTTTTTTTTACCCTTCCAAGCTTATATATGCTAATGCCAGTAGCAGCACCTCTAATGGAGTCCGATCTGAGATTAACTAACTAAGCACAGACCAAGATAGAACATAGGACCTTCTAGGCCCAGTACCTCAGTTGCGGTTGTATTTTTCTGCTGAGACTGGGAAAGTTCAACTGAATAATTTAAGGCTATGTATGTCTCATGTTATCCGTGGAATTGGGATGTAGAAAAGGAAGAAAAGACCTTTTGGAGTCTCAAGGAACAATGACCACTTTGTACCCAAATAGATTTGATTCACTTTACATGTGTTTTGTACAAACATTAAGTTAATTTTTTTCTCTTTTTAGCAATCCGATTTTCAGTTGGCTGATGCTAAAAGAAGGGACGATGAACCCAAGGTTCAAAAAGCCAGATACAGCAGCTTGTTACAGGCTCAGTTCCAGCCTCTGCGTGCTCCTGCTTCACATCCCCCATACAAAGGTGTTGAAGGAGAATTTGCAGAAAGGAAGGAAGATACGGCAGAAGGAACATGTAGCTTTTCACGGTTGGTGTTTATGTAGATTTCAAACACTCAAGTGATGAATAAATCTAAGATAACATAGGATATACGGCACAGTAACAGGCCAGTCGACCTAACCATCCATGGCAGCGTTTATGCTCCACTCAAGCCTCCTCCCGTCTTTTTTCGTCTAAATCTATCAGCATAACCCTCTATTCCCTTCTTCCTCATATGCTTGTCTAGCCTTCCCTTAAATGCATCTATACTATTCGCTTCAACCACTCCCTGTGATAGCGAGTTCCACATTCTCACCACTCTTTGGGTGAAGAATTTTCTTCTGAATTCCCTATTGGATTTCTTGATGACTATCTTACATTGATGGCCTCTAGCTTTTCCCCACAAGTGGAAACATTCTCTCTTTGTCTACTCTATCACAAGCTTTAATAATTTTAAAGACCACTATTAGGTCAGCCTTTGATTTTTCAAGAGAAAAGAGACCCAGCCTGTTCATCCTTTCAAGATAACAGCACATTTTTTTATTCGTTCATGGGATGCAGGTGTCGCTGGCAAGGCCAGCATTTATTGCCCATCCCTAATTGCCTTTGAGAAGATGGTGGTGAGCTGCTGCCTTGAACCGCTGCAATCTGTGTGGTACTCCCACAGTGCTGTTAGGGAGGGAGTTCCAGGATTTTGACCCAGCGATGATGAAAGAATGGTAATATATTTCTAAGTCAGGATGGTGTGTGAACTTGGAGGTGGTGGTGTTCCCATGCACCTGCTGCCCTTGTCCTTCCAGGTGGTAGAGGTCACGGGTTTGGGAGGTGCCGCAGAAGTCTTGGCCAATTGCTACAATGCATCTTGTAGATGGTTTCTGGTATCATCTTTGTAAATCTTCTCTGCACCCTCTCCAGTGCCTCTATATCCTTTTTATAATATGGCGACCAGAACTGCATGCAGTACTCCAAGTGTGGTCTAACCACGGTTCGATACAGGTTTAGCATAACTTCCCTACTTTTCAATTCTATACCTATAGAAATAAACCCTAGTGCTTGTTTTTTTTTTTATGGCCATGCTAACCTGTATCACAACTTTTAGCGATGTGTGAATTTCTGCTTCGAGATCCCTTTGTTCCTCTACCCTACCCTCCAAGTAATAAGTGAACTCCCTATTCTTCCTACCAAAATGCAATAGCTCGCATTTATGTGTTGAACTTCATTTGCCAATTATATGCCCATTCTGCAAGTTTATTAATGTCCTCCTGTATTTTGTTGCAGTCCTCCTCAGTATTGACTCGACCTCAACTTGTTGTCATCTGCAAATTTAGAAATTTTATTTTTGATTCCAAAGTCTAAATCATTAATATAAATTGTGAACAGCTGCGGTCCCAGCACTGATCCTTGTGGAACACCACTACCCACCTTCTGCCACTGTGAATAGCTACCTTTTACCTCTACTCTCTGCTATCTGTCTTGAAGCCAGCTAGCTATCCATTCTGCTACTTGTCCCCTGATTCCGCATTCTCTGACCTTGTTCATCAGTCTATTATGGGGTACCTTATCGAAGGTCTTTTGAAAATCTAGATATATTACATCTGCTGCATTATCATTATCTACTCTCTCTGTTACCTCTTCAAAAAATTCAATGAGGTTGGTAAAGCAATATTTATCCTTTTGAAATCCATGCTGACTATTCATTGCTATATTTTTGGTTTCTAGATGTTCTAGTTTCTCCTTTAGTAGGAATTCCATTATTTTTCCTACCATCGATGTTAAGCTGACTGGTCTATAATTCCCTGGATATGTTCTATCCCCCCTTCTTAAATATAGGTACGTTAGCTGTCCGCCAGTCCTCTGGCACCTACACCTTTTTCTAACAAATTATTAAATATGTGCACTAATGCCTCTGCTATCTCTTCCCTATATTCTTTCAAAATGTGTGGATGCAATCCATTCGGACCAGGGGTTTTATGCTCTGAGTTTGATTAGTTTATTTAATATATCCCCTCTTTATTTTAAATGTACTCATTACAATCATTACGAATTACTCTCATTACTAATCTCATCATCAATGTCATGTCCACCTATTCTATCTCCCTGGTAAATATTGAAGCAAAATAATTATTTAATATTTCTGCCATCTCTCTGTCGTTACTTGTGGTATTATCCTGTCTATCCCACAATAGCCATATTTCCATCCCAACCTTTTTTTTTATTGATGTGCCTGTAAAATATTTTACTATTTTGTTTTATGTTCCTTAATAATTTAATTTCATATTTCCTCTTTGCATTCCTAATTATTTTTTTGACTTATTTCCTAATCTTTTCGTATACTCCCTTATCATGCACTCCCCTGCTCTCTATGTAGTTAATGTATGCCTCTTTCCTTGCCCTCAATTGTTCCCTTTTGGCTTTATTCATCCATGACGTCTCATTAGTGTTTAGTTTGTTTTTCCTTTTAGCGGAATATGTTGTTTCTGCACTCTGTTGAAAACCGTTTTAAATGTTTCCCATTGTTGTTCTACATTGTTTTCTTGCCAATATTGTTGCCAATTTTATTTTCCCAAGTTCTATTCTCAGCCCCTCAATCAGCTTTTCTCCAATCTATTACCCTAGTTTTCGTCATAGTTATGTCCTTCTCAATTATCATCTTAAAGCAAATTATATTATGGTCACAATTGCCTAGATGTTCCCCTACATTTATTTCTCTCATCTGCTCTGGTTCATTCCCCATTACTAGTTCCAATAGCGAATCCTCCCTTGTTGGGTTTTTTGCACATTGGGTTAGAAAGGAGTCCTGTACACGTAGGAACTCCATTCCCTTATCCCCTTTACCTACCTCTTCTGTCCAATTAATATCGGTAGTTGAAATTCCCCCATGATTATTATTCTATGTTTTTTACTCATTTCCCTAATTTGTCTGCATATTTCTTCCTCCACTTCCTTTCCACTATTAGGTGGTCTGTAGACTACACCTATTAGTGTGAGTAATCTTTTATTATCTTTTATCTCTATCCATATAGATTCTATTTTTGTCTTGCTGATAGCTACGTCACTTTTTTCTACTGCCATTATGTTATCCCTAATAAGTACAGCTGCTTCACCTCCTTTTCCCCCCCTCTTTCTTTTCTAAATGTGTTATACTTATGGCATAAGTGCTCTATTGCTTCTCTGATCACTGAAGTATCTGATCGTACATTGCCAACCTTGCTGAAAGCTATGTATATATGTGAACTTTTAATCCTCAAGTCTCTCTTGACACACTTCCTATGGTGGCCCAGTTATGATCTAGAGATCACTGTCTGAGAAGACATGGCTATCAACCCACTGTGACAAATAGAATTCTGTCACAATTCAGATCATACTGATTTTCGTGTTTAACACCTAGCTAGCCCTGTGTTGTAGCTTCACTGGGTTGTTAGTTCATTCTAAAGTATGGCACAGCCTTCTACACTTTCCATTGGACCAGGGTTGGTCTCCTGGCTTAACTGTGATTATTTTCCCTTCCTATTGAACTTGGTTATAACTGAGTGGTTTGCTACGCTACTTCATAGGGCACCAGGATTCTCTTCCTAAACAACAATGTTTTTTATGACAATTGAGCTATTTTCATGATTATTTTTTGGTGCTTGCCCAGTTTAATTGCAGAACTTGCCATGGGTTACTTGTCCAATACAATAAGCACTACACTATCATACCCATTAATACAGATGCAGTGTCCTCCCAGGTAATTCATTGCCATAATCACAAAAAAGCATTGGAATTAAAACATGACTGCATAACACAAAGCTGTATTATTTGGTACAGTTGCCTGTTGGGTAGTGTATGTGATCAATGTACCATGCTTAATATATTGCCAATCTTCTGTGGTCTTGCTCACGGTAAGTTGGATGACGCACTGTTTTGTAAGGACTGACGTGTGAGAAGAACTGTTTAATAACTTTTTCCTTCTCTTGACAATTTTTCTACAAGAGTGTGGGTGTGCAGTCTAACCTAATATTGCCTTGTATAATGCCTTTGGGTATTTTCTAACCACTGTACTGTAGATTATCTTGACGAACAGGGAAGCTAAATAGGTACATGAGGGAGAAAGGCTGCACTGTCAGAGGTGCCATCTTTCGGATGAGACGTTAAACCGAGGCCCCGTCTGCTCTCAGTAAAAGATCCTATGGCACCGTTTCAAAGAAGAGCAGGGGAGTTATCCCCAGTGTCCTGACCAATATTTATCCCTCTATCAACATAATAAAAACCGATGATCCGGTCATTATCACGTTGCTGTTTGTGGGATCTTGCTGTGCGCACATTGGCTGTCACGTTTCCTACATTACAACTGAGACTACACTCAAAGTTCTTCATTGGCTGCAAAGCGCTTTGAGACGTCCACTGGTCGTGAAAGGCACTATATAAATCCAATGCTTTGTTTCTTATGTTGATAGGATGAGGTGAAGTAATGTGGGAGGTGGCTTCTGTGGAGTATAAACAATGACATAGACATGTTGAGCCAAATGGCCTGATTCTGTGGTGTAAATTCGATATAGTTTTATGCCCATATTAGATTATTTTCATGGGCGAGTCCCAATTACTGATGATTTCGAGAGTACTATCATTGCCTTGAGATTTAGGAAAGCTTTTAATAGCATCCCAGGGGGATAAAAGAGTAAACCCTATCTGATAATAGTTTTTAGCTACTGGACTATGCCTTTATAAGATTCTTGGAACATCACAACAATAACTTACATTTATATAGCGCCTTTAACATAGTAAAATGTCCCAAGGCGCTTCACAGGAGTTTTGTAAGATAAAAATTTGACAACATAAATTACATAAGAAATAATTACGGCAGAAAGAGAGAAGTTTTAAGGAGCGTCTTAAAGAAGGTTTAGGGAGGGAGTTCCAGAGTTTGGGGCCGAGGCGTGTATGGTATAGCCACTGATGGTTGAGCGAGTATAATCAGAGGCTGAAGGAAATTAGAGATGGGGAGGGGTGAGGCCAGTAGATGACTTTGTTCTGCTGGATGGAAAGTGTGCATTTTCCTTGAGCAAGAATATTTTTGATAGACTGTTTGAAGAGTGGGAGATTGTAACAGATTTGTAAACAAGGATGAGAATTTTGAAATCGAGGCGTTGCTTAACCAGGAGTCAATGTAGGTCAGCGAGCCCAGGGGTGATGGGTGAAAGGGACTTGGTGCGAGTTAGGACATGGGCAGCTGAGTTTTGGAAGAACTCAAGTTTACGTAGGGTAGAATGTGGGAGGCTAGCCAGGTGTGCATTGGAGTAGTCCAGTCTAGAGGTAACAAAGGCATGGATGAGGGTTTCAGCAGCAGATGACTGAGGCAGGGGCAGAGACTGGCGATGTTACGGAGGTGGAAATGGGCATTTTTAGTTATACAGCGGATATGTGGTTGGAAACTTATTTCGGGGTCAAATAGGGCACCAAGGTTGTGAACAGAGTGGTTCAGCCTCAGACAGATGCTAGCGAGAGGGATGGAGTTTGTGGCGGGGACCAAAGACTGGCTTCGGCCTTCCCAATATTTCATTGGAGAAATTTCTGCTCATCCACTACTGGGTGTCGGAGGTAGAAAGACAATCTGCTAACCAACTCACTACACGATCTCTCGTGTTGAATCATATTATTCATTATCCTTGGGTGATTTCAATTTCTTTATCTGAGGAAGAAACAACATTTACTGATATTTAGCTGTACAAGTATGATCTTTCTATGTTATGTAGTTTGTAGTTTTTGTTATCAGTTCTATGGTTTCTGATGTATATAAAATGCAGATACAGACAGGGAATGCAATGAAGTACCGCTGCACAGTGCCACAGATTAGCAACGTGCAGATATGACTTTTGCTGGTTTCCTGATATCAGCATGTTGCCATGCAGTCATCAGGCACTTCAACATAAAAAGGTAAAATCAGAAGGATTGTTGTCGCAGTACAAATTACACTCCTGACCAAATTATCCTGCCACAAGAATAGGAACTGGCTTCCACATATTTGGACTGCTGTTGCACACTACCATGCCATCGTTTTAAAATGGCATAGTTGGAGATCAGCTTCTTGGTCTCTCTCGCTGGGCCAGTGAGAAAAATGGACTGGATTTAGCCTTTGATTGGAGAGGAGGAGTATATGAAGAAACTAATTGTATGGGCTCTGTATTTACACAGAAATACAGATTCGAGCACTGACATGACTAACCTGCCACAGGAACTGGATTCCACACACCAACGCAAACTTCGACAGAAGCAACTCCAACAACAGTTCAGAGAACAGATGGGCAAGAAAGTCAAGTCACGGCCACAGAAGACTGGTAGTTGCAGTGGAATACAAGCAAGCAACCACCCAGGTACTGGAGTGCCACCTGTGCAAAAAGTTCAACCGTCAAAATTGTCAGAAGTTGCTTCAATATTTCTGCCTCTGCAAGCAATATTTCATTTTTTCTTAATTATTTTGTTACCCTTTCTTCTCATACCCCCACCCAAGTACATTATACCTTAGGGAGGGCATAAAGAACCAGCCTACAAACCTCTAGCCGCCATCCGTATCATTGCCTGGGGAGGCATGCTTGACAAAGCAATTAGCCCTGTCCCTGCTCCATGAAGACCAAGGCTTTAGGCTGTGATTCGAGCTCTAATTCCATGAGGTTATAGGGTTGCGCATAATCAAGGACTCTTTTACGATTGCTGAAAAAAGTCACTACTGTGAATTATTTTTCCCACATTTTGTGATAATTTATTTTGTTTGTGTCCCTCATACTGCTTCTCTGAAAATAATTATTTGTCTTTTAATGTTTTTATTTACTTGTGCATACTGATTTAATTTAAATTGTTTCCCCCTACTTCTATTGGCAGCTGGGAAGTCGACACCACAGGTTAATCACAGCACGCCAATCAGCTATGAGGCCCACTTTGTCGAAGACAAGTTGCTGGCTGGTAGGTTTGTATTTCATGTTTTTTGTCAGTATAGTGGCTCTTTCCTTTCATTGAGAAAAATTGAAGGGCAATGGCATTTTGAAGAGGTATTTATAATCACACACCTTAAATTATAAAGCTATGTCTGCTTCAAGAAATCAAAACTTTAACCATTTGCAGCAGCCAGCTGAAGACTTCCCATGTCGGGTCTCTGCACCAGTCAGTCCAGTTAGGTTTGGGGAGAAGTTCTGGTCAACCTAGAGAAACATCCTCCTCTCAAGCCCAGAGCCAGTAGGCTGACCAGTTGAGTCCACTAATCGAGATACCGTGCCGCATTTTTATTATTTATCTTGTTGACGGGAGGGATCTGAAGTTAGTTAAAGTGAGAATTGATTGTAACTTGTTACTCTATGCTCATGCTAGATGCAAGTGGATGCTCCACTTATCACCAATTTAATTTTAAATGGTACCAGAAAGCTGAACGCTTGCTGATCATGCAACCGGTTGTTCTGGTAAACCAGCCAAACTTCTTCCAATGTTAAGCAGCTACTAGAAGCATAACACAAGCATTTGAAATATGCTGTAGATTAAAAGAAGTATTGGTGAGAGGGAAATCTAACTGGGACTGTGGAAAAAGTATCCTGAGATTTTAGCCATTTGCCCAGCAACTGCTGTGTGATCTTTCAGTAAATGTTGCCACATCAGCTCAGTTGTCAGAGGGCATTGAGAGTATTTATTTGGCTATTGCACTCGAGTGTGGTTTTTGATCTGCACATGAGGTGCAGAGGGTGTGAGCTCCCTATACCTATTTCTTGTTTTCTGTTCCATATTACTGTAGCCAAGTTGAGGCAAGAATTAACTACATGGAAAAAGTGGGCTGGGACGAGGCAATCTGTTCCAATGAATGCCACTGAAGATTTATGCTCCAGGAGGTGATGTAAAGTTAATTCCAGGGAGAAAGTAGGACTCTGGTGTAACCTTTTTGCTCTAACAGAAGATGCTCCTGAACTCTGGGATATTCCTCTGGATGGTGATGGTGTTGTGAACAATCCAAATGCCCCTTACCAGGAACAAGCTCCATCTATACCGATTGGCCAGCACCACATGATGACTAGGATCAGGACACCAGAGAGGATAAATCCCCCAAAACAACCACCTGTACAACAACCACATAGAGCAAGTAAGAATGGGTTAAATTCTGTGACATGACACAAAACCACTTCTAACGATTGGTCAGAAATTCTGCTAGCGTCAAAAGATGGTTTAATATGCAGTAATCACCAAGGGAGGAAAAAGCTGGAAGTGTGTAGCAAGACTGTATCATTTTGGAGTTTCTGATTAAGTCCTAGATTGAAAATGCAGGTCAAAGTTCATACACCATAGTCAGAATTCCAAAACTGTTGCAATCCCAAATTTCCTTGAAGTCATTCATTAATGCAAATAGATAAATAAATATATAATCTGTTAACTGTTTATCTAGCATTTTGCAAGTACAAAAAGCCAACTCTAAGCTCTTTCTGGATTTGTACTGCAAATATCTATGGATGTCATTTTTAAAAAATAAATTGGCACCCATTTTAAGTTTATTTTGTCTTCATTAATGGTTTGCTTTCCATACAGTTTGCCAGTCAACACTCCGAGCAGGCAGCACGCCCATGACTGTATTTTTTCTTTCCCAATCATCACCATAGGCAGTCCCTCGAAATCGAGGGAAGACTTGCTTTCCACTCTAAAAGTGAGTTCTTAGGTAACTGAACAGTCCAATACGGGAATTACAGACTCTGTCACAGGTGGGACAGACAGTCGTTGAAGGAAGTCCAAAGCTATTGAGAATATTGATTTTAAAATGTTATATTGATTGTGCAGTATGATTAATACTTTAAAATTTAACATATTGCTTCACTTCCCAACAGAAATATTTTCTCCATACTCATTGAGGACTGTAATCTAGCCCAATCCCGAAAATAAACCTCTATCTAAATAAATGACTGCAGTTCTTAATTGTCAGCTATAATAGATTTAAGGTACCTGTTCAGTAAAATGGATCTCAAATGGAACTTTTCTGTTTTCTTCCCAGTGGGGTCCAGTCCTTGCCGACAGGGACAGTTTATGAAGAAACGGAGGTTGGAACCCGCCTGAAAGGATCAAACGATCCAAACTGAATTATCACTAAATATATTTTTTTTACTGATGTCTTAAATGTGCTTTGTATGGTTGGTGTTTTTGTGTTTATGGAGAAAAGTCCCATGCCACTTTAAGTAAAGCCAAATATGCCCTGCTTGCATTTCTAATTTGTGTTGATATGAGTTTTGCATACAGCTATCCCTAAACTCTGATATAATTTCATGGTCTATGCAGTGCACTCATGGAAAAATGGCAAAGACTTTTGGGAAAGAATAGTTTGGGCCCGAGGAATAAATCCCAGGTGATGCAACAAATGACTAATTGACTTGTTTGATTAAAAGACAATTTCAACATATTTTCCTTATTTAGAAGTGTTCCTCTTTGAATTTCTAAATAGGATTTGCCCCTATCCAGTAAGTTGAATTCAAATTTACACCATGTGTTTATGATGCCATCTCCAGGGAATATTTTATGCTGCCATAACGATGAATGGACAGTGCTGCAGTGACCGTTACTGAGTTAGGCTGCATTGTAAGGTGCAAATTGTATGCTTTGACCATATGTGTGGAAATATGAATGGAAAATTAAAATTGTATTAATTCCATTGACATGATATTAAGGAGCATCTTGACAGATGGATACACATTGTAAGCCTACAAGGAATGTTGTAGAACGTGTCCCAACCAGATGTCTGATGAGACATATCTCAAGTTATGAGGCTGATCATAACCTACTGGTGAAGTTATCATGGCCCAGTTACACTGGGAGGGGTTACTTTATCAGATAATGTGTCTAACCCTGACCTAACCGCAATATAATTTTGCATTAATAGTCCTTTGGCTGTCATAATGGTCAGACAACCAGAGATTTTGTATTCCATTATTGAATTGATCAGAATTGCTGAGATACCCATCAGCGAGAATTGGTTGTGACGTGCTGGAATGCCTGATCTTTGAAACTATTTGCAATGCTGCTGAGTGAAACTGAAAATCAATTAGCTTTATTTCTGGACAAGTAGCAATTACACAGGGAATTATTCTTAATCACCCAGCAACAGTGATTTTCATATCTTTGTAGTCCTGAATCACAACATTTTCAGCTTCTATTTGGGCACTGTTTTCTACCCACCCCTATATAATTTCATTTTTCTGGTATCCTTAATTTTATTTTAAATTTACAAAATTTATCTTTGAATCATAAATTTGCTGTAATTCTGGAATTGTTAAAATTAAAATAGTGATATTTTAAGATGTGTGGATTGATTCAAACTTATTTATTGTTTTTACTGGTTTCTGTAGCAGTTTTGTTTGAAACGGTTTGTGTTTGCTGAATTACGCAACGATATCATAAAATATTATGGTTTGGATAATGGAAGCTTAATAAGTTGGACATGTAGAAGCCAATCCTGCACATAATTCCATAAGCAGCAGAGAAATTGGTGTGCTTTTTTTTCTTCTTTTATCTACAAACTCCACATGATCCTCCTTAAAGCATTTTACAATTTAAACTAAGAACTGAAAAGATTTTGCAAGACAAAAATGTGATGACTGTAGCAGCAGGCACACCTCACCCTTAGCACAGGGGACAGGTTGTGCAGAATTTTGTGATCTAAGGCCCATCTACTAATTTTGAATAGCCGACAAGCACAGTAAACACTTGCTTAGGTAGCTTGGTTGTTGGCACACTTGGCTGGTGCATGCATAATCTGGCCCAGGCAGCAGCTGTTAATGAGCTGCAGATTGCCATAAAACAATTTTCTGTGCTGGTGGCAGAAAAGTTAATTGATTGTCAATGGCACAGCAATGACTTGTTGACAACACTGCTCCATTGGTGCTGAAGAGTTGGAAGTTCTACTGCAGAAGATGCACCAAAGAATGATTACCTTCCAGTGCACCGACAGGTGCTAGCTGCGTGGAGGGACCTTGCCTACGATGTTGGCTCCAGCTCCCTTTTTTCTGGCTGTAAATGAGGATGTAGTATTGATAGCAGAAGCTAGGTGAAGGTTCGTGTGTGCACATTTCTTGCAGGACTCGTCAAATATGGCCCAAGCTTAAGCTGAGAATCCTGCACCCTCTGGAGGTATCATATTTCAATCATTGTGCATATTGTTTCATATTGCCCAAGTTGCATGGTAATCTGCTTGAAGGCGGAGGAATGGCTGTTGAGGCTAGGTCAATTGAAAATTTCAAAACTGAGATTTAGATTTTTGTTAGGCAAAGGTTATGCAACCAAGGTGGGTAGTTGGAGCTAAGATACAGATCAGCCATAATCTAATTGAATGGTGGAACAGGGTCGAGGGGCTGAATGGCCTATTCCTGTTCCTATGTTCAACATGTGTTCAGGCTGAAATGCTCCTCTGCTATATCTCTATCAATGGCGATTTTCTTTGTCCATAGCCATTGATGCAGAACATAGCTTTTTCTCCTGAGAGCCATCTATCTGAGAAATTTATGTGTCCAAGTACAGGAAACACAGAGTTAGCATGCAGGTACAGCAAGCAATTCGGAAGGCAAATGGCATGTTGGCCATTATTGCAAGGAGCTTGGAGTACAAGAGTAAGGGCTTTGGTGAGACCACACCTGGAGTACTGTGCACAGTTTTGGTCTCCTTATCTGAGGAAGGATATACTTGCCTTGGAGGTGGTGCAATGAAGGTTCATTACATTGATTCCTGTCCTATGAAGAGAGATTGAGTCGATTGGGCCTATACTCTCTGGAGTTTGGAAGAATGAGAGGTGACCTCAGTGAAAGATGTAAGATTCTGAGGGGAATTGAGAGGCTGGATGCTGAAAAGTTATCTCCCTTGGCTGGAGAGTCTAGAACGAGGGTACATAGTCTCTGGGTAAGGGTTCAGTCATTTAAGACTGAAATGAGGAATCTCTTCACTGAGGGTTGTGAATCTTCGGAATTCTCTATCCGAAAGGGCTGTGGATGATGAGTCATTGAATATATTCAGGGTGAGATAGATAGATTTTTGGGGCTAGACTTTCGGCACATCATCGCCCATATAAGCACTGAGATGCAGGCTATCGCCCATATTTGCTGAAAAGTGGAAATTAGTGCCCGATTTTAGCCCATTTATCGCTGGTGCAACTTTCAGAATACATGAATGAGCTGCATCACCCAGTCTATTTAAAAAAAATATATAATGTCATCCTCGTGCAAGACCGAGAAAAGTGTTTTATAATGGAAACTAGCGCCCGATTATGGCCCAGATTATCGCTGAGCGCTACTTTCAGCATTTCACCCAAATGATCGCTGGCCCAAAAAGACGCTAAAGAAAAGCTGCAATCACCAGACTACTCGGCACTGCAGGCGCCATTTTCTAACTCGGAGGATCTATAGTAAAAGGCTGCTTCAAGTGCTTGTCAGGAGAATCAATTGGTGAGTGATTTTACGGACCTTTTTGACTCTTGCCAATCATCTAATCATATTTGTATTTGTTGAGGACAAATTAAGGGCATTTATCGTGTTGGGGCCTGTAATTTCTCAACCAGTAATGATCACTAATCACATGCTACAGAATAGAGATGGGAGAAGGTATATTGAAGAGCATTATGTGCCCAATCAAAGCGATGGCAGACTGCTGCGGAGGAGGAGACATTACACCCAACGCATTTACAGTGATCAGCGATCATACCTGGACTTGTCCGATAACACGTGCGTTGGAAGGCTGCCCTTCTGAAAGGAGGTCATCAGTGAGATATGCCAACTAATTAAGGGAGATCTGTAGCCTACGAGCGCCATCAGGACCGCACTGCCCGTTGACGTTAAAGTTACTGCGACACTTTCCTTCTATGCATCGGGGTCCTTTCAGGCATCAGCTGGCTACATTTGCGGTATCTCAGCATGCCACACATTGCTGCATTTGACAAGTGACTGAAGCCCTTTACGCACGCCGGATGGACTTTGTGCCTCCCTGGTCATAGGGAAGTTATAGAGTGAGAAGGCTTTGGGGTTCTCGAGAATAGCAAACTTCCCCAAGGTGTAGGGAGCAGTAGATTATACGCACATCGCCCTGCGAGCACCTTGGCATTTTGGAACCAAAAGGGATTCCACTCCCTGAATGTGCAGCTCATTATCGACCACAAGCAAATAATCATAGTCGTAAATGCAAATTTTCCAGGGAGCATCCATGATGCGCACATCTTGCGTAAGAGCACTGTGTCTGACCTGTTTTAAGAGTCAGTTACATGGTCATGGTTGGATGCTTGGGGGATAAAGGATATGGCCTTGGCAGCTGGCTCATGATCCCCCTGCATAAGTCCTAGGCGGAAGCTGAGAAACGCTACAACGAAAGCCATATAGCTACATGCAATATCGTCAAAAAGATAATTGGAGTGCTTAAGCAGCGCTTCAGATGCCTGGACCACTCAGGAGACAACCTACAATATTACCCTGAGCAGGTCGGTGAGTTCTTCGTGTGCTGCATTTTGCATAAACTAGCTATCAGGAGAGGACAACAATTGCCAGATGGGACTGCCGGTCCACCTCCGGAGAGAGGGGAAGCAGAAGAGAAGGAGGATGAGGACCACGGGGAGCACAATTAGCCTGGCGATGAACCCATGCCCCCACGCGCCCCCTCCCCGCAACACTGGAAGAGCCCCATGGTAGTTACGCAGCTGCAAAACTCTTGCGTCAGCAGCTCATAAATGAATGCTTTGCGTGAACTTACATTGGTGACAGTTACAGTTGCGTTACGTTTCATCCTTGCCTGCCCATTATTACCAACCATTGTATTGATGTTTTACCGTACGTAATTAGAAGACACTTCACGACAATTGTAAAGTTAAATAAAAATGTTTAATAATTGAAGACATCATTTAAATTTTTTTTAACAAACCTATATAACACCCCAACAGTCAACAACATTTATAACTCAAAAATATAACAACACCCTCCCACCATTCCCAACAGTGAAGATTCAACACAATTTTTTTAAACAATATACAGCAACCCCCCCACCTGCAACCACGCTTCCCTTGTAGTAACCCCCCATTTCCCACTAACTTCCCGAGTAATGGGATCAAGATGTCTTGCAACAGAGCACCTCAAGGCCTGCTGCTGGCGGGGGAGAGGGTTGACGTCAGCAGAATGACCTTAGTGGCTGGAGAAGACGTTTCCAAAGAAACGTCTCCCGAGCGAGTCAGAAGGAAGTTCTTCCTCCTATCTCGCATCTGTCGTGGCGCTTGGTGGTATGGCACCTTGGGGTGCAGTGATGTCTCCCGAAACTATTGCAAGCCGCAAGTCATCGACAGAGTCGGCCGTTCGTCCCATTGCCGCAACTATCCGCTCCATGCCCTCCGTTATTCGTGCAACAGTGTGGCAATGTTGCCAGTCAACCCACCAAGCGCCTGGAGGAGCTTTCGACCTATGTTGACGCTTGCCCTTGACAGTGAGGCTATGTGCTCATTTGCATCTGCCTGTCACAGTGCGTGCCTACTTCACCGACTGGACCGCCGTGGGGTTGGCATGGGCACTGGACGCCTTGGAGTGGCCTGCTGCAAGCTGCTTGGCCCCGCTACTTCATCTGTTAACAATGATGTGGCCATAGGTACCGCAGATGAAAACTCTGAATTGTCTTTCTCCTCAGATTCTTGTTTCTCACCCACGGTGATGACCACCTGCTTCAGTAAAGGGGTTGATGTAGGGGCCTCCTTTTGCACCTCGTGAGTCTGGGTAGCTGCAGAACATAATTGAGGTTATTAGAAGAGAAGGGTCGACATGAGAATGCTTGCGCTGTGCTGGCATATGTACGAGGAGCAACACTACTGCAATAAATGTGAATGAGAGACGTTGCATATGATTAACCTGAGAGTATAGAAGCTGCATGCATAACATTACATCATTCATATATTATAATGAAATGCCATTAAATTGCTTTAAATTATCACTGCGGCGCAACAAGGGGATCTGCACCACCACCGGTGGCAGAATGATTGTGGGTTCCCACTAGTGCTGTGGCATGTTCCTCCAAGTCTGTGAGCGGAATCGATGAAGGTTCCCCGAGGGGAATCAAGACCGCTGGTGAGCTCGCCAATGACAGAAGTGTAATGGGAGGGGGCACTGTGTCCATGGGATGTGCTCGGAGACCTCCGTATGGCTGGAGCTAATGTCCCAAAGTGAGCCAGGGCAGCTCTCCCCCAGTCCAAGCTGGGGTCACTGTGTGAGTGACAGCAGCCGGAGAGACTCGCAGTCTGGGTAAAGGTGACCGGACCCCTCAGTGCTCAGTCGTGCCCCATCCACCAATGTAACCAAAAAGGAGACGGTGCCCAAGTTAAATACTTGCTCACAGCACACATACATTCTCCTTCTAAACTAACGTGGTAGAAATGCCGAATGTTTGCAGTCTGTCTGTTTCCAGTCATTCCTTTAAATAATAATTAATACTGTTGATTAAATGTAAGGCATCTGAGCAAAATTAGACAAAGGGTGGAGGTTCCTGTTACGCTCATGATAAATGGGCAGACGGAGTACTGTGTGTAATGAGCAAGTGTGGCCTTAGCTCCTTTTATTAAGGTTCCAGAATACAGGTACCTCATGAGTGGCCTGCTTATATACTGTGCTCCCAAAGGATGCTGGGATCCCTTGGGACTCCAACAGGTAGGCCCTCTGGTGGACAGGTGTGATGTAGGTTGCAAGGAGTTAAATACATAACATCACTCCCGTGAAGTCAACAGTACACTTAGTTACAAGGTGAGACGATCTGGGGTTTTGCGCTCCCTTGTCGATCGTCTCGGTACAAATGTGGGTGTGGGTGGGTTGGTCAGTTCTTCACTGGGCTGTTGGGCAGCTGACCTTGCCGGGCTGCTGGGGATGATGAGTTCGGTTTTGTGGTCAACTGTGTGTCAGTTGCCACTTGTGTGTGTGTTGGAAGGTCAAAGTTGGTGGTGTCCTCTTCAAGTTGTTCGTAGTTGTTGGCGAACCGCAATTTGATTTGGTCCGAGTGTTTTCTGTGCGTTTGTCCATTGGTCAGTTTGACCTGAAATACCCTAATTCCCTCTTTACTGTGACTGCCAGCGAGCCATTTGGGACCATGTCCATAATTGAGCACAAACACAGGATTATTGACCTCAATATCACATGACAAATTTGCGCGGTCATGATGCACACTTTGTTGATGCCGCTTGTCCTCCACATGATCATGTAGGTCAAGGTGGACAAGAGAGAGCCTTGTTTTAAGCGCCCTTTTCATGAGCTGCTCAGCTGGGGGAATCCCGGTGAGTGAGTGGGGTCTGGTGCGGTAGCTGAACAGCACTCGGGACAATCGGGTCTACAGGGAGCCTTCTGACACGTGTTTCAGCTTTGCTTGATGGTCTGAACTGTCCGTTCTGCCTGGCTGTCGGATGCAGGCTTGAATGGGGCAGATGTGACATGTTTGACCCCGTTGTGGGTCATGAATTCTTTGAATTCAGCACTGGTGAAGCACGGCCCATTGTCGCTGACTAGGACATCAGGCAAGCTGTGCGTGGCAAACATGGCTCACAGGCTTTCAATGGTGGCCGTGGATGTGCTTACAGACATTTTTGTACATTCAATCTATTTTGAGTAAGCGTCCATGAACGGGCCCACATAGTCTACATGGATCCTCGACCACGGTTTGGATGGCCATGACCACAAACTTAGCGGTGCCTCTCTGGGTGCATTGCTCAACTGAGAGCAAGTGTTGCACTGGCGCACATATGACTCTAAATCTGAGTCAATGCCAGGCCACCTCACGTGGGATCTGGCTATGGCTTTCATCATTACAATGCCTGGGTGGGTGTTGTGCAGTTCGCAAATAAATGTGTCTCTGCCTTTCTTGGGCAAGACTACGCGATTGCCCCATAAAAGACAGTCCACTTGCAGGGACAGCTCATCTTTGCGTCTGTGGAACGGCTTAATCATTTCCTGCATCTCCACTGGGACACTGGACCAGCTCCCATGGAGGACACCGTTTTTTTTTTACCAAGGACAGTAAAGGATCCTGGCTGGTCCAGGTCCTGATCTGGCGGGCCAGAACGGGAGATTTCTCATTCTCAAATGCCTCCATGACCATGAGCAAGTCCGCTGGCTGTGCCACTTCCACCACGGTGATGGGTAATGGTAGCTGATTGAGAGCTTCTGCGCAGTTCTCTGTGCCCGGTCTGTGGCGGATTACACAGTTCTATGCCCACAGCGTGAGCACCCATCTTTGGATGCGGGCAGAGACATTGGTATTAATCCCTTTGCTCTCCGAGATTAGCGATATGAGCGACTTGTGGTCAGTTTCAAGCTCGAACTTGAAGCCAAATAAGTACTGGTCCATTTTTTTTACCCCGTAAACGCACGCCAGAGCCTCTTTTTCAACCATGCTGTAGGCCCTTTTGGCCTTGGACAAACTCCTGGATGCATATGCAACTGGTTGCAAAATTCCCGATTCATTAACCTTTTGTAACACACACCCAACCCGTATGACGACGCATCGCACGCTAACACCAATCGTTTACATGGGTTATACAGGACAAGCAGTTTGTTAGAACACACTAAGTTTCTGGCTTTCTTAAAGGCAGCCTCTTGTGAATTCCCCCATACCCAGTTGTCTCCCTTGCGCAGTAGCGCATGTAGGGGTTCTAGCAGGGTGCTTAACCCAGGTGGCAAATTACAGAAGTACCCCAGGAGCGACCGCAGGTCCGTCACGTTCTGTGGTCTTGGCGCGTTCTTGATGGCCTCCCTCTTGGCGCATAGGTTTGTATCCCATCCTCATCGCCAATTGTTACGCTCATGATAAATGGTCAGACTGAGTACTGTGTGTAATGAGCAAGTGTGACATTAGCTCCTTTATTAAGGTTCCAGAGTGCAGGTACCTCGTGGGTGGCCTGCTTATATACTGTGCTCCCAAGGGACAGGTGTGATGCAGGTTACAAGGGGTTAAATACATAACAGTTCCGATCCCAGTGCAAATCTTAGCAGGGAAGCTACCCAAGATTACAGAGTTTAATTACAATCCGGCAGATTTACATTCTAATTAATTCAGTGAATCATTACAATTTAAAATGTAATCATTTAATACTTACTCTTGCTGAAGCAACTAGGCTGTTCCACCTCATGCAGTACTGGTCTGCCTCACGCCTATCGTGGGCCACTGAAGAAACAACGGCGACGATATCGCCCCATATTTTTTGACAGGTCAGGGGGGGAGGTTTCCCGCACCCACCCCGGGTTAATTATCCCCACCTATTTTCCATCTCATTTACGAGAGCCTCATTTTAGAAGGCTTCCGCCCTCTTTCTCCCTGACAGTTCCTCCTGATGCATACTTATATCACGAGACATCTTTCAAGGTATCAGACTGCTTGCTTTCTCTCTCCTCTCTCTCCCTCTCTTTCACTCTTCTGAGCAGGCGTAGATGACCCCTGAACTCCCGGATCGTGGGAAAACTTCTTTCCTAAAAAAAACGCGCATGCGCAGAATGCACGTTGCTATCGACTCCAGCCTTGCACGACTGAATACATCACTAAGGCCCATTCCACATCGCTAAGGCTATCGCCCAAAATAAAAAAGTGAAACTAGCGCTTTTTAAAATGGTGATCGTCCAGCGATCATGAAAAATAAAAAAAGCACTGAGGCCAAAAATATCGCCCAGAGGATCATAGTGGAAAGTCCGGCCCTTGGACTCTAGCAGAATCAAGGGATATGGAGATCGGGCAGGAAAGTGGAGTTGAGGTCGAAGATCAGCCATGATCTTATTGAATGGGCGCAATGGGTTGTATGGCCAACTCATGCTCTTAATTCTTATGTTCTTTTGTCGTACTCAAGCATTTATACACAAGCACTCCAAACCTGCCTTCGTCTGCCTTGCATTGCTCCTCTGTCTGATTCCTCCTATTTTTGGGCTACTCTTTATTCTAATTATATTTATCTCTCCCAGTCCTCTATGCATCTTGGGGTAGAGTTTCCACTAATTTTATGGACGCGTTTATTTGTACTCACTGAATTGTAGCCGTTTCTCTGATTGGCTCTCCATTATCTGCTGACTGGTCCCCTTGGAGGATAAGACGCACCCTTAAGTTTTCCTGGAATGTGTAAATGGAACCACCCAGCCTAACTTTGCACATTGTAACATGATCCACTTTGACTGCAGAAGTCAGAAAGGACACATCCCTCCCCCAGCCGAAGTCTCTCCTTACTCCAGCACAAGTGCTGTCTCCCCCAGCCGGTCCCTCCTTACCCCCCCCCCCAAGCCAGTCCCTCCTTATCCCCCCTGCCCCCCCCCCCCCAAGCCGGTCCCTCCTTATCCCCCCTGTCCCCCCCCCCAAGCCGGTCCCTCCTTATCCCCCCTGTCCCCCCCCCAAGCCGGTCCCTCCTTACCCCCCCCCCCCCCCCCCCCGCGCATAGATGTGCATTGTGTATGGATTGTTAACAGGTTTATTGGGTGTGAAGTGAATAGTAAGAGTGTTGTGACTTCTGGATTTCATCCACTCCAACGATGTCCTTTGTAGGGGGTTGGAAAAATGTGATCCACCTTTCCTGAGTTCCCTCTCTCCCCTCTGATCCACCCCCCACCCATGTCTCTCTATTACTCCCGCCTCCCCCCCCCCCCCCCTCCCCACCGCAGGCTCTCTCTCCTCTCTCTGCCCCCACCCCCATCCCCTCCCCGGCTCTCTCTCTCTTCCCTCCCCTCCACAAGCTCTCTCTCTCTTACCCCTCACCCCTCCTCTCGGCCCCTCGCTACCCCTCTCGACACAGTGGAGGATGCATTCGGGAGCTCGGGGCCTGATGAATCAGAGGCTCAGTCGACACAGTGGAGGAAACGTGGTGTTTGGGGCCAGTTCCGGATGTGGGGGGAGCGGAGGGAGGACGCATGCGCAGAAAATGGTTAGTGGAAATTGCACTGGGGGGCGGAGTCAGAGGACGAATGCGCAGAAGTGAGTTTGGACAAATAGTCACTCCGTAATTTTATCAGCTCAATCCAGCTGAAATTAGTCGAACCAGGGCAAAACATCTGGTAATTTTAAACATAAGTCACATCAAGCGTGAATCATGTTTCTACATTTCGCCAGAAGCTGGCCGCACCCACAGATTTAAATAATGATGATGGAAAGTTTCTACCAATTGCGTCTGTTGCCATTCGAGCAGAGTTTTCAAAATGAGCTTATTTTCGCTTGTGCAGGCACTAGTAGGCTGTCGTCCAGCTGAGTGGGATTGCACTCAACTAGTTCAATTTTTATCTATCTAATTGTAGCCAAATAGCTCTCTTCCCACTCCGTTACCTCTGGTGTCCCTCAAGGATCTATCCTTGGCGACATCATCCAAAAACACAGCGTCAGTTTCAACACGTACGCTGACAACACCCAGCTCTATCTCACCACCACCAATCTCGACCCTTCTACTGTCTCTAAGTTGTCAGACTGATTATCTGACATTCAGTACTGGATGAGCAGAAATTTCCTTCAATTACGTATTGGGAAGACAGAAGCCATTGTATTCAGTCCTTGCCACAAACTGTGTTCTTTAGCCACTGACTCCATCCCTCTCCCAGGTAACTGTCTGAAGCTGAACCATGGTGTCATTTTTTACCCCAAAATAAGCTTCTGACCACATATCTATGTCATCACTAAGACCGCCTATTTCCACCTCTGGAAACATTGTCGGACTCCAGCCCTGCCTCTGCCTCAGCTCATCCGCTGCTGAAACCCTCATCCATGCCTTTGTTACCTCTAGACTTGACTATTCCAACGCACTCTTGGCCAGCTTCCCACGTTCTACCCTTCATTAATGTGAGGTCATCCAAAACTCTGCTGCCCATGTGCTAACTCTCATCAAGTCCCGTTCACCCATCACTCCTGTGCTCACTGACGTATATTGGCTCTCAGTTAAGCAATGCCTCGATTTAAAAAATCTCATTCTTGTTTTCAAATCCCTCCATGACCTTGCCCCTCCCTATCTCTGTAATCTCCTCCAGCCTCACAACCCTCTTAGATATCTGCGCTCATCTAATTATGGCCTTTTGGGCATCCCCGATTTTAATCGCTCAACCATTGGTAGCCGTGCCTTCGGCAGCCAAGGCCCTTAGCTCTGGATCTCCCTCCCTAAACCTCTCCGCCTCTCTATCTCTTTTCCCTCCTTTAAGAAGCTCCTTAAAACTCTTTGACCAAGTTTTTGGTCATCTGTCCCAATATCATCTTATGTGGCTTGGTGTCAAATATTGTTTCATAATGCTCCTGTGAAGCACTTGGGGACATTTTACTATGTTAAAGGTGATATATAATTTTTAAAAATTCATTCATGGGTTGCAAGGCAACATTTATTGCTCACCTCTAATTGCCCTTGAGAAGGTGGTGGTGTGCCGCCACCTTGAAACAATGCAGTCCATATGGTGAAGGTACTCCTATAGTGCTGCTGGGGAGTGAGTTCCAGGATTGTGACCCTGCGTCGATGAAGGAATGTGTGTGACTTGGAGGGAAATTTGGAGATAATGATGTTCCCATGTGCCTGCTGCCCTTGTCCTTGAGCTCACGGGTTTGGGAGGTGCTGCAGTACATCTTGTCGATGGTACACATGGCATCCACAGTGCATCGATGGTGCAGGGAGTGAGTGATTACTTAAGGTAGTGGATGGGGTACATAGAAACATAGAAAATAGGTGCAGGAGTAGGCCATTCGGCCCTTCTAGCCTGCACCGCCATTCAATGAGTTCATGGCTGAACATTCAACTTCAGTACCCCATTCCTGCTTTCTCGCCATACCCCTTGATCCCCCTAGTAGCAAGGACCTCATCTAACTCCTTTTTGAATATATTTAGTGAATTGGCCTCAACAACTTTCTGTGGTAGAGAATTCCACAGGTTCATCACTCTCTGGGTGAAGAAGTTCCTCCGTATCTCGGTCCTAAATGGCTTACCCCTTATCCTTAGACTGTGACCTCTGGTTCTGGACTTCCCCAGCATTGGGAACATTCTTCCTGCATCTAACCTGTCTAACCCCGTCAGAATTTTATATGTTTCTATGAGGTCCCCTCTCATTCTTCTGAACTCCAGTGAATACAAGCCCAGTTGATCCAGTCTTTCTTGATAGGTCAGTCCCGCCATCCCGGGAATCAGTCTGGTGAACCTTCGCTGCACTCCCTCAATAGCAAGAATGTCCTTCCTCAGGTTAGGAGACCAAAACTGTACACAATACTCCAGGTGTGGCCTCACCAAGGCCCTGTACAACTGTAGCAACACCTCCCTGCCCCTGTACTCAAATCCCCTCGCTATGAAGGCCAACATGCCATTTGCTTTCTTAACCGCCTGCTGCACCTGCATGCCAACCTTCAATGACTGATGTACCATGACACCCAGGTCTCTTTGCACCTCCCCTTTTCCTAATCTGTCACCATTCAGATAATAGTCTGTCTCTCTGTTTTTAAACCACCAAAGTGGATAACCTCACATTTATCCACATTATACTTCATCTGCCATGCATTTGCCCACTCACCTAACCTATCCAAGTCGCTCTGCAGCCTCACAGCATCCTCCTCGCAGCTCACACTGCCACCCAACTTAGTGTCATCCGCAAATTTGGAGATACTACATTTAATCCCCTCATCTAAATCATTAATGTACAGTGTAAACAGCTGGGGCCCCAGCACAGAACCTTGCGGTACCCCACTAGTCACTGCCTGCCATTCTGAAAAGTACCCATTTACTCCTACTCTTTGCTTCCTGTCTGACAACCAGTTCTCAATCCATGTCAGTACACTACCCCCAATCCCATGTGCTCTAACTTTGCACATCAATCTCTTGTGTGAGACCTTGTCGAACGCCTTCTGAAAGTCCAAATATACCACATCAACTGGTTCTCCCTTATCCACTCTACTGGAAACATCCTCAAAAAATTCCAGAAGATTTGTCAAGCATGATTTCCCTTTCACAAATCCATGCTGACTTGGACCTATTATGTCACCTCTTTCCAAATGCACTGCTATGACATCCTTAATAATTGATTCCATCATTTTACCCACTACCGATGTCAGGCTGACCGGTCTATAATTCCCTGTTTTCTCTCTCCCTCCTTTTTTAAAAAGTGGGGTTACATTGGCTACCCTCCACTCCATAGGAACTGATCCAGAGTCAATGGAATGTTGGAAAATGACTGTCAACGCATCCACTATTTCCAAGGCCACCTCCTTAAGTACTCTGGGATGCAGTCCATCAGGCCCTGGGGATTTATCGGCCTTCAATCCCATCAATTTCCCCAACACAATTTCCCGGCTAATAAGGATTTCCCTCAGTTCCTCCTCCTTACTAGACCCCCGACCCCTTTTATACCAATCAAGCAGGCTGCTTTGTGCTGGATGTTGTCGAGCTGCTTGAGTTGTTGGAGCTGTACTCATCCAAGCAAGTGAAGAGTATTCCATCACACCCGACTTGTGCCTTGTAGATGGTGGAAAGGCTTTGGGGAATCAGAAGCTGACATTCGCCGCAGAATACCCAGCTTCTGACCTGTTCGTGTAGCCACAGTATTTATGTGGCTGATCTGGTTACGTTTCTGGTCAATGGTGACCCCCAGGAGATTGTTGATGGGGGATTTGCCGTTGAATGTCAAGGGGCAGTGGTTAGACTCACTCTTGTTAGCGATAGTCATTGCCTGCCACTTGAGCTACACAAATGTTACTTGCTACTTATCAGCTCAAGCCTGAATGTTATCCAGATCTTGCTGCATGCGGGCATGGACTGCTTCATTATGTGAATGTAACTGAACACTGCAATCATCAGCGAACATCCCCACTTCTGTCCTTATGTTGGAGGAAAGGTCATTGATGAAGCAGCTGAAAATGGTTGGGCCTCGAACACTGCCCTGAGGAACTGCTGCAGCGATATCCTGGGGGCGGAGATGATTGGCCTCCAACAACCACGACCATCTTCCTTTGTGCTAGGTATGACTCCAGCCAGTGCAAAGTTTTCCCCCTGATTCCCATTGACTCCAATTTTTTGAATACAAAAACAATACAAGTTGTTGTAGGCATGTTTTAAGTTTTAACATAATAAAACACAATTAATTTACTAAGAAACTGACTAGTGTACACCAATGAAAATGGTTCAGTATAGTTTTTTTTCAGTGATTTCAAATATGGTCCGTCCTGAGTAAAGGACTCGACACTTAAATGTTTATTTTTTGTGATAAACCCATTTTTAGCTGTATTAATAAAACTGCACCAGATTATCACTCTTAAATACATCAAGACGTATTTTTTAATGCAAAGAAAAAAATCAATTGTGTTCTATTACGCTGCCCGATTGAGCTAGGTCATTGAAGATTTTATGTTTGTGATTATATTAATGCTTTTTTACCAGAAACTTGAATTATATCCTAGTCAGTGCAATTTCAAGCGCCATTTGTGTCAAATTTCCAGATTGCACCCAAAGCAGAAACTTTGACTGGGATTTTGCTGACATTGGCAGGTCTGGTGCGGGTGGATGTCAGTAACGGGTCCCGACCCCAGTGCTGGCTCCATCCTACTGTCGAAAATGATTTTCCCTTGATGGGGCTTGTTAAGCGTTTTCCAATCCAATTAGAGAAAGCGGGTCTGGTGACATCATTTCATGACGCATCATCAACCGGTTTCCTTTAAAGGGACCATGGCCAACTTTATTGACTTTTGTGCTGTCAGTGTTCTACAACATTAAAGTGTTGCAAACATTGACAATGACGGCACAAAGGCACAGTGCTGCACCCAGGCTCTCCCATAACTCCCTCCACATTGGGAGATCCTCTTCCCTTCCGATGGGTGGAAGAGACCTCCCCAGGAGACCAACACACATTGCACAGAAGGTCACAAGCAGGGATATCATCAGGAGGACCAGGCTGCAGTGGCGCAAACCTCTCAATAATCTCAGATGATCACGAAATGTGATTGCAAAGCCACACCCATTCATCCTGCAGTGCCTCTCACCACATCCCCATCTCTCTGCTGTCCCTACCCTTGCACATCCTTACTCACACCAATTTATCTTGCACATCCACCCATCCCTCTCTATCTACATTATCACATCCCCATCTCACTAGCCACCCCTCACACTCGCCCTCATCCTAGTCCAATCATACCAACAAACAACATACAAGGGTAGACACTTGGGTGTTTTATCCAATGTTCATGTAAAGTTTCTGTTAATGTGCTGTCAAACATTGAAACCTTTATTTTCAACACTGTGTTCTTGGACAGATGTGTGTGCACTTTGGAAGTGGCTTAGTGAGTTGCAATGAATGGTGAGACGTAACGGTAGCCCCCGCAATGGTGGTGAATATGAAAGGAATGGCTTGGGTTGACAGCGGGGTTCTGATCCGCTGTCGAAAGAAAACCGTTTCCCACCCGCTGATCACCACTCTCCTCTCTCTCTCTCTCTTTCTCTTTCCTCTCCCCCCAAAAAAAATTCCAGCCAGTTTCTCCTCTCTCATGCTGCATCCTGGTTCCACTCCCTGGCACCCCACCCCCGCCCAAATTAGTTTGAACGCTCCTCCACAACACTAGTTAATCTCCACTTGAGGACGTTGGTACCAGCCCTGTTCAAATGCAACCTTGTACAAATCCCTCCTGCCCCAGAAGTGGACACAATGTTCCAGGAATCTGAAGCCCTCCCTCCTGCACCATTTCTCCAGCCACGAATTAACCTGCTTTATTTTGCTGTTCCTATATTCATTAGCACGTGGCAGTGGGAGTATTTTTGATGTTTTATAACATTAAAGGCGCTATATAAATACAAGTTGTTCAGATTACCAGACCAGAGATTGTGCTTTTTATCACCTATCGAATCCCCCTATAAACACAGCATTTTCTCTAGCTCCTGAAACTGTGACCGTCAGACCTCAACCCTTTTCTTTCCTTGATCATTGGTTCCAACATGGACCACAACTTTTGGCTGTTCCCTTTGCCACTGCGGAATATTCTGCAAGTGTTCAGCGATGTCCTCTATCCATGAGAGACTCATGGCAGTGGTTGCAGAAACGCGTGTCTATCAAAACCCCTATGACCATGGCATTGCTGCACTTTGCTGTCCTCTCCTCCTCCCTCTCCCCCCCGTGCAGTCATTTGCCTCAAAATGACTTGGATTTGTTCTAAACTGCCCTCACTTGGTGTTGTCAGCCTCATTACTGAAAACCAGGTTGTAAGCTCTTCCACTGCCTGCTTCTTCTTCCTACCCTGAACTCTGTGGCTGCAGTGTGACCATCTCCTAGGACCTGCAATCCAGGACACATTGGCCAAGACATACGAAGCATCCTGGATTACCCATATGGCACTGGATGAGCAGACAATAGGTTTCAGCTGTCCCATCATTTTGCTGAGAGTTACTGTGTGTTTACCCTCACTGTCTGGGTCTCCCCACCATTCTTTGCACTCTCTGTGTTCATTTTATTCTATGTCTACAGTTGCCTAGACCATAAGCTCCAGAAATCTCTCCGTAAACCTCTTTGCATCTCTATCTCTCTCTCCCCTCCTCGAAGACACTCCTTAAAATTTGACTGTTTTTGGTCATCCATTCCAATATTTCCATCTGTAGTTCAGTCAAATTTTGTTTTGTAATACTCCTGTGAAGTGCCTTGGACGTTTTACTACATTAAAGGCGCTATATAAATGCAAGTTGTTGTCTCACCGCAATTCTCCGCTCTCTCACAGGTCAGCGTTTCACAGCGGCCCTTTTACCCTCTCTCTCCGGCCTATCTGCGGTTCTTCATTCTCACAGGTCGGCTTTCATTCTGCTCCTTTTATACTTACTTTCTGGGTCCCGCCAGCAATTCTCCATGTGCCTTGTATGTCTCGCTAGCCACACAAAACATTTGTTTTTGGGAAACATTCTGTACAGGCCTCTCGCAAATTATCTTTCTCTATTAAGATGGTTTATCCAAATGAGATCTGGATTGGTGTTTTTAATATTACTTCTTAGTGCTGCAAGAGAATGGGTAAAGACCTAGAAGTACCCATGCTCCACCCCATCTAATTTCCTATGTAATTCAAGATTCAGCCATCAAATGAAATTTTTGCCCCCTGCTCAAAAGTCTTGATTTAATATTGTCACTGAGTAAGCACTCTATTCTCTCGCCAAATAGAGTTGTCAGGTGGTAATTATTCAGAATAGCAATCTTCAGCCGAATAAAGTCAGTGAAAAAAATGCTGAGAATGTAGTTATGTTTCTGGGGGTAGCAGACATACTTGTGAGATGTTGTAATATTCCATATTCTATGCACTTTAGACTGAATCCTTGTTGACACAATGGCTGAAATTCACTCTCCATCCACCTCCCTCCTATAAAGAAACGCAGCCAATCCAGTCACATCATCTGCTGCTGTGCATTGTATAAGCCTCTTGCATGAGCTACCAGAACATCAGCTTCCATTGAATGATAACTCAGCAAAAGGAAGCACCTTTGAACAAGAAGCAAAGAAAAGGGGGGGGGAAATTCCTTTTTAAAATAATCAATGCGCATCTTGTCTCAAAAGGAATATTGCTTAATAGCTATAATTTCCACAGCCCCACCTCTGCACCCCTACTCGACCCTTAGCATTGCCCATTGAAAGGATAAGGCAGGCAAAATGCTGCTCCTTTAACCAGGCACATGTAACTGTACAAAAGCAGACTAGTTTCATTTGCCCTGATTCAGGTTTTCACTCCTTTCTTCACAAGCCAACACTTCACAGACTTTCTCAATGGCTTTTCAGCAATTCAGCATCCAGTAAGTGGATTCTGGAGAACTGTCACTGAAAAGCAACCACAAGATGGGCCATTGGCCTATCTTAGTTCATTTTTCTAGAAAGACCCGACAGTCTCCATCACTGCATTCCAATTGCTTCTTATATACTTTGGGATTTTGCCTGCACTCTTCCTGTGGATCCCCTGTGCTGACCATTCTTTGTGTTAAGAACTTCCTGACATCAGTCCTAAATTTGCCGTTTACTATTTTGAACCTATATCTGTCTCCTACTCATCATGCAGTTTGAAGTTATTTACTGAATCTACCTTTTCCATACCACATACTTCTGTTGTGTTCTTTCAAGGTCGAAAACCTTCTTGTCGGTCCAACAATGCCTCGAATTTAAAATTTGCGTCTTTTCAAATCCCTCCATGGACTCACCCATTCCCATCTCAGTAACCTCCTCCAGCCCTACAACTCTGAGAACTCTGCATTCTTCCAGTTCTAGCCTCGTGTATCCCTGATTTTCTTCATCCCACCATTGGTGGCCGTGTCTTCAGATGTCTAGGCCGTAAGCTATGGAATTCCCTTCCTATCAAGTCATGCAACTCCCAAATGAAAGCAGAGACAAGAGGCAGAAAAGGGAGAGAACAGGCATGAACGAGAAGCAGGAGACAAGAAACCAAGCAACACAGCTCAGATACAATATGCACCAATTTATCTTAAGCCATAGGTGGTCTACTATTTAAACTGATCAAGCTTCAAAAACAATTGCAACAGATGAGCAGATATATTTATATGTATGATTTTTTTTTATGCAGCAATGAGCATTTTGAAATAACCAATACTATTTCCTGAATGACCCACTTTCAAAATTAATTCTGAAGTACTTCACAAAATAATCTACTGCAAGCCAGAAGCAGTTTTAACCTCTCCAACAAAACTTAAATGTGTGTTACTTGTACTGTTGCCTGTTACAAGTGCTACAAGTCAGCAGCATTAAGATAACTGAGGCAGCATCAAGTGCCAGTGTAGTGTTTTATTTGTTTTTTTGCCCCATGTGTTGCAAAGTAATACATAAAATGTCATCTTATGCATGCAAGAATTCACAATGCTGTCAAATAATTTTGAATCATTTGTTGACATCTATAGAATACATCTGTATAAGATGTTTTAGGTCTTCAAACCAAATCTTTTGCAACAGTTGGCCAGTGATATAGGCATGGCTAGAATGATCTAAACTGTCTCATGTAACAATTTGGTTTGGCTTCATTTAGAATATGCTGTCCAGTTTGGGTCCCTTCATGTTGAGTGATAGAGGCCCTGGAAAAGTTTCAAAGGAGGCTACTAGATTAATACCTAGTTAAAGACCCTTAGTTACCACACTAGGCTGAGGCAGTCTGGGCTTTAACTGTAGAAAATGTAGACAGGAGATTTGACTGAGGTCTTTAAAATAATGAAAAGGATTAGATTTGGTCCCGATGGATAGGCTAGTCCAGTTATGTGGATTAGGGAGGATTAAGGGACATGAATCAGTTATAATCATTGAACTAGGTTAGGTGTGAAGTATTTCTTTTCATGGAAGAGTCATTATCAGCACCTGCAGATTCGCCGCAAACATTCAAGCTAGACCAGTTCCTGAAAGTGGCCGACGTCACTACATATAGGAAATAGTAGAGTATTGGCAAATGTGTCTCCCAATCACTGTGGTCTCCTGGAACTTGTTTGATCACCAGGAGATAGAGAGAAATTTCCTCCAGGTTAATCCCCAAAATTTGCCTTGTTTTTTTCTCCTGCTTTTCATCTCTCAGGATATTGCATAGCTGGCTGGTGGGGGCAGATAGGAGTCATGGTGCGCATAAGTAGCACCACAACAGTACAGGTCAGACTCAATGGACCAGCTAGTCTTTTGCAGTCTCTTGCTTTCACATGGGTGGCACCAACCTGTAGTCCCAGCTACATCCCCACATGTTTGAGAGAGTTCAGAGATTTTGTATCGTTCAACAGTCATCAACAGGAAATAAAATCTAACCCCATGTATTTTGCCTGATTGTTCTCCAGCCTTCAGTCAATGAATATTCCTTAGAGGAGTTTGTCAGGATGGTGATTGGGAGGAGAGGGGAGAAGAAATACCGAATGGGGTGCATCATGTGTCATTGTTTGGACCATTACTAATTTACATAAATAAACTGGATTTAGAAACTCAATGCAAAGTGGTCAGATTTGCAGACAATACCAAACTAGTAGTCAGTGGAATCACAAGAGGCAGCTCAAAAATGACAGAATTGAGTTGGGCAGAACAATGGCAGATAAAAATTAATAGACAAGTGTAGAGCATTGACATTGGAAGGATAGGTAACATACATTACATATGTCGGATTACATAGGATATACAACACTGAAACAGGCCCTTTGGCCCAACTAGTAAATGCTCCACTCAAATCTCCTCCCGTCTTTCCTCATCTAAATCTATCAGCATCTATCTATTCCCTTCTCCCTCATATGCTTGTCTAGCCTCCCCTTAAATGCATCTATACTATTTACTTCAACCACTCCGTGGTAGCGAGTTCCACATTCTCACCACTCTTTGGGTAAAGAAGTTTCTTCTGAATTCCCTATTCGATTTCTTGGTGACTATCTTAAATTGATGGCCTCTAGTTATACTCCTCCCCACAAGTGGAAACATTCTCTCTCTATCCACTATCAAAACATTTCATAACTTTAAAGACCTCTATTAGGTCGCCCCCTCAGCCGCCTTCTTTCAAGAGTAAAGAGATCCAGCCTGTTCATCCTTTCCTGATATGTATACCCTCGCATTTCTTGGTCTCATCCTTGTAAATCTTCTCTGCACCCTCTAAATCCTTTTTACAACATGACGACCAGAATTGTACGCAGTACTCCATGTGTGGTCTAACTAAAGTTTGATACAGGTTGAGCATAACTTATCTACTTTTCAATTCTATACCTCTAGAAATAAACCCTCGTGCTTGTTTTTTTTTAAAAATGGCCTTACTAACCTGTGTCGTAACTTTGTGATTTGTGTATTTGTACTCCTAGATCCCTTTGTTCCTCTATCTCACCTAGACTCGCACCCTCCAAGTAATAAGTGACCTCCCTATTCTTCCTACCAAAATGTAATACCTCACATTTATCTGTGTTGAACTTCATTTGCCAATTATATGCCCATTCTGCAAGTTTATTAATGTCCTCCTGTAATTTGTTGGTTTTCCTCAGTATTGACTATTTGGTGTCATTTGTAAATTTAGAAATTGTGTTTTTGATTCCAAAGTCTAAATCGTTAATATAAATTGTGAACAACAGTGGTCCCTGCACTGATCCTTGTGGCACACTATTATCCACCTTTTATCCCTACTCTCTGCTTACTGTCTTGAAGCCAGCTAGTTGTCCATTCGGCTACTTGTCCCCTGACACTGCATTCTCTGACCTTGTTCATCAGTCTATTATGGGGTACAAACGAAGGCCTTTTGAAAATCTATATAAATGACATCTACTGCATTACAGTTGTCTACTCTGTTACCGCTTCAAAAAATTCAATAAGGTTGGTCAAGCAAGACTTTCCCTTTTGAAATCTGACCATTATATTTTTGGTTTTAAGATGTTCTTGTTTCTCCTTTAGTAGGATTCCATTATTTTTCCTACCACCAATAAGCTAACTAGTCTACAATTCCCTGGATATGTTTTATCCCCTTTCTTAAATTATAGGCACAGTATTACATTAGCTATCTGCCAGTCCTCTGGCACTACACCTTTTTCTAACGATTAAATAGGCCTCTGCTATCTCTTCCCTAGATTCTTTAAAATGCATGGATGCAATCCATCCAAGCGTTTTATCCAGAGTTTGATTAGTTGAAATATCCCTCTTTTTATTTTAAATGTACTTATCTCATTAATAATCTCATCATCCAATGTCTGTCCACCTGTTCTATCTCCCTGGTAAATACTGATGCAAAGAAATTATTTAATATTTCTGCCATCTCTCTATTGTTACCCGTGGTATTATCCTGTCTATCCCTTAATGACTCTATTCCCATTCCAACCTTCCTTTTGTTATTGATGTGCCTGTAAAATATTTTACTATTTTGTTTTATGTTCCTTGATAAGTTAACTTCATAGTTCCTCTTTGCCTTCCCAATTGTTTTTTTCTTCTCAAAAATTCATACTTCATAAATGGTGCGGAAACAGCAGTTTCATGAGCTGAAAGAGACTTGGGGATCTTAGTAGACTGGATACTAGACATATCTAACTAATGTTGAACTTCATAACCAAACAGTAGTGTACAAGTCACAAGGGTGGTGGAAACAGATTAGTTAGAAGCCTTCAAAAGGGAATTGGATAAGTACTTGAAAAGGAGAAAGGGCTATGGGGAGAGAGTGGGGGAGTGTGACTAACTGGATTGTTCTTCAAAAGCGCTGTCACAGACTCAATGGTTTCTTCTGTGCTGTACTATTCTATGATTCTATGAAGTCAGAGGAAGTTGTAATCAAACTGCAGTGTGCTCTGGTCAGATGACGACTCGAGTATGTCGTCTAGTCTAGATCACCGAGACACAACGGAGATGACATTCAAGTGCTGGAAGCATTACAGACATGAGCCATGAGCCTGATCTCAAGTGTCAAACTGTCAAGTTGAGGAAACACTGCAGAAACGTCATCTCATGTACCTTAAAGGAGGCATCCAAGAAGTGATCTTATAACAGAATTCAATAGTTAAGGGAGAGGATGAAGTAAATTTGGAATATTACTTTAAATTCAATTGAGAGAAAAAATACAGGGACACCAGTCCAAACGAGTAAAAGATAAATTTAGGACAGGTAACAGGAAATTTTTCTTTGCACCAAGTAATAAATACATGGAATTGACTTAGAGAGTCATGGAGGCGGAAAACCTGGAAACATTTAAGGAACGAACGGATGCTTCAATAGGGGGATTTTAAGAACTTTCTGGATGGATGAACCAAGTGGGTTGAGTCCTTGTCATCCAAAATTATCGTGAATTCGGATTATTTTGGACGACATACTTTTTAAAAAAAAACCAAATTCAACTTACTGTAAATATTCCATTAGAAGCAACACCAAATGTCATCAGTAATAAGACTTACAGGTGTTCAATGAGATCATAAATTGACTTTCACTTATGTTCATGAGGTATTGGTCCTCCACACGTTAGTTACTGTCGTTCTCTCATCACTGGCACTGAATCCTCCTCAAAAGCCTCCAGCAACTAAAATTAATTAAAAACAAAGCCGAGGTCATCCAGGCTGGATGGACTTTTATTTGTGTGATAAACATGCAGACAGATTGGTGTTGAGATTTTGATCATTTTTATTTGAATGATTTCAGTTAATAATCTACAAAGAAAGTAACAAATTTCAGCGCAAAGCGCAATCTTACATGTAGCTCAACACCCTTATTTAGTGCAAACATACAATTCATGTTGCAAATGATCCCCACATTTCTTTACAGTGTATAATGTTAAATAATGAAAGGAGATCTCCAGGACAGACACTGAACTCCAGAGCAACATAAGAGTCAGTCATTTCAAGATTGCAATTTGTGGGGGAAAAAGGTATCAAGAGTATTACATAAAATAATAATACCGGTCAGTAGCATTTATAACATTTGTACATTTTTTTTATTTTTAATTGTTTTCCACAGGAGGGAAATGGCAAAATGGATCCAGCTTTTTGCACGATATTAAAAAGCCTGAAACAAGGGGGAAGAGGGAAGAATTGTGTGCTGCATCCTAGTTTAAAATAAATCAAGACCAGCTGCTTTTTGCTTTAGATGTTGGATGATGTTAATTCTCAACTACAGAGCAAAACAATGCAGAATATATCAACTGCATAAAAATATGCATCCCAATGCACAATAGCATACATATACTGAAACTCTAACTGCCAGCCTGTACTTAAACAGGAACCAAAAACAAACATTAAGTAAACTAACAGCATATCTCCAACAGAAATCCCAGCACTAAGTATTGCATATCATTTCACATCCACCTCCACTTCCACTAGAGTTTTAGGGAAGGGAGGGAACAGATGGGTGGAGAAGGAAGAGGAAACTGAGGGCTGAGAAACTTAAGTTAAGCATTCTTGAGCTTTCTCCTCAACCTCATGCAAATGGCATAAATTTCACAGAATATCTAGGGGTTTTCCAAGGTCAGGTAACCCAACTAAAAAAGTTACTTTCTACTAAAAAAAATGCAATGTATTTGTGTGGACTTTTCACAGTTTATTGCAGTCTAAGGAGTAATACTGATTGCAGTACTTGCTTTTTTTTCCTTTCTCAATTTATCCTTTGTTTTAAAGAAAGAAATCCACAACAGAATAACAAACATCGTGAAGCACAGGGTAGAGATACAGTGAAAGCAGCTGCTGAAACGGTCCCCGTACCAGTTCAAATTTTATTAAAAGGGAAGCAAAGACACAGAAAGAGAAATAAAAGCTTTTCATTAGCATGCCTATCTGCCTAAAACAAAAGTAAAACCCCCAGGTCACACAGAAAATACCATTACACTTTCAACCAACAATAAAATTACACAATAATTCTTTGAAGTTTTTCTTTTTAAACAAAGCCTTGTGAAAGACAGAAGTGTGTTCTTCATAACAGGTAATTTATACATGGGAACTCCTCTTTCAATGCATGCTTTTCTTAGAGTTTGGGCATTTCAAACAAGAGCTATTGGAATAATTTGCTACAGTATGTCTACTTCTACAACTTCTAAGCTTCCCAACTCCATTCAATATTGTTTAAGGCTCACATTAGCAACCGTCTGCAATAGATGCTGCAGTAGAAATTCTTCAGTTCCATGAATTGTTGCAACAGTTACAGCAGAACTAACCATTCATTCATATTGAAAAGTCTTATTTTTTTTTTATAAATGGTGCAACCGTCCTCAATTTTACTTAAAAAAAAAACAAACAAAATAAAGTGCTGACCTGCATTTTGCAACAACTACATATGCAGGGTTTTAACAGTTCTTTGATAAAGTCAGAGAACTGAAACCTTTTTTTTAAAAAACAACCTTCACAGCCAAATGTTGTTAAGTTATATTTGTCCTATTATTCTCCACTAAAAACTGCAAAAATATTCCCTCATCCAGTTCTTTAGCAGTTACTTTTCTGCAAATACCTGGCAAAACAAAAATTAAACTTCTGTAGTTTGGATGAATAGGAAACAAAAGGGAAAATATCATTTTTTGGTGGATGGGGAGGGGGGGTGGGGGAAGAGAAGGCACAGCTATGTATTTAAGTAGTTGTTCATACTGGAAACAATTTATCAAATACTTTTAAATCAGCATTCTTTTTCATTAAGTGAGAAATGTAAAGAAAAATACAAATCTTATACATCAGTGTCGTCTTAAATTTTGTATTTCATATATTTGTTCTATATATGGTCACTGCTGCATATAAAATATGGACAGTGAAATTTAAAATTTCTGTTCACTTATGTATTAGATTAACATACTAGGAAAACCCAGGGTAGAATGTCAGAAGGCCTTCCAGAAACTAGTTTTCCTATATCATTTTTCACATTTCTCACATATCCAGGTTCAGAACATTTTCCTGTGTTGGTTCACAAATTATTTTCATGGCGACAACCTCCAACTACAAAGTAAATTGTATCAGGGTTAATGAAGTAAAAAAAAACAAATGGTCAATAAACTGCAATTATGAATTACATTCAAAAGGATTAATGGTAGATGCATTGCAGAACCTAATTTTCTTCCACAGTCAGTATTTCATGAAGGAAAATGAAAGAAAGGTGTTTTGGCCTTAGAGGGAATGCTGCTTTTCATATGTACCAGCAGTCTTTAGAGGGGGCAACAACTATTATCTAATATTTTAGACTTGGTGACTTCAACATAGTCTAACCTAACCACATCGACATTTCCAATGCATTTCCGGAAACAGCAGCACTTGCTGAATATCCTGGAAAATCCAGACCTTGAATCTACATAAGAAAACTTTTACCGTTAATATCTTGGCCTTAAGTGACTCCATATTTTAACATCACTTGGGAGGGAAGGACAAAGACTGCAACAGATTTACAGAATGGACGTATTTCAGTCACTGCGAATGCCAACAGCTCTGTTGAAGAACAAGTATGAACTATCCACTTTACCACTTCACTTGCTCTCTTTATTTTCTCTGTTGGGGACACTAAGTGCTTTCCTGCAGACAAGTCAGAAGCACAATACAAGGCACTATGAATCCAGCAAGCATACTGGGAAAACAGATATTCAAGTACATTTATACAATTTTACATTCACATTTATTTACCTAATACAATGAAGTAACAAAGGAAGTTAAAGTGTCTCTGATAAGTATGGATTATAGCTAGCTTTAGTTTTTTTGTTTTTTTTTTAAACTTTAAACCCTCTAAATCCACTTAACTACTGTTGTCCAACAACATTTATATATCACAGTGTTTGAACATCAAAAACTGATGGGTAAATACATGTCCGCACAGAACGCTGTTTGAAACAGAACTAGTAAAATAGCTCTCAAATGATGCTGTGTATATAAAAGCAGTGTCAGCCATTTGTATGTTTTAAAGCTCTATGACCTATCTCCAGCAACATCAGCAGAGGCCATTTAACCTTGAATTCCACTCAGTCGATTGATCACACTTATCCAGAACTAGAACTGTGTATCTACGTTGTCCTAAGATTGGATCCAGGAGGATTGCTGACAGATTTCTGCAAAGTGCCCAAGGGAAAGCTCTGTAGTGAAGTGGTGCCGACTGCTTGAAACTGGAGGCCTGGTGTTGGTGGAATAATGCCTGGTTGCTGCTGGGGAGGTGCTCCAGTCCACTGGCCACTGTAAGGTGCTCCAGGATAGCCATACTGGCCGATAGGAGTCTTGCTGAAAGGACCCAAAGAGCCAACTGAGGCAGCAGAAATAGAAGCTCCCCCCACGGAGTTTGTCATGGAGACACAGAGTTGACCTGGTGCTGAATACTTCCTTGGCATTGTCTGCAAAATGTTATAAACAAACAGCATTAGTCCTATAGGAATAGGACCACCAATGACACTGAGATAACAGAAGCTGCCCCATCATAAGTCCTCCCTTATAACCCTCAGAATAATTGATAGTTTTAACTGACATATTTGCTTCATAATAGTCACTGCTCTTCAAAAAAACACAAGTAATTCAAATTGTATGTCATGTGCTTAATGATGTTTCTGAAACGTGCTAAGGTCTATGCTTTCTTTCAGTGTAGATATTTTAGGTAGATAGGAAGTCTGTGAGGGTGATTGCTTCATGATGTCACTCCGATCAGCCACAAGTGGTAGTTCTGGTTAGTAGTCAAATGCTCAACCATTTGAAATATTGGGGCTAATTAAATACATTTAAAAAAATCTGTGCCATGAAGAAGTAGGCTCCTACTTACTTCAGAGTAATGCGGGCCTGGTTGACCTTGTTGTTTCATGCCACGTTTATTCTGTGAGAGGTTCATAGCATCTCTAGCCCAATTGTCCACCAACTTATGCAAATCATCAGTGAAGGTGCCTTTTCTACTGGTTATTGCTGGCTGATGTTGCTGAGCTATCGGCCCAACTCCACTTACTGCATTTGTGCTAGTTGTCCCTGGGAATTAAAAAAAAAGTTAAGTTGTTGCTTACAGATTTGGAAGCATATAGTTTTCAATACAAGAAAAGCATTTTGTCTTCAGTGATATTTGGATACGACTTGAAGATTACCTCTTTTTATGACTACTTATCTTTATACTTACTCTTGATACATGGCAAGCACGTAACCAAATGTTACCAGAATTTATGTTGCAAGAGTAAAGGAAAGCCCTTATTTTCTCGTTACTCCTCATCTGAAGTTAATGAATTTTAGAACCGTGGGACGTTTTTCTACATTGAAGGTGCCATATAAGTGCAAGTTGTTGTTGCTGGATTGAATCAGCCAGAGGGGAGTCAAGTTTCAATAAATATCTTTAAAAGGTCCTTCATCAATGGGTCTAGAACTGCTGTGGTATGGTAGCCTTGAACAGAGCAAACAAATTTGCCACAAAGTATTATACTTATAACATGCTTCTAACTTCAACATGCATTTTGTATGGTCCAAGATTGTGTTATAGAATAGATTAACTGTACATACAAGAAATCAAATTAGTTTGAGCCATTTTATAAAGGCTTCATGCAGTCTTTTTTACTGTAACACGTGCTTCAAAGATGTTGCGTTAAAGCCAAGCTGCATTTGTACATGCAGTGCAGCTAGAGAACATCACTAAAGAAAACAGATTTTTACCAGCTCTTTGCACATGCAAAAACCAAAGCTACCTTTACACCTGATTTTAGCATCATAGGTCTGGCGATCTCTGGTAATTGGCTATTAAATTGAGGGGTTGGGAGGGGGAGAAAGGAAATTCTAAAGTTTTGTTCCAAAGTGGATGGGATGGGATACTGTGATCCATGCACTAATTCTGACCACATGAGATTCCTAGTCTAGTTAAATGACTGTGCTGCATGGGTTGCTGCCTGTGGTATTGGATATATTTTACTCCCAAGCTGATGGATTGTTGGCTTTAATTACATTTACTGTGGCTAAAGATTTATTAATAACTTTGTGGTTACGAAAATATTTTAGAATTAAAAGTAGATCTATAGTACAATATGAACTATCCCTTTCAGCTAAAGCAACAGTCTCTGAATATGGAGTCCCAAATCTGGAGTCCAGGTCCTGTCAGGCAGTTATACTTGGGCTTTTTCTAGGAGACAAGCTTTGCAAGTCTACATTACATAGGATTTACAGCACGGAAACAGGCCCAACTGGTCTATGCTGGTGTTTGTGCTCCACACAAGCCTCCTCCCACTCTACTTCATGGTTACCTTATCAACATATCACTCTATTTATTCCTTTCTCCTTCGTGTACCCAAAAGGGGCAGAGAACACCTTTCAACAAATCTTGGAAAAAAAAGTGTTTTTAAAATTCTAGCTTTTCATTATATGTTGTGCTGGTCTGCAGAAACAATTTTTCTATTACAATTTTTTGAAGTCTGCATATCCTGAGGCAACACAAGCCATGCAGCCAGATCAGAAGTGTTAATTTCTGATCAGGCCATCAAGTGTAAAAAAAAAACAGGTTTCTGAAAACCATCTCGTCCTCCCAACACACTTAAAATAATGTTGTAAAAACCTCACAAAAAAAAAAATCAGGAGAAACCCAAGTGCTAAAATCAGATGCAAGGATCTTCTACAGCAAGTGTCACATGCTATGTAAGTAAAATGTTAGAAAAAGATAATTACTACACAGTTGGTTGCATGGGCAGACTTTTTTCACCATCTTCCCTAAAGAATAAAGAAAAGTGCTTGGAGAAGAGAAACATACACAATGGAAGAAAGTACATTAATAACAACTGAATTGATTAATGTGACCTCATACAGGACTGTATTGCAGTAAAACCAGAGAGGAAGTAAATCCTTTAGCAGCGAGTGCAAAATTCAAGAAGTTGGGGCTTCTTAATCACTGACTAATTTTAGTAAAAAGTAAATATTACTTCTTTCTCAGAACCTATTCCAAAATTTTATTTGGTGACTCGAACTATAACTGGTTAATATTTATAAATTTTAAGTACGCACAGAGCCAAATGCATTTTTCCAATTTACTTTAAAACCAATTTTGCCACCGGTTTCTAGTTTTTCAAAATATTATTTGAGATAGATACACACGGTTTTCTTATTTCTAGTTTATTCAAATATCTGCACTTCCTCTAGAACACAACTGCTCTGCAGCACCACGCAATGGTCAGGTCACACAAATCTTTATGGAGAGGAGGACTTTTTTCCTCTCCATCTCTGCTTCAGTGTTGTAATGGACCAGCAAAGTGAACAAACAGTATACCAATTTGGGGAGTCAGGAAGGAACTTATTTTGCAGAATATTAATGTGCACTACAGTAAAGGTGAAGTCCCATTCCCATATCAACAGACAAGAGACCCTGACCAGGGTCAGTTAGGGTTTCCTTCTTCCTGTGCAGTTTATTTTCTAGTCCTGGGATTATTGTCATGCATATTTAGTAACATCAGCCACAGAATCTGAATATGTATGCAGGTCAGTTTAAATAATTCAATATTACATTTGCTTAAATTGATATCATCCCTGTTTAAAAGTGATCCTTTCGAACTATCAAGTTCAACTCCATTTCCCTGACAGCAGAGGGTACAGTGAAAAATATATTTAGTTCATAACTACTCTTGACCTAAAAGATCTTTGGATGAGAGGACATTGTCACAAATAGGCAAAAAATAAATAAGACTTGAGGGCAATTAAATCTTTACATTATATTTTAATGTATTCAACAGTGTGTGTGTGAATGAGTGAGAGCCAGAGTGAGTGCGAGAGATAGCGTGTATGGGAGAACGAGTCTGCGCATGTGATAGTGAGAGATATAGATAGATGCACACACACTAGGGGATCCCCCGTGGCATTGCCCGTGGAAAGTGAGGACAGAGAAGGGCAGCATTAGCAGAAGTCTGTGAGCAGATCGTTCATCTGCTTGCTGAAAGAATGACATACTGCATAGAGAATACAACTTCTAAAGATTTTAAAAAGCTAATAACAATTTTGTTTAGCAGTCAAAGTTGTGTTGTCAAGACTTTTCTGATAAGCTAATTCATGCCATGTAAAAATGACATTTTGAATCAAAGAAACGCCCGATGACAAATTCTTAAAGCACAGGTAAACTTTAAAACCATGACAATTGTCATTTTGGCCAATCAAGATGAACAATTTAATGATTTGCTGTGCCAAACAACACTACAGCTGGGAAATAAGTTTTACGACATGCATTTTAAAATATTTTCCAATCGGTCATTCCTAATTACAGAAACTGGCAAACTCAAACAATCCATAAATACAATCAGAAAATTTAAATTGAATGTTTTTCATAAAAAGCAAAAATGCAAAAGTAACTTCTCAATCAATATTTCATAAGCAGCACAGAATGGTTACAAGTGTATGTTTAATCTGCGAGAGAGATAAACTGTAAATTGAGTAAAACATATTTTGAAGAGTCATTTTGATGACACAGGAGGTGTAATGGTGCTGAAAAATGGATTTGCCTATGATCGTGCCCAACGGTTTTAAGGAAAAAGGTAAAGACAGTCTTGTATGCACCATTATAAAGTAAAAACATTTAAAATCCAAGATATTCCCTGTTTAAGCTTCAATAACCACAGCACAAGTTTATAATATGAAATTACTTACACAGAGCTGCTAGACAGTGGAAAGGTCAGAAAATTGAGACCAAGACAGTCAGAAAGCTGTAATCAAACAACTTCCATGAGATGGAAACTCGTAGGAAGCCATGCTGCTTTCGCTGAACATTTAAACTGACATGCACTAGGATTAGCAGAGATAAAGTCCACTGGACCTGCATCCATACCAGCCTGTGGGATTCAAAGTGTTTTGGCAAATCAGGATGATGACTGGAACATTCCACCACAAACCAAGTCAAGCAGTAAAGTCACTTCTCAGCAGGTGTATATACTGTTACCCATTGCTTCTTTTTTTGCTATGCAGGAATATTGAAGCTTGGTGAGTTTATATTGGAACGAAGTACCAATTACAAACTTTTTTTTTTTAAATAAACACTCAATTGTGATATTAAACAAATGACCAAATGGGGATTGATTTAAGGATTTAACAGTATTCCTTATATCAAAAAAAAAATCTAGATCTGGCTTTCAGGACAACTCACTGGCCAGAGAACTCAAAATTGTTGCTGCAGTCTAATCTTTGTCATCTTCCCCATGCTCCATCTCCCTCACCACATGAGCCTATTTTACCACTCTACTGCTGCAATATATACCTAAACCATACCCGTGTATTTGTGCAACTGACCAAACAACAAGTTCCTGATCCCAAGTATGAACTAGTAGAAAGGGTGGCATGGAAAGTTGAAGGGAAAGCCACTCAGAACCACTCTGACACAGCTATCAGTGGCCTGCTTCAGAATGCCATTAGCAGCAACCCTAGAGTTGTACTCCCATCCAATCTTACGCAGGAAATCTATGGTGTAGGAAAACTACAGGAAAGGGTTTTTTTTGGAAAACTTATCTAGAAAGTTAGTTCAGAAGCATATTTATTTTAGTTTATGCTTCAAAAGAACTGCTAGTATCTGCACCACAACTGGGATTGTTATCTATGATGGTGTCAGCCAATTCTTTCTGGTCTTTTCCTCACCTAAACAATGTATTCAAGCCACTAGAAATTCTCATTGGCTTGCTTAGATAAGGAAGATACTGATACTGCAGCAGCACACATTTGTAGAGTGGTAACAAAGGCTAGGAGAAGAGGGGAGGGAAGAGAGGAAAAGGACTACACATGTTGAGAACAATTTGATGACTGCTCTGTAGTTAAGACCAAAGAATAATTCAGGAGGGATTGGAGGCCACAGGCAGCAGATGTTTGAACTATTTGGTCAAAAGGCTGATGAAGCTATATGGTGGACTGGGCTGGTAAAAGGGCACAAGCTTATAATTGAGTGTCTTGTGTTTTAATACAACTAAGTATTTCCATATTTTGAATGAAAGTAGTCCCATAAGATGATAGAAAGCAAAATATTTGTAGTATTATGCCACAGTTCCTAAAACCAGAACTATGGTATAAATATCTCAAATCAGTTCTTAAAAACTTCAGGCAATTTTTACTTAATCAGATTGACTACTGGCAGATGGAATGCCCAAACACAGATGTACTCTTGAGATGCTTTTCCGTTTTTGCAATTAGAATAAAAAGTTGTATATTGTAGATTGAAAAAGTTCAGATTCTGTTAACATTAAAACAGAAAACCTGGCATGAATAAAGGACAAGGGGGCTTTTTCTGTACTGATGCATCCATGTTTCTAACTTGTAACAGCAACAAACAAAATGGTCAGAAAATCAATGGAATAAAACAAACAGATGCCATGCCATGCATGGAAATTTTTTAAATGGCTTAATTCCCCTATTAAAAGTTTCAGGACAGGAATGGAAATAGTGACCTACCATTGTCGAAAGGTTACCTACTACCATGAAAGGATGGTTACGATGCTATGAGGGGGGGGGGGGGGGGAGAACGGGACACGTACCATGATTATGCAGGGATAAGTGAAGGGAATCTACTGCACATTACTTCAAAAAGGTTTAGAATTTTTTTAAATTCTGGTATATGGTTCATTTTAGATGTTAAGACCACAGCTCCTGAATGAAGCCCTTTTTAGTAAAAAAAAAAGGTAACTATTTCAATTGTGCTTCAACAGCAATTTCTGACAATTTTCCAACGCCCATGGAACTTGTCATACAAACCCGATTCAAAGAGCCAACACCATTCAATAATGAGTTAATGATACAGTCTAACCACTTAAGGGCCACCGAAAGTTAGTTATAATGACTCGAACAAGTATGTATTACAACATGCATGTTATCCTACACCAATGGTTTAAAAATCAACCTCTGGACCAATAGCATAAATTATTTACAACTCAATTGGAAGACTGCACAGACTTCAACACCATCAGTCATACAGAAATTGACTAAACTAAAATGGAGTCCCGAGTTAACTATGAAATTGCTCGTGTTTAGGTGAACAGAAGAGCTGGGGTGCATGTATTAATAAAAGTATGCTGAAATATTGAACAGAAGAAATCAAAGGGGTAGGATGAGAACATGGTTAAAATAGAACTCCACCAAAAAAAAAAGCTCCGAATTTTTGGCTATTTAATTTTTCCCCCTTAAGGAAAGTGCAATACTCAAATGGACACTTGAGTTATTTTACAGAATTTATATTTAAAGGGGTAAAGTTACCTTCTAACTGCAATATGATGTAATGATGTGTTCTGAATTTGCCCCTTTCATGGTTAATGTTCTTATTTGCTCTGCTCTGCAACTTTTTCACCATGGCTGCAGATGCACAACAATGTCAGATGGTGGTCTGTCTAGCCGAACATTATGAAAATGGCATTGTGAGCTTGTGCACTCAGCCCACATGCAGCCAAATAAAATGGTGGCTGACAGAAAGCTCTCTAGGTGGCAGCCACTCTCATTTGCTGCTGTTGACACATTGATGAAAGACAAGGAATGAATCATTTCACAAGGTAGGACTTCTTCCTCCAGGGGGGTATAAACCACCTCATTTATTTTGCAAAAATGCCTCTGAAAGCAGGGATGCAAGATAAATGAAGTATAAAGAACATCACAAAAGGGAAAATGAGTATCTTATGACAGAAACTTTCTGCAAGAAGTAGGCTTTTAATTTTATAAAACCTCATACAAGTGGTCAAAAAAAGTGTGAAATTTGGATTCAAATACTTAATCCCTAAAAGGAGTTCAAGTGATGTGTGCAGTAACACATGCGCGCGCACACACACACACACACACACACACACACAATCATGATTGGTTGTTGGCAACCTTTTGTGTTAAGATCACTTTCATAATATATTCCGCTTCTTTTTCCAAACTTCACCAGAAATTAGTCAAATCACCGTATTTATTTGATTTTCTTGAATTTTTGAATTTATCACACTGCCCTGTGGGAAAACTTCGAATAGGCGACTGAATTCTGAAAACGTAGTGAACAGATTATGGATAGAGAGCAAAGCTTTATGCAGGGGAAGAGGAAGAAAAAAGCAGATGAGAAAAGAATAAAAGTGTTACACACAAAGAGCCAGACAGGGCGTACTCAGAAACCTTGTCCTTCTGCCGCCAAGTTTAAAAGTCACTTGCTCTGATGCACAGTGAAACGTTGCTGAGCCTGTGACAGAGTAACAGAAAAGGAGGAAAACAGACAACTAGAGTCAGAATGTTAGTTCTTTAAGAGTTGAGGGAGTACTTCACATCAAATACAAAACCTCTAATCCTCAAGCATTTTAATGAAACAGTAACTATTTTGTAGGCACACCCAGGCTACATGCAGCCTGATCCAATCCTTTTTTTATATAAAAGTTTGAGAAATGTTTACCTTTTATTTACTTTGGAAAAGATGATGCTGATTATAGGAATTTATTTTAACAGTCATCATTCCCAATAATGTGCACTATCCTTGCTTCTGATTAAACTATCAATTTCAGTCTGGTCTTGTCATTTTCCACTAATTGTTTTCACCATTAAAGGCTGTTAAAGAGCTCTAATACTGCAAAACTTAACAGCTGCACAAAAGTTTTTTCCTTCAATGTTTTTAAACTGGATGTGACAACTTTTTTTCCCACCTCAGGTGACCTATTACCACACACTATTCCTCGCCATAAGTGTGAACAATCTGTTTCCAGGTTTCTGGCAACATCTGTTGGTGTGCAGCAGCTGCCCAAAGCAACCATCCAGCAGTCAGACTCCCTGTAGAGAAATCCCCAGAGTCCACAATGACAGTCCTGATTTTAAAGCTGCCAGAAATTTCAATAAATATAACCATTAAACAATGGGATCTCTACTGTATAGAAAGACTGCACTGCACATTCACACACAAAATCAACGGCACTCAAAATACAATAGTCAACCAGATTCTCAATGGGACAAAATTAGTTGACAGCAGCTACAATCACCAGCTTGTTTGTGAAATTCTTAACTTTTTTTGAGCCAATGACTGAGCTGCTTTTCACTTGTCCAGACATCTGGCCTGCATAAACCAGAAATATAGATATCATCAGTCTGTGGAAATGGAATGCTCGGAGACAGAAAGCAGATTGTTTAGAACTTGAACAGGGGAGTCAAGAAACTTCCAAAATACATTTTTGTTTCTCATCAAACAGAAAAAATGGAAATATCCTGTTATCTGTGTAAAACATTAGGTTATTTTGTTACAGCAGAAAAGGATATAGGCACTGTAACCTTAAAAACACTTTATATATAGCATCATAATTAGCAAGAAAAATGTATAGATACTCATATACACACACAAATGCAGGAACATATATCTACATTTGCCTCATTTTTAAATACACCAGTGCTAATTGAATCAATCAAAATATCACTTAAAACCATTCTACAAGTTGAATTTCACAGAATCAAGACAATTCACTGAAACAAACAATGAAAGTTGCAAATATATTAAGACAAAACCACAATGAAAGAAACTATTCCAAAAAAAAACTAGCACAATCAATGAATAGCATCTTCCTGTTGGACAAATTTTGTATGTAGATGTTATGGGCACTACAAATATCTATGCATACATACACAGACCTATTAGTGACTGCTCTTTCAAAGAGCCAGCACAGGCACGATGGGCTGAACGGCCTCCTTCTGTGCTGAAGATTTCAATGCCTTCGGAGAGGTTCAAGAAGGATTTGTGAAAATGAAACTAATATCCACTCTCGATCACAAGGGGATGGATGCTATTGTTGCATCACTGGGTTATACGATCATGCAAGTAGATATAGCACAATGTAAATCGACTCCCATTAAATAATGGTATATATAATGTGATTTTAACTTCTGTGACAAATTAAGGTTAGCTGTAGGTACCTTCGAGCGCACTGGTGTCAGTCACTCCAGCTTGAACATTTTATTTTTTAATGGGAGTCGATTTACACTGCGCTACATCTACTTGCATGATCGTATAACCCAGTGATGCAACAATAGCATCCATCCCCTTGTGATCGGGAGTGGATATTAGTTTCATTTTCACAAATCCTTCTTGAACCTCTCCGAAGGCATTGAAATCTTCAGCACAGAAGGAGGCCGTTCAGTCCATCGTGCCTGTGCTGGCTCTTTGAAAGAGCAGTCGTACTTAGTCCCACCCCCACGTTTTTTGTCTATAACTCAGTAAGTTCCGCATCCTTAAGTACCTGTCCAACTCCTTTCCACCACCTTTTCAGGTAGACCATTCCAGATCTTGACAACTCAGTGAAAACATTTCTCCTCGTCATGTATCTTACATTATTATATATGACTGTATCCTAACATGCTACACATGACTGTAATAAGATATGATCTGTAACCACCAGCATACCTTACCACCAGGGGTGCACTTGCAAGATACAGGTATATAAGGTCAGGTCTCAGGCAAGTGCAGCATTCCAGAGCTGTGAAATAAAGGTGCAGGTCCAGAGTGACCTTGACTTCACTACATGCCTCGTGTGAATCTGTACTGAGGGGACAGGACTTTACAGTGGCGACGGGTTACGGGATTACAGAATCCACAGAATGGCGAACAACGGATCAGATGAAAAGTACAATGCAGGAGACAATTGGGAGGACTTTATAGAAAGGCTCCAGCAAAGCTTTGTAACCAAAGACTGGTTAGGCGACGATAAGGCATACAAGAGAAGAGCCCTTCTCTTGACCAGCTGTGGCTCGAAAACATACGCTTTAATGAAGGATCTGTTGGCACCCGATAAACCAGCAAGCAAGTCGTTTGAAGAATTGAGCACACTGGTAAGAGACCACCTGAAGCCAGCGAGCAGCCTACACATGGCCAGACACAGGTTCTACAACTACAGACGCTGTGTGGGCCAGAGCATACCAGACTTCGTGGCGGAACTTCGGAGGTTGGCTAGTTTATGTGAGTTCTGCGATGAACTGAGGAGAGAAATGTTGAGAGACTTTTTCATTGAAGGAATAGGCCACGCAGGCATATTCTGAAAGCTCAGAGACCAAGAACCTGACCTTAGAGGCAGCAGCACTGGTTACACAGACATTCTTGGTAGGGGAAGAAGAAACGAGGTTGATTTACAATGCAGGTACGACAACTAACGAAATATCAGAAGAAGTTGTTCACAGCACTAAACAAGCTGCTACCCCCACACACAGACAAACCGGGAGAACAGGCTCTCGACAGCAGGCAGAGGCCATCAAGGGCCACAGGAATGGCCGTTCACACCTCATCAACCCACAATGCGAGCAATCAACTAAAAACTGAGAGAAGCTCAAGAGAGATCAGCCAGACGCAGCTCATTCTTTGAGAACTCTTTGAACAATGGAACAGGTCTGTGCTGGAGCTGTGGGGGTGGGCACTCGTCAAGGGGATGTCGATTTCAGCAGGCTGTTTGCAGAAATTGTGAATATACAGGGCATTTGGCCCGCATGTACGAAAAAAACGGCAGCTCGGCTGGTATACGAATCAGATGGGTCAGAAAGCGGACCAGAAGATGGTGGGGACAGTATCCGGGACACCGGTGTACAGCGGGTCAACACGATAAATGGCCGCTGCTCCTACAACAGGATGCCTCCTATAATGATGAGGGTCCTACTCAACGGGATATCTGTCAACATGGAGCTGGATATGGGAGCGAGTCAATCTCTCATGGGTGCTCAACAATTTGAACTGTGGCCGCATAAAAGAGACAGACCAAAACTCACAAGGGTCGACACCACACTGAGGACCTATACCAAAGAAATCGTACCAGTCCTCGGCAGCGCCATGCTCTGTGCCACACACAAAAGCACAGTGAACCGACTTCCCCTGTGGATTGTCCCCGGAGACCCCCCAGCACTGCTGGGGAGAAGCTGGCTGGCAAAACTAAACTGGAAATGGGATGATGTCCATGCCATTAGAGGAACGGACCTCCTGCTCAACAGTTATAAAGCGATTTGAACATCTCTTTCAGCCAGGTGTGGGCACTTTCAAAGGGGCCAAAGTCAAAATCTACATCACACAGGATGCTAGACCGGTCCATCACAAGGCCAGAGCTGTACCCTATGTGATGAGGGAAAAGATTGAACACAAACTAGACAGGCTTCTGCGGGAAGGCATTATATCACCTGTAGAATTTAGCGACTGGGCAAGTCCCATCGTACCAGTCAAGAAGCCTGATGGATCTGTTCGAATCTGTGGGGACTACAAATCTACCATAAACAGAGTCTCCCTACAGGATCAGTACCCGCTGCCCAGAGCGGAGGACTTATTTGACACATTGGCTGGAGATAAACTTTTCTCAAAATTAGACCTCACATCTACGATGCAAGAATTGACCGAGGAATCCAAGCTACTCACCACCATCAACACACATCGAGGCCTTTTCATGTACAATAGATGCCCATTTGGCATCAGGTCAGCAGCTGCCATATTCCAGCGCAACATGGAGAGTCTGCTCAAGTCCATCCCGGGGACGGTTGTATTTCAAGACAACATACTTATCACGGGCAGGGACACCGACTCCCATCTCCGTAATTTGGAGGAAGTACTAAAGCGGTTGGATCGGGTAGGCCGACGAGTCAAGAAATCCAAGTGCCTGTTTCTCGCACCCGAGATTGAATTTTTGGGCAGAAGGATTGCCACTGATGGAATCCGCCCAACAGAGTCCAAAACAGAAGCAATTCGCCTGGCACCCAGGTCCCGGAATGTCTCAGAACTGCGCGCCTTTCTTGGGCTACTCAATTACTTTGGGAACTTTATGCAGAACTTGAGCACGCTGCTGGAGCCTCTCCACGTGCTACTCAGAAAGGAGTGTGATTGGTTTTGGGGGGACGCCCAGGAACGCGCCTTCAATAAGGCACGCAGCCTTCTGTGTTCCAACAGTGTTTTGACTTTCTTTGACTCAGGTAAAAAGCTAGTTCTCACATGCGATGCATCAGCGTACGGGGTCGGGTGCGTTTTGCAACATGTCAATAGTGCGGGCAAATTACAACCCATAGCTTACGCCTCCAGGTCACTTTCGCGGGCGGAGCGCGGGTACGGAATGGTAGAGAAGGAGGCGCTCGCGTGCGTGTACGGTGTCAAAAAGATGCACCAATACCTTTTCGGGGCCAAGTTCGCATTAGAAACCGACCACAAGCCCCTCACGTCCCTCCAATCCGAGAGCAAGGCAATAAATGGCAACGCCTCGGTGCAAATTCAACGGTGAGCACTCATACTGGCGTCCTACGACGATACCATAAGGCACAGACAACTGTGCCGACGCGCTCAGCAGGCTACCCCTGGCGACCACGGAAGGGTCTGACGAACAGGACTGTGAGATAGTCATGGCAATCAATGCCTTTGAGTCCACAGGTTCGCCCATGACGGCTCGCCAAATCAGAGCCTGGACGGCCAGCGACCCCACGTTATCCTTAGTAAAAAGATGTGTCCTAACCGGTGACTGGGCAGAGGTTCGCGATGCCTGCCCCGAGGAATTAAAACCCTTTCACAGGCGCGTGCATGAGCTATCACTACAAGCAGACTGCCTGATGTGGGGCAGCCGAGTAGTCATGCCTCTGCGAGGCAGAGAGGCATTTGTCTGGGAGCTCCACCGCGAGCACCCGGGGATCGTTCTCATGAAGGCCATAGCCAGATCCCACGTCTGGTGGCCTGGTATTGACATGGACTTGGAGCTCTGCGTCCGAAGGTGCACCATTTGTGCCCAACTCAGCAATGCCCCCAGGGAGGCTCCACTGAGCCCCTGGCCTACCAAACCATGGTCGCGAGTGCACATAGACTATGCGGGCCCATTCATGGGCAAAATGTTCCTCGTAGTTGTAGATGCATTTTCAAAGTGGATCGAATGCACCATTTTAAACTCGAGCAAACCTCCACCACTGTGGAGAGCCTCGCAACCATGTTTGCAACGCACGGAATCCCTGACATATTGGGCAGTGACAATGGTCCGTGCTTCACCAGCGCAAAATTCCAAGACTTTATAATTGACCACGGCATAAATCACGTCAAGACGGCACCGTTCAAGCCGGCCTCCAACGGCCAGGTGGAGAGAGCAGTGCAAATCATTAAACAAGGCATGCTTAAAATCCAAGGTCCCACGCTGCAGGGTCGCCTGTCGCGACTGCTGCTGACATACATATCTCGTCCGCACTCAGTGACTGGGATCCCCCCCCGCGCAACTGTTGATGAAAAGGACTTTAAAAACAAGGCTCTCATTAATCTTCCCAGACATGCACGAAATCGTTGAGGCAAAGCGCCGTAAGCTGACTGAGTACCATGACAGAAATTCAAGGGGGAGATGGAATGAGATAGGGGACAAAGTGTTTGTACTAAACTATGGCAGGGGTCCCAAATGGATTGCAGGGACAGTAACGGGCAAGGAAGGAAACAGGCTACTGGTAGTACAAATGGACAATGGCAAAACCTGCCGGAGGCATGTAGACCAAGTCAAAAGCAGATTTAACAACAACACTGCGGAACCAGAGGCAGACTACAATGTGGAACTCGCACCACACCTGGTGGACAGACAGAGGAAACAGCCTGAGGAACGGGCAATCCCAACAGGCAGCCCAGGCGAGTCAACAATAATCACACCAATCGAAACAGACAGCCCAGGCGAGATACCAGCAACCACACCCAAAGAAAAACAGACACCAAGGCAAACAACTGAACCACAACTCAAACGAGCCACGCGAGAGTGTAGACCACCTGAGAGACTGAAGCTATAAAGACAATAAGACCTTGGGGGAGGGTGATGTCATGTATCTTACATTATTAAATATAACTGTATCCTAACATGCTATACATGACTGTAATAAGATATGACCTGTAACCACCAGCATACCTTACCACCAGGGGTGCACTTGCAAGAGACAGGTATATTAGGACAGGTCTCAGGCAAGTGCAGCATTCCAGAGCTGTGAAATAAAGGTGCAGGTCCAGAATGACCTTGACTTCACTACATGCCTTGTGTGAATCTGTACTGAGGGGACAGGACTTTACACTCCTCATCTCCCAGAATTTTGCACAGTAGTCGAAGTATATATACAAGGTTCTATACACATTTAACACAAACTCTGCTTTTCAAGCCTTTTCCTCTAAAAATGAACCCCAATGCTTTGTTTGCATTTTTATGGCCTTGTTAATCTACATTGCTATTATTAATGATTTGTGAATCTATACCTCAGTTTCGTCAGACTGCTTGTCTGGCATCCAATCCTGGATGAGTCAATATTTCCTCCAACCGAAGATTTGAAAACCAAAGCCACTGCCTTCGACCAACGCAACAATCTCGGTTCCCTAGTCACTGATTCCATCCTCATACTAAACACACAGTTGGTGAAATAATGCCTGATTAAATGAATAAGCTGCTTTATTTCCACAGTAAGATGTACAGAAGAGCCGTTACACCAAACTTTCAATGAAATCCATACAACTCATCTTTGTATAATAATACAAAACATACATCAGTGGGGTGGATTACTTGACTTAAGGAGGATGGCTTCTAACTATCCTTCAGTATTTCTGACCTCTCTGCCTCAACGAAAGCCCTCATAGCTTTCTTTAACAAACCTAAATGCCCTTGCAGCCGTCCTCTTTCAAAAAGTTTGTCTCTTCCTTTGATCTCTGTCTGCGAACAAAGGACTTTCCAATACAATGCATGCGAGGTGTTTCTTGATTATCTGGACAAGCTGACAAATTACTTAATCTCTGGGGAGAACTTACATTCAGCATATTAATCACCTTTTGTTTAGATATCTTTAAAAAAAATTACCTAACACCCTCTCTGCTGTAATACGCAACTGGTTCTACAGAGATAACCGGAGAGGTGTACATACTGTAATAAGGTTAAACCGCAACCACACTGAAGGATAAGTTCTGTTACCAATACATCAGTGCTTAATGGTAACCAAGCAAATAAGACAGGTCAGCGCTTTAAACATAGAACTTTCAGTTCTGACAAAGGAGCGCTGTATCTGAAACATAAACTTATCTTTTCTCTTTCCAAATGCGGTTGAAAATGGTATACATTATCAAAGTTTGTTGCTTTTCTCTCAGATTTTTGGCATTTGCACTTTTTTTTCCTTTTTATCTACAGGGCATGAGGGGCAAGCTATGTGCATGGTCTCTTTTTATCATTCTTAATTCATTATTGCACAGGCATTGTAGAAAACCAGCTATATACTACGCATGGCCATTCCTCCTTGGAAGTTCGAGCTAAAATATAAACAAGAGCTCATCACAAATTACTACTACAACTTGTATTTATATAGCACCTTTAACGAAGTAAAATGTCCCAAGGTGCTTCACAGGAGTAGGATAAGACAAAAAAAATGTGACACCGAGCCACATAAGGAGAAATTAGGGCAGGTGATCAAAAGCTTGGTGAAAGAGAGAGATTTTAAGGAGCATCTTAAAGGAGGAAAGAGAGGTAGAGATGCGGAGAAGTTTAGGCAGGGAATTCCAGAGCTTACGGCATAGGCAGGAGAAGGAACGACCACCAATGGCTCAACGATTATAATCGGGGATGCTCAAGAGGTCAGAATTAGAGGAGCGCAGATTATCTCAGGAGGTTGTTGGGGCTAGAGGAGATTACAGGGATAAGGAGGGGCGAGGCCTGGGAGGGATTTCAAAACAAGGATGAGAATTTTGAAATCGAGGCGTTGCTTAACCGGGAGCGAATGTAAGTCAGCGAGCACAGGAGTGATGGGTGAATGGAACTTGGTGCGAGTTAGGCCACGGGCAGCCGAGTTTTGGATGACCAAGTTTACGTAGGGTAGTGCGTTGGAATAGTCAAGTCTAGAGGTAAAGGCATGGATGAGGGTTTCAGCAGTGGATGAGCTGAGGCATTATTTAAAAGGACTCTTGTAATTCGGTTAAGACAATTGCTACTGCTCGAATACTGGCATATTCACTCCCTCCAAGACTTGTAAAATAATTGGGAAACTAGGGTAGCAAATTGCACTACACACGTTAAGTATAGAAATTTGCAGGATTTGTCATGAAATGTGAGGTGTCAAATAATTTACTCTAACTCTTCCACACTCCTGATAGATACAAGAATAAGCTTGATAGCTGGGTTATTTCTCACCTCGATCACAATCCTCCTGCTCTCTCCCTCTATTTTTAATCAGCACTGGAATCATAGAATCTTACAGCACAGAAGGAGGCCCTTGAGCCCATTTGTGCCTGTGCCAGCTCTTTGAAAGAGCTACCCAATTAGTCACACTCCCCCACAGCCCTGCAAATTTATCCTTTTCAAGTATATATCCAACTCCCCTTTGAAAGTTACTATTAAATCTGTTTCCACCATCCTTTCAGACAGTCTAGATCATAACTCGCTTCAATAAACAAATTCTCATCTTGCCTCTGGTTCTTTTGCCAATTATCTTAAATTTGTGTTTTTGACGAGAGTAAATAAGGAGAAACTGTTTTCACAGGTGGGTAACCAGAGGGCACAGATTTTGGACACCTATTAAACCTCCCCATAGCCTTTTCTGCTCAGAGAACAATCCCAGCTTCTCCAACAGGGAATAAGGGTATGGATGATTGCTGAAAATAAGTAGTCTAATCCCTACACTAGCCCAGTTGATTGGAAAATCAGGGTCAAAAATAAAAGCACTTTTTGCAGTTGGAAGTCACAGATCTCTTTGCTGCTTCCAACCTATTTAAATGTTTCCTGAGCTTTTTCTTTTCCCCCCCATGCATGTTCAAAATCCATTTTTTATTCCTCCTTCATCCTAGTTCTTCCTTCGCTGAAACTAAATGCCAATGTATGACCAGCTTCCAGATATTTACTATGTCATTCTGAAAAAGAACAAAAGACGACTTGATCTGTATTCCACTAAAACCTGATTGACTTCTGTGTCATGGCCACTCCACAGTCCAGCTGATTTTCTACATGACAAGTTCACCATGTCTTACCCAAATTCACAGCACAACTAAAAACTTAAAAGTTCTCGTAAAGTACAAGTAATGACCATTTTTCATTCTGGCACTCTGTCCACTTGCAAGCTAAAATAGTTTTCTGTGGAACAATCATATGGAGTAGTGTAGGTACCTTTATTAAACTTAAATTGGTACAACCTTGCAATACAACATCAGCATCACAAAACAGAGCAACACTAAGAAAACCTATTGTCTCATGGCCCATCATTTAGGGCAATGTTCACAGAGATATGTAGATATCACTGCTCAAGGACTTATGAAAGGGGTTCTTCCATCTTTTACAAGAGGAGCAATGTAACTCTCAAGTGGACAAAGGAGATTCAAAATCGGATGCAACCTTATTTGAACAGAAGTCTCCACACATAGGTCCACAAAATCTTCCCTCACGCTTAGTTTATAAAGCACAGAATCAGGACTGCTTTATTGGTGAAAGCTGAATGGAGGAGTCATGGACATTTGTGTACTTTCCAAACAGTACAGCAAGCAGTTATCAAAAGTTAATGTGTGCAGCACAGAAATAAGGTTTCAGGGTCATACTTGTAATTAATTGATACTCTACATGACAGCATTACTTAACACAAGAAATAGGAGCAGCAGTAGGCCATACGGCCCCTCGAGCCTACTCCTCCATTCAATAAGATCATGGCTGATCATCGACCTCAACTCTACTTTCCTGTCCGATCTCCATATCCCTCGATTCCCCAAGACTCCAAAAATCTATCTATCACAGCCTTGAATGGCAAGATCATTGGAGGCAGTGAACCATTCCTTGGGATGAGAATTTACTGGATGCCAGTAGCAATAAATGTGTATGTGCCCAGTTGGTGGCACTTCCATCAGGTCCATTGTTGTAACTCTGGCATGGATTGGGGGATCTCTCAGTGAGACAGTGCAAGCCAATAATGCGCCATCATTGATGGGCTGTACGGACTTTCCCCTGAAATCAGTGAACGTCCACACCCAAAATCACAGATACAAAATGTGCCTTCTGAGCACTATGCATGTACTGACCTTGCACAGTTGCTTAGAAGGCAGAATTGTAAAACAGGCAGAATTTCTAACCCAGAAACTTGACATAAGTTAGCAAGATTCTTACCTTGTCCGGTACCAGAGACACTTTGTCCAGAAATCACCCCTTCACTGGTATAAGCAGAGTACAAATTTTCACTGGATGGTGACGGTTTCAGCAACTGACCTTGTCCAGAAACAGTGAATTCATGAGTACTTGAAGGTGGCAACAGCATCTGCTGTGGTGTCAACACCGAAGCAGTACTCTGAGCAGTTAACGACCCTGCAATTAGAACGCAGCTACATGGCATCAACAGAAAAAAAAAATCATAGTACAAAAAGCTATTGCAATGGATGTTAGTCATAACCTACCAGAAAGTAAAGGACTCTTTTGTCCTTGGGAACTGCTCCGACTGGATTTGCTGCTTTTTCCTTTGGTGGGTCGTCTGCGACGTCCAGACAGGGGTGCCACAGGTGGAATTATTACAGCTGGTGGTGCCTTACCCAATTTTATATAAAGCTCCTCGATCTCCTGCTTCTGCCGTGATTGCAACTCCTGAATTTCTTTCAAATGTCTGAAACATATCAGTTTGGGATACTATATTATCGAAGATTTGTGTTGGTTTTACATACTTCATATTATATGGTATTTTGACTAAAATGTTAAAAGACTTTGATAGGGTATATACAGTCCCCACCACTTATCGTGGGCATGTTCCTGCGAACATGTTTGCCTGATATACACGATGGTAAATATAACATGGTAGCGCTACAAGAATGTTGTTGCCGCTCAATAGCATCCGCAACTTCTTAAATCGCTACCTGGATAAACCTCCTTACTGACAGACTCCAAGACCTGACCAAGGACCCAGAGATCTGCAGCTCCAACCTCACCTTGGCAGTGGTCATCAGGAAACTGGAGGAGCTGGGAGCAGGTCCCATCAGAAACAAGCTATTACCAGGTAGAGCATTTCAGCAAAATTCAGACAGGAGAGAAAAAAAACACTTAACTGCTTCAATAAAACCATTTAAACAACAGAAACGCCCAATTAGGGCACAACAGTTCTAGGATTATTGTGCATAGAAACAGAGAATAGGTGCAGGGGTAGGCCATTCGGCCCTTCGAGCCTACACCACCATTCAATAAGATCATGGCTGATCATTCACCTCAGTACCCCTTTCCTGCTTTCTCTCCATACCCCTTGATCCCTTTAGCCGTAAGGGCCACATCTAACTCTCTTTTGAATATATCTAACGAACTGGCCTCAACAACTTTCTGTGGTAGAGAATTCCACAGATTCACAATTTTCTGAGTGAAGAAGTTTCTCCTCATCTCGGTCCTAAATGGCTTATCCCTTATCCTTAGATTGTGACCCCTGGTTCTGGACTTCCCCAACATCGGGAACATTCTTCCTGCATCTAACCCGTCCAATCACTTCAGAATTTTATATGTTTCAATGAGATCCCTCTCATTCTTCTAAATTCCAGTAAATATAAGCCTAGTCGATCCAATCTTTCTTCATATGTCAGTCCTGCCATCCCGGGAATCAGTCTGCTGAACCTTCGCTGCACTCCCTCAATAGGAAGAACGTCCTTCCTCAGATCAGGAAAACAATATTCAAGGTGTGGCCTCACCAAGGCCCTGTACAACTGCAGTAAGACCTCCCTGCTCCTATACTCAAATCCTCTCGCTATGAAGGCCAACATGCCATTTGCCTTCTTCACTGCCTGCTGTACCTGCATGCCTACTTTCAATGACTGATGTACCATGACACCCAGGTCTCGTTGCACTTCCCCTTTTCCTAATCTGTCACCATTCAGATAATAGTGATTAGTACCCCACTAATCACGCCTGCCATTCTGAAAAGGACCCGTTTATTCCTACTCTTTGTTTCCTGTCTGCCAATCAGTTCTCTATCCACGTCAATACATTACACCCAATACCATGTGCTTTAATTCTGCACAGTAATCTCGTATCATCGGCAGTCCCTCGGAATCGAGGAGGACTTGCTTCCACTCCCTAAGTGAGTTCTTTAATGGCTGAACAGTCCGATACGGGAGCCACAGACCCTGTTACAGGTGGGACAGACATTCGTCGGGAGAAAGGGTCGGTAGAGCTGGTTTGCCGCACGCTTCTTCCGTTGCCTGCGCCTGGCCCCTTCATGCTCCTTGCGTCGAGACTCAAAGAGCTCAACGCCCTCCCAGATGGACTTTCTCCACCTCGGGTGGTCTGCGGCCAGGGTCTCCCAGGTGTCAGTGCTGATGTCGCACTTTATCAGGGAGGCTTTGAGGGTATCCTTATTAAGTTTCCGCTGTCCTCCTTTGGCTCGTTTACCATGAAGGAGCTCCGCATAAAGCATTTGCTTCGGGAGACTCATATCTGACATGCGTACTATGTGGCCTTCCCAGCAGGACCTTGTCAAAAGCCTTTTGAAAGTCCAAATGCACCACATCCACTGGTTCTCCCCTGTCCACTCTACTAGTTACATTCTCAAAAAAATTGTTGAAGATTTGTCAAGCATGATTTCCCTTTTATAAATCCATGCTGACGTGCCCCGATCCTGTCACTGCTTTCCAAATGCGCTGCTATTACATCTTTAATAATTGATTCCAACATTTCCCCCACTACCGATGTCAGGCTAACCGGTCTATAATTCACTGTTTTCTCTCTCCCTCCTTTTTTTAAAAAAAAGTGGGATTACATTAGCCACCCTCCAATCCATAGGAACTGATCCAGAGTCTATAGAATGTTGGAAAATGACCACCAATGCATCTACTATTTCTAGGGCCACTTCCTTAAGTACTCTGGGATGCAGACTATCAGGCCCTGGGGATTTATCGGCCTTCAATCCCATCAATTTCCCGAACACGATTTCCTGACTCATAAGGATTTCCTTCAGTTCCTCCTTCTCACTAGACCCTCGGTCCCCTAGTATTTCCGGAAGGTTATTTGTGTCTTCCTTAGTGAAGACAGAATCAAAGTATTTGTTCAATTGGTTTGCCATTTCTTTGTTCCCCATTATAAATTCACCTGATTCTGATTGCAAGGGACCTACATTTGTCTTCACTAATCTTTTTCTCTTCACATATCTATACTAGCTTTTGCAGTCAGTTTTTATGTTCCCTGCAAGCATACTCTCATACTCTATTTTCCCCCTCCTAATTAAACGCTTTGTCCTTCTCTGCTGAATTCTAAATTTCTCCCAGTCCTCAGGTTTGCTGCTTTTTCTCGCCAATTTGTACGCCTCTTCCTTGGATTTAACACTATCCCTAATTTCCTTTGTTAGCCACGGTTGAGCCACCTTCCCCATTTTATTTTTACGCCAGGCAGGGATGTACAATTGAAGTTCATCCATGTGATCTTTAAATGTCTACCATTGCCTATCCACCGTCAACCCTTTAAGTATCATTCGCCAGTCTATCCTAGCCAATTCACATCTCATACCATCGAAGGTACCTTTCTTTAAGTTCAAGACCCTAGACTCCGAATTAACTGTGTCACTCTCCATCTTAATGAAGAATTCTACCATATTATGGTCACTCTTCCCCAAGGGGCCTCGCACAACAAGATTGCTAATTAATCCTCTCTCATTACACAACACCCAGTCTAGGATGGCCAGCTCTCTAGTTGGTTCTTCGACATATTGGTCTAGAAAACCATCCCTAATACACTCCAGGAAATCCTCCTCCACCGTATTGCTACCAGTTTGGTTAGCCCAATCTGTATGTAGATTAAAGTCACCCATGATAACTGCTGTACCCTTATTGCACGCAACCATAATTTCCTGTTTGATGCCATCCCCAACCTCACTACTGTTTGGTGGTCTGCACACAACTCCCACTAGCGTTTTCTGCCCTTTGGTGTTCTGCAGCTCTACCCATACAGATTCCACATCAACCAAGCTAATGTCCTTCCTTACTATTGCGTTAATCTCCTATTTAACCAGCAACGCTACCCAACCTCCTTTTCCTTTCTGTCTATCCTTCCTGAATATTGAATACCCCTGGATGTTGAGTTCCCAGCCTTGGTCACCCTGGAGCCATGTCTCCATGATGTCAATTACATCATATCCGTTAACAGCTATCTGCGCAGTTAATTTATCTACCTTTTTACGAATACTCCTCTCATTGAGGCACAGAGCCTTCAGGCTTGTTTTTTTTAAAACACACTTTGCCCCTTAAGAATTTTGCTGTAATGTGGCCCTTTTTGCTTTTTGCCTTGGGTTTCTCTGCCCTCCACTTTTATTTTTCTCCTTTCTACCTTTTGCTTCTGCCCCCATTTTACTTCCCTCTGTCTCCCTGCATAGGTTCCCATGCCCCTGTCATATTAATTTAAACCTTCCCCAATAGCACTAGCAAACTTCCCCCAGGACATTGGTTCCGGTGCTGCCCAGGTGCAGACTGTCCGGTTTGTACCTGTCCCACTTCCTCCAGAACCGGTTCCAATGTCCCAGGAATTTGAATCCGTCCCTCTTGCACCATTTCTCAAGCTATGTATTCATTTTAATTATCCTGCTATTTCAGGAAAATAATAGAAAAGTCCTCCTTTGAAGGTAAAACAACAAAAATTAAAAAATGATTTGTTGCTTTTTTCTATACATGGAATGAGACAAGCCTGCAAATCTCAAGGCTCGAAAGCATTCCTTGCTCTCTTAGACAGGTGACTATTCACAGACTAGTGTTAATATATATGTTTTAATACTTGCTAAATTTCACTTAACTGCTGGAAACAGACTTATTTACATCAGTGTACATTGAACACGTCAGACAAATTTGAAAAGTAACTCAACACTCACTTGTCCCTCAATCTGTGCAGCTCTTTCCTCATATCTTCATCTTCAATTTCTGAATCATTATCACTGCTTACGTAGGAGGAATTAAATGAGTTAGTAAGGTTCTGTACAATGATGGTACCCTTGGATTCTGGTGATTGTGGAGAGACTGTACTCCCTGCACTATCAACCTGTGTTTGATCCAGTTCCTTTGAATAGGGTTGCTGTCCAGCCTCCAGTAGAACTGGTCCATTTGTGTGTAGATATTGTTCTGATCCAATCGATTCTTTTGGTGGTAAAATTTGATCTGCAGCCCCAATGTGATCCACTGGCCCAGATGAGAGTACTGTTAATGGAGCAGTAGTCACAGGAACACAGGGATAGTTTCCCTTGCCAGCTTCATAAGTAACTTCATCTTGTGTCCTTGCCACTGAAAAACGACCAACTGTGTCTCGTCTTGTTGTGACCTGGAATCGTCCTATTTTTGCCTGCTGGGCGGACTCCTGCTCTTGGTATGGTGGAGATTTACTGTTTTTGCTTTGAGTTACTGATGCACTATCCACCACATCTTCACGACTGACATATTCAGAAGGTTTTACCACTGTACTTTCAGGGCTGCTTCCAGAAAAGGAAGACTCATCTGAAACATGTTTCTGCTTACTCTCTTCCTGTTTATCATATGCTTCTTGATACAAGACATCATCTGTTGCAACAGAAACCTACAAGGAAAGAAGTTACTTAGTGGTTTTCCAAACAAAAATTCATTCAGGTTTGGCTCATTAGCAACGTTCCCTCTAAGCTGCACGGCCAGGTCCCGCGCATGAGCCGGCCTTAAATAGAAAACCACGAATAGGCTGCATTTTGAATAGACCCCGCTGCCCTTTAATGGGGTTGCGCAGGCCAAAAAAATTAGAGGGAACATTGCTCATGAATGAAAGAACGAGAAGACACAAGCAGTCAAATGCACACTCTGTTGTTGGGCTAGGGTTTAAAATTATTCATAAAACACAGAACTGTTAAATGTATGATAGCAGGTACTGAAAAGTATGCTATATGTCGGAAGATCTGACTGACATAACGGGCTAAAATATGGCCCTCCGGTTAAAACGGCGCACTTGCCTGAGGTGCGCCGACTTTGTACTCCAAAAACGGCGGTGAAAATGTAGCTTCGTATTCTCCCCATGCCATGGACCGTCGTAGGCCTTGGCGTGGCAAAAGCAGAGGGGGGCGGAGTCAGGTCCCAGCGCTGAACACAGTACCGGGATCTCTGCACATGCGCGCGCATGCGCAGTGGCTCCTCACCCCCAGAATCTGAAAGTGCGCTCTGCAGGCTGTGTGGGAGGGGCCCGAAGCTCACCGCCCCTATCCCTGACCGGCCAGGCCCGCTGTTGATCTCTCCCACCCACCCCCCACCATCACCGATGCAGTTTTCAGCCTTTCCTTCCCTCCCCCGTTCACAGATGCCGCGTTCAGCCTCTCCCTCCCTCCCTCCCCTATTCACAGATGCTGCGTTGAGCCGAGCCTCCCGGTGTGCGTCTTATCGCCCCTATCCCAGGCCGAATGGCCTCCCGCTGCCGAGTTTAGTTGAAGGTAGGATTTACTTCAGTTCTTTATTGAATGTTTATTACTTTTTGTGTTGTGTTTAGTGCTTTGTAAGTCTTGGTGCTTTAGGTGCAGCTCTTCTCAGCTTCCTTGTATTTTTTATTTGTTATTGAATATTTATTTTTGTGCTTTGTTTAGTGCTTGGTGCTTTAGAATGTACTTACCTGCGCTGATTTCTTAACTCTCCACAAGGGTTTTCTGTGCGGGCCACATACGCTGGCCTAAGTTAGTTTGGAGCAACTATTAGCTGTCCAAACTTGCTTAAATGGCCAAAACAGGCGTAGGTGGCTGGTAACTCCCACTTTTGAACAAAAAACTAAACTAAAAAAAATCCTAACTAACTTACTTACACTGGTGCAAATTAAATGGACAGAATTGCAATTTTTAAAGATACTCCAAAAAAATCAAATTGCTTCAAAAAAACGGAGCAACTCCTGGGCAAATTTGGGCCCAACATGCGGCCACCAAGACAGAAGTTGGAGTTATTTTGACAAATTTAATTAACTGGAGATAGTTTTGATTAAATTCTCCATTATACAAAAAAACTAAAATTTAAGAAAGTTTGAAGCTGTAAAATGTAATCAATCTGATCAATAATAGAACAAAATGCACAATGAAGCAAAACATTTTGGCTTTCCTACACCAAGGAATGCCATGCCTTACAGTTACACTCAAGGTATTTTTCTTTTCATTAATATAAAATCTCTTAAATGGACCGTGAAAGAATTAAATGTAAAAACAGTCTAAAAATCTACATATTACTAATTGATCGTCCATGGTGTTGCACAGGGAGTCAAGACCAACAGTCGTCATCAGGTAAAGAGGTTAGCGGGCAGGGCATAATTGGATCAATATGTAATTAAATCCTCATTCTGATGTCATACATTCCTTATTTTTATATTGCCATTATAAATTCCTACATCTATTATAATAAAAATGGCTATAAAAACTTGTCATGCTGTAATTACACCTGCCCACCAGTGTGACAATGGAGCGCCTCCACTGGGGGTGGTGTAATTAAAGCAAATAGGGTTTTAAAATATTTGGCATATGTTTGTAGGGTTCTTATAGCTGTTCAACATTATCTGAGAATGATGTCTAATTCAATGAATTGAGAGAAGGTTGGTGGGAAAAAGCACAGCAATCTTGAAGCAGCAAACCAGAGATTTATAGTCAAATTGATACAGGTATCAGATTATGGCAAAACAAAAGCAATGTATGGTAAAAAATACACAGAATGCTTTAATCTCCTCTGGTTTGCAACACTGAATTCTTACCTGAAAACGTCCCATTTTAACAACTCCACTTCCAAAACCAGCAATTGTAGCTGTGTTTGAGGCTACAACACCTTCCTCGCAAGACCGTGACACTACCACAGGATAGCCAGATCGGTCTTCTGAGGCAGTCAAACTGTCACCTAGCTGTGAGACATAACCTGGAGTGGGAATAGGGGAGAACAAAAACTATTAAAAAATACAGCTGTAAATTAGATCATCTCAAAAGTAGAAGCAGCTCATGTGGTTGAGTATATTCAAAATTTGATTGCTCACTTCTAGAGCTTTCAAAATTGGACTGGTTTATTTATTTGAACAAAAATTAAATGAGGAAAGACACCTTGTAAATGTTGGTCTGTGTCTGACAGCTATTATCAATTAAAATGTTTGCATAGCATAACATAGGTTATAACCAGGCAATTCTGACAGTCAAGACAAGATGCAGTGATAATCAAGAGAAAGAATTGGAGGTAGATTGCTTCAAATTTCAAGGGCCCAAGTTTCCACATGATTTGCGCCTGATTTTTAGGAGCAACCGGTGGAGATCGGACAATCTTAGAAATCGCAATTCTTCACATTTTTTTTTCTGCAGTTCTAGTCAGTTAGAACAGTTTCACTTTGGAACAGAATTTTTTCTTCAAAAGGGGGCGTGTCCGGCCACTGACACCTGATTTCAAAGTTTCCACAGTGAAAACGTACTCCAAACTAACTTAGAATGGAGCAAGTGAAGATTTGTGTCGAACTGAAAAAACCTGTTCTACACATTAAAAAATCAGGCGCAGGTTACAAATTAGGCGTCCAGAACGAGGTGGGGGGGGGGGGGGGGGAAGGGAAGTCATTAAATTCTATAATAAATCCTTATTTATACTTATACAAATATTATACAAATAAATCCAACCTGAATAAAAATTTATAAGCAAAGAAAAGATTAAATAAACCATCTTCCTACCTGTGTGAAAGTGCTTCAGCCAGGGAGAATGCTGCAGGAAGCCTCACAAGTTGAGGCAGCCATTCGTTCCTGACGGCAGGGGGGGGGGGGGGAGGAGGAGGCAGCCGTTTGTTCCCACGGGGGGGTGCAGCTGCCTCAACTTTGAGGCTTCCTGCAGCCTTCTCACTGCTGCAAGAAGCCTCAGTGCTGATGGCAATGTGCTTATATTAAAAAATGTTCAAAAATTAAACAGCTACAAAGAACTGCAAAAATGGCCGAGTGCCAATGTTTCTTTCACACTGCGCATGCGCGAACGCTCCAACGCGCACGCGCAAGGTTGCCGGCAGGGGAAAAAAACTAATTTAAATGGTATCCGCCCCCTCCCACTTACAAAATCGGCGCAAGTGGTAGGCTCCGCCCCCTGGGCGCCACGCCAAGCTGCAGGGCGCTCCAGAATCGAGCGTCTTTTTTTTCCGGCGCGAAAAACGGGCGCCCAGCTCGGAGGGGCGCCCGTTTTTTGTCGTGTGGAAACTTGGGCCCCAAGTATTTGTTTTGAAAAATGAACTCCAAGTACAATGAGAAATGACACTTTCTCTGAGTTTAATGCACTGTCTGCAGTCCATGACATCACACGGTACTCCATAACTGATTGAAAATGTATTTGATTTATTTTCCCAAGTTGTTCATGTCACAATGATGAATAAATTAACAATTGCCTTCATCAGCCTTAGTTGGCCAGGATAGAGCTTGGACCAGTTGCAGTTGTGCATCAATATTTAAACAAAATTCTACCAAGCTAGCGAATCTACATTTTTTGCCAAAATTCATATCTGAATCTTTTAGGTTTCATTAATGCAGTGGGGAAAAAAATTACCCACGCCTCGTTTCACTTGGTACAAAAGACCACTAACGTTATCTACTCTACTCATCCATTTCACACTCCTTAACTGTAGTAAATTCAGGATCACTTTCACTACTTAAAAATCCTTTGATTATATTCGGCTGACGATAAATATTTTGAGCGGTAATCCATTATAACATCACACAAGATTCACTTTCTCTGCAAGGAGTACTGTAGAATGTAGCTCATGTCAGTAAATTTTTTACCTTCACCAGGCAGGCCGGTTGTTATAAAGCTCTGTCCAGGAGGCACCATCGATCCATTCACTGGAATCACACCCTGTGATAACAGGAAAAAAGGATAAGTTTAATGACTTAACTGCCTAAAATTAGCATGTTTGATTTATACTAATTTACCTATTCTAAGGGTAGTAATTCACAGAAGACAATTTTGTTCTGCTTTGGAGAGAGTTATAACAAACAAAACATAACATGCAGGGCAAAACACATTGGAGACATGAGTGTGCACATTACCAGGCTTCCTCTTTGGCTAAAGTTTGCATCCCATTTGTACCACAGCTTTTTTGTGTTGTTCAAGTAAGCTTTAGTTTTGCTCCATGGAGCCAGTGGAACTTGGTACGGACGGCAGTTATGGATGTGCACAGAAGTACTTGGGCATAGAATTCTGGATTGGGTGAAGGATAGAGGTGTGTTTGAGAAAACAACATCTGAGGTAATAAAGATGTGAAAAAGGGCATCCAGTAGTGGTGGCATGAGATAGGAACACAAGTGGGCAATGCTCTGGAGGTGGAAGGTAGCTCTCTTGCTTCAGGATTGGGCAGAACATTAAAGCTGAATGCCATCAGGTCCAGCTCTAGTAGACAGACAGAAAAGTTGATGAGATTGGAGCCAGAGGCACATAAATGCTGGCAAGAGCCAAACAAGATGCTTTCACTTTTGCCCATGTTGAATTTTGGGAAATGGGCGCTGACTGGTTTTAAAAGAGATTGACGCAGTGCTCAAATTTAGGGAGAAATTAACAAACTTAGCAAGCAGGAGGTCAAGATTATGAATGTATAGTGTGAGAAATGGATATTCTGTCAAGCCAGCTTGTTCCTTCCACAGAATATATAATTTTCCGTGTCATGGATCATCATCCAACTTAATAAACCCCAAATGGAAATGACCCAAAAGGCAAAAAAATGTACATAAAAATAAAACTCTCGGTGCTAAGATAATGTAGCAAATCTCCAGGATATCAATTTAACATTAAAACCTACATCATTCAACCCAACATTCCATAAATAAATTGTTGATAGCTGTAGCTGCACTGAAATGGCATCAAAATCATGCCTATTGGTTTTACCAATTTTTTTTTTTTTTTACACACACACTAAAAAGAGACATCAGAGCTTGATTGTAACTTCACTTGTTCAGGGTTGACCGCGACGCAATCCAAAACAAAACCTCTGCGGAGTATAAAAAAGGGCTACGTTCCAATTCCAGTAAATAAGCGCACAGCACCCTATATGGTACTAGATGCAGGAATAGTACCACATAGTATCCACATAATGTTTGGCAACACCAAGGTGGTCTGAACATTTGAAGCAATCAAGCGACAAACCATGACAAATGTAGTGTTTAGGCCACTAAACTTTAAGCACCTGTTCCAAAGTTGCAATCACGTTATGTGCCTGAGTTTATCCCAGAATTAAACAGACTCCACTGTAGACTAATCCTAGTACAAACCACCATATATAAATATGAAATTTCTCTCTTCTGGCTACACAGGTTTAGGTTTTCATGACATCAGTACTTTGCCAACCAGTTCATTAGACAGTAGAGACCAGTATAAGTCTACCTAAGCTACTACAATGACAAATAAAACCCTGCTATAAATTATTTCTTCAATGTGCAGCAAGTTGAATGGAAGGACATTTCTGTATTGCAACAAATTTTCCAAGAGACTTGCAGCGTTGGAAACTGAAGGTGAAGCCAATTTGATACTACTCAAACGTGAACACTTCCCATATTCTCTCACTGCTGTGCCCCAAATTTACCCCCAACTTGGCAGAATTCCCTCTAACAAAGTCAGGAATTCAAACCACACTACCAGAACTTGAAAAGTTGCTCATATAATACCTCGACACTCACCTGTATTGAAGTGATAGCAACTGGAACATTCGTCACAGTCTCTGGACTCAGAGCACGTCTCAATTGGGCATCCAAAGTGTCCAACGGTTGTTGTGACTGAAGGACAACACAAGTTTTGCTAAGTTAGTTATCAATGGATTCACACTTCAATCCATAGCCTGTACCCAAAAACCGAAGGTCATTTGTGAGACTCAATAATATTTCAAACTGAAGTTTTATTGCAGCTGCAGATAAAACTTCCCTGGAGGTATGAAGAATATATTGCAGAGCACACAAATAAATCTCACAAATCAAGGAGCTCAAAGTACTAAATTGCTAGTATCATTACACAACCATAATCTGATCAATACCGCTTCATTTTTTTAAAGTGTACTAATTGAAGCTTCAACCAAGCGTCTTGCCCACCTCTGGGAGCTTGGTGGTGAGGGGGGGCAGGGGGGAGAAGAGGACCAAGAGATCAGGGGAGGTATTGCCCTAGATTAGTCATGTAGTTCCAAGCAGGTGGCTCAACAGCATCAAAAGTGTTGGGCAAGCTTCTTACCCACTGGCCCATCTCTTGGCCACAAATAGTGTGTGGCCCTGGGAGAAACTTTAAAAATAAGAGGCAGCTTGAAGAATCTGACAAACATATATATACACCATTTTCCTTTCTAGATTACTTCACATTTCCAATGTCTGATTTAATGCAATCTCTTCATGTTATTCAAGCTTATGGGTCCAATATATTTCCTATTAACCTGGCTGAGACAGACCATGCCACTAACAGTCATTTGTGCTTCATAGATTCGTGTAAGAAAAAGGGGTTAGCAATTGAGCGACATAAGGCTTAGTTGAACACATTCATTTTTAAAAAGTGAAAAGGAAAGTGAAGAGGTTTATGAAAGTAATTCCATAAAGTAGGACAAAGGTAGCTAAAGGATCTGTTGCCAATAGTGGGATTACCAGGCAATGGTAGGTGGGGGGGGGGTGGTGGCGGGGAATGCACAAAAGGCCAGATGACTCTACAATTGCTGGGAGTGGGGGATGTAAGCCTGGTTGCGAAAATAGGAAGAATTTAAAGTCAATGACTAATGCATTGAGGGATGAGGAGCCGATTTAGGCCAACAAGGATAAAGCACTATTTTACTGCAAATTTGGGTTGTCCAGTTTATATGAAAATTAAAGTCTCCATGATTACTGTATTACCCTCGTTACATCCACCTCTAATTTCCTGAGTTATACTGTTCCCAACACTACAACTACTGTTAAAGGGCTTACAAACTACTCCCCTGAAGTGCTTTCTACCTGTTGTTTCTTAGCTCCACCCAAAATACTACATCTTGATTTTCTGACCCAAGATCCTTTCTCTCTACTGTCTTCATCCCATTCTTTATCAGTGCTACCCCCGCCCGCTCGCCATCCTGCCCCCCCGCCCCTCTCCTTTTCCACTCTGTCTATCATAGAATCATAGAAATTAACAGCACGGAAGGAGGCCATTTCGGCCCATTGTGTCCGTGGCGTCCGACAAAGAGCTATCCAGCCTAATACCACTTCCAGCTCTTGGTCTGTAGCCCTGTAGATTACAGCATTTCAAGTGCACATCCAAGTACTTTTAAAATGTGGAGAGTGTTTCTGCCTCTACCACCCTTTCAGGCAGTGAGTTCCAGGCCCCCACCACCCTCTGGGTGAAAAATTGCCTCTCAAATCCCATCTAAGCCTCCTCCCAATTACTTTAAATCTATGCCCCCTGGTTGTTGACCCCTCTTCTAAGGGGAATAGGTCCTTCCTATCCACTCTTTCTAGGCTCCTCTTAATTTTATACACCTCAATAAGGTCTCCCCTCAGCCTCCTCTGTTCCAAAGAAAGCAACCTGAACCTATCCAATGTTTCCTCATAGCAAATGTTCTCCATCCAGGTGACATCCTCGTAAATCTCCCCTGTAACCCTTTCTGGTGCAATCATGTATTTCCTGTAATGTGGTGACCAGAACTGCACACAGTACTCTAGCTGTTGCCTAACTAGTGTTTTATACAGTTCAAGCACAACCTCCCTGCTCTTGTATTCTATGCCTCGGCTAATAAAAGGCAAGTATTCTGTATGCCTTCTTATCCATATTATCGACCTGACCTGCTACCTTCAGGGATCTGTGAACATGCACTCCAAAGTCCCTTTGTTCCTCTGCACTTCAGTGTCCTACTATTTATTGTGTATTCCCTTGCCATGTTAGCCCTCCCCAAATGCATTACCTCACACTTCTCCGGATTGAATTCCATTTGTCACTGTTCTTTCCACCGGACCAGTACACTGATATCTTCCTGCAGTCGACAGCTTTCTTCTTCATTATCAACCACATGGCCAATTTTTGTATTATATGCAAACTTCCTAATCAAACCCCCTACATTCAAGTCTAAATCATTGATATATATCACAAAAAGCAAGGGACCTATTACGGAGGCCTGCGGAAGCCCACTGGAAACAGCCTTCCAGTCACAAAAACACCCATCCACCATTACCTTTTGCTTCCTGCTTCTGAGCGAATTTTGGATCCAACTTGCCACTTTGCCTTGAATCCCATGGGCTTTTACTTTCGTGACCAGTCTGCAATGTGGGACTTTATCAAAATCCATATACACTACATCAAATGCACTGCCCTAATCGACCTTCCTTGTTACCACCTCAAAAAATTCAATCAAGTTAGTCAGACACGACCTTCTGTTAACAAATACATGCTGATTGTCCTTGATTAATCATTGTCTTTCTAAATTAAGATTGATCCTGTCCCTCAGAGAATTTTTTCAAATAATTTTCCCACCACCGAGGTCAGGCTGACTGGCCTGAAAGGTCTATCCCCTTTCTCCCTTTTAAAACAATGGTACAATGTTAGCAGTCCTCCAGTACCACATATGTAGCCAGAAAGGATTGGAAAATGATGGTCAAAGCCTCTGCTATTTCCTCTATTGCTTCTCTTAACAGCCTGGGATACATTTTTTCATGCTCTTTTTGCTTTCCCAATTTCCTTTTTAATTTCACCCCTGCATTTCGATACTCCTCTCGGGTTTCTGCAGTACTGAGCCCTCGGTATCTGTCATAAGCCTTCACTTTTTTCTTTATCCTACCCTGTATGCTCAACAGCCAGGGGGCTCTAGATTTGTTAGTCTTACCCTTTTTCTTTAAAGGAACATGCTTGCTCTGAACCCTCAGTATCTCCTCCTTGAATGCCTCCCACTGCTCGGACACAGATTTACCCTCAAGTAGCTGTTTTCAGTCCACTTTGGCTAAATCACATCTCAGCTTAGTAAAATTGGCTTTCCCCCAATTGAGAACTTTTATTCCTGGTCTATCTTTGCCCTTTTCCATAATTACCCTAAATCTAACTGAATTCTGATCACTAGCACCAAAATGCTCTCCCACAGATGCCCCCTTCCACCTGCCCAGCTTCATTCCCTAAAACAAAGACCAGAACCGCTCTCTCCTTTGTTGGGCTTGCTATGAACTGGCTAAAAAAGTTCTTCTGAATGCATTTTAGGAATTCTGTACCCTCTTTCCTTTTACTCTAATTCTATCCCAGTTAATATTAGGGGAGTTGAAATCCTCTACTATTACTGCACAATAGTTTTTGCACTTCTCAGAAATCTCTTCCAAAAGTCAATTATCCTGGAATATTTAGTTCCCAACCTTGGTCACTCTGCAACCATGTCCGCGTAATGGCTATTAGATCAAATCTATTTATTTTTTATCTGTGCTATTAATTCATCGATTTTGTTGCAAATGCTTCACATACTCAGATATAGTGCCTTTAGCTTGAACTTTTTACCTGATGTCACCTTAGTCACTGATGCCCCATTACCTTTAAGTTGTCCACCCCTTCCTGATTTATTCTGCTTATTTTTACCCAAATTGCTTACATGCGCTACAGATGATATTTCTCTTCCTGCTTTTGAATTTTCTCTTTCCTGAATCCTCCCACTCTGCTTCTCCGCACCACCCCCCACTCCCCCCTCTATTAGTTTAAAGCCTTATCTATTGTTCTAGTTATTCAATTCGCCAGGACACTGGTCCAAATGTTCCCATCCAATTTTTTTTGCATGGCGTTCTGTGGGTTCCGCACGACCCATTCAAAATTCAGAGCATGAGTGTTTTTTTTCCAACTTAAAAGCTGGTTCACCAGCTGCGCGGGACTTGCAGAGCGTTGCACAGCTGCACAGCTTAAAAGGAAATGTTGACTGGTCCCTGCCCGGTTCAAGTGGAGCCCATCCAAAAGGAACAACTCACTTTTCCCCAATACTGGTGGCAGTGCCCCACGAACTGAAACCCCTGCCTCTCATCATTCTTTTAGCCACGCATTAAACCTTCTCATCTGCTCGTCACAATGCCCGTTTACACATGGCCCAGGTAAAATCAAGAGATTATTACCTGTGTGGTTCTGCGTTTTAAATTCGACCCTAGCTTCACAAACTCTCAGCAGAACCTCATTCCTCGTTCTACCTATGTCGTTGGGTCTTGCACGGACCACAACAACTGGATCCTCCCCCTCCCATTCCAAGTTCGTCGCCAGCCCAGAGGAGCTAGCCTTAACCCTGGCACCGGGCAGGCAACACAGCCTTCGGAACTCCCATGTCACAGCTGCAAATAACAGTATCTATTCCCCTGACTATACTGTCCTCTACCACGACAAGATTTCCTTTCACTTGCCCCACTTGAACGGCCTCCTGTACCACGGTCAGTTTGGTCATCCGCCCTGCGGACTTTGCCTTCATCCACACGGGCAGCACGGACCTTCACCTTGTACCTGTTGGATAAGGGCAAAGTCTGAGGTTCCTCCAGCACTGCACCTGGGGTCACCTTACTTGCCAGAGTCACAGTCACACCCTCCTGTCCCTGACGTGATGTTGGCGTGGTTGGTGGAGGTGTCGAAGAGGGATGAAACACCATGGTCACAGTGACAAGAGGATGTTCTTCTCAACTTTGATGCTGTGAGAAGGGCAAAAGCCAGACTAGAGTGATTGAAGCAAGGAGTTATGGGTGAGATGAATATGGAGCTGGGATGCGATGATTTTTCAAAGACCAAATAAGTGAAAGCTCAGATGGGCAGTAATTACAAAACACAGAAAGGTTGAGGGTAGCTAGTTTTTTTTTTTAAAAAGGGGATGACAATGGCAGTTTTGAGTGGAGAGGCAACATCTCAGGATATATAACTACTGAATATCAGCTAGCAAGGGGCTAGGAAAGAGTGTTAGGTGATCAGGAATGGAGTTGGAATGGGATTGAGGCAGCAGCAGGTTGGGTTCATAAAATAAGATGAACTTGCAGACTGCTGGGAGACTGAGGGAAGCAGGGGCTCAGGACTGTAGTGGGGGGACTGGGAATGTTGGGGCTTATGAGTAAAGGGAAGGGGAGGATGCAATGGAAGCAGCTGCACAGTTGGTCTCCATCTTGGTGATGATTAAATCCATGAGCTACTCGTACTTGGTGTTTGGTGATGGTATAGGAGCGGAGGAATAAAGGCGTAAGGAGCCATTAAGAAAATCAATAGCAAAAGAAAAATCAAGTGTTATAGGAATAAACATTTGAATTTGTGGACGAGAAAAGACCAAGGGCCATTTAGTTTGCCTTCTGCCATTTTGGTAGTCACATGATACAATAATAATGAGTTGTTGACTAATCATAGCAATCAATCTCTAACAATTATTGCACCTGGGTTAGTGAACGTCCTGGAAAAGGTGGCAACTGCTCAATGGGTGGAGTTGAGACCCAGAAATGACACAAGGAAAGCCCCAGTGGTGGAAAGGTTTGTTAACCATAGGTCCAAAGACACCATTTCCCTCCGAGCATTCTACATTTACCACATGCCATGTCTCAAATTACTCATATACTGCATCACAAAATATTATTTTCTGAAAATCTATCTAATCTGCATTTGAATAAATTAATATTAACTGCTTCCACAGTCTCCCTCGGGAATCTGTTCCATCGATTGACCACTTGCTCACTGAAATATTATTTCCGCAGATTTGTTTTGAATTTATCTCCCTTCAAGCGCAGGTTGTGTCCTGTGATTCTACTGTTCTGGACAAGGTGAAACAGCTTGTCGTGGTCTACATTGTCTAGTTGTGGAACATGGAGGTGGGAATTTGAAACTGAGGTTCTAAGGTTCCTAGAGGAGGGTTTTCTAAAAGCACATTTTTGAAAGTAGTGAAATCGTAGGCAAGTCAAGAGATGTGGGTGGTAAGGGAGACGATGAAGTGGTCAGAAATAGTTACATGAGAAATTGAGACCACGGCGCTAGAGAGGCTACAAGGTTGAGGGGATGATCAAGGATATAATTTGGGGAGTTTACATCAAGGGTGAGATTGAGGGAGGAGAAGAGCATGGTGGATTCAAAGAGGGGGCCAGGCTGAAGACTGAAAGCATTGAAGATGAGTCATGTTAAGTGCAGGGTCAAAAAAGAGAACACTGAGGAGTATGTTGGGTGCAATGGTGAGAATAAAGAATGGGGTAACTGGGGTTGCTGCTCCTAAGGAAGCAATGATGGGTACCACAATGGGCTCACTGGAGAAATGAAGAGGATGAGTCAGCAGTTTGTTCAAAGAGAGAATACAATCTTGGGATACCAACAGGAGACAGGGTGGACTGAACAGTAGCGATGGGTTGGAGTAGGGATCAGGGAGGATAAAATACCCGAGAGGGGTAGATGAAAGGTGCCATGGCTAGATGAAGAGAAGAGGATTATTGCAGGGCCTCAGAAGGGCCATAATAAAAGGGAGAAAGTAGCAGCTAAAGTGTGTATATAAATGGATACAAAGGGAATGCCAAGTTAAAGGCATGGAAGAGATTTAGCAAGTTATACAGTGGTAATTGATGGCAGGGAGACAACAATATGAATCAGTCCAGGAGGCTTAAGAGAAATTAAGTCCACTTGCATGGTGGAACCTGTGGTTTAAACAAAGTATCAAGAAATTGTTGCGGTGTCTCTGCTTCCATTATCATGGGATTATACTGAGAGCATTGTCAGCAGAAGTGATTCACCACAATATTCTATCAAAAGAAAATATTTCTGTAACATCCAGAACTTTCCTACATCTTGTGCACACTAGAATATTTTCTGCAGAATCCACCGGACGTGGATTTGTGCTGAAAATAACAATCACTTTGACGTTTCTTGCATAATCTTTCACAGCAGGTGTTGAATCATTTTCCAACACTGGTACTGGCTCAATTAACAGTACTGAAGCATGGTTAATTTACCAACCTAACCCACATCATTAATTGATGGATTGAGCACTCCAAAACCACTGACTGCCGCATGCATGTTAAAGAGCATTCTGTGAATAGAAATGTTCACAAATAGAACATTTGATCATATATGGACTTATCTGCCGTTTGTTCATCAATATCTGGTGAACAGAAGTAATAAAAGGAGCAATTTGTCAACCCACAGGTGTTGAACATCAAGAGGTTTAGCTGATACTGCATACAATAATGAATTAACTTACAATTAAAGGGTTAATAAGCAAGACACAGAACATGCATCAGATAATTTGCAACCAGGAGATGAATCACATGCAGAGGATATGGTACACATACAGAGTAATGAATTAACAAAGAGCACAATGGGTAATATTATTGCACCTGGGTTAGTGAAGGTCCTGGAAAAGGTGGCAACTGCTCAGTGGGTGGAGTGAGAGCCTGTTTTAATTGTTGGTCAAGAGCTTCCGTGCTTAGCTGTTGCACCTACAAGTAACGAATGGGAAGAGGAATTGCATCAACCAAGGCTGAGAGTGAATGACTTAGCAAATATAGGTCTTCAAAGTTATTCTCAATCATATAAAGTAGCTTACTCCAATTTAGAGAAGGAATTTAGCACTTCATAATAAAACCTGGCCTTCAAATAAATGTTCACAAAATATGTTTGTCTGCAGTTCTGATAATCAGCTGTGCAGTATTTTCTGTACTTAATCACAAACTTCATTAATGGCAAAATAATCCTTCACTGTATAGTGCACTTCTACAGGTATGCAATCACAAGTGTTCTGTAAAATTGATCTTTAACATGACTAATAACCAGTAACAAAAAGTCATCTTGATTAAAACATATACATGGGAGTTGGAAGTTTAATTGTAAGATGAGGTTTGATGAAGGGATTTGGAAGATATGTGCTCCTCATATGAAGAGCTCCTACTCTTTAATAGTTCATCAAGGAATCATGCAATGAAAGAAAATCAGATTTTCTCTTGGTTCCTTATAGTCAGTTTAAAGGCACCAATAGCAGAGACTCGGCACTGGGAACCATAGCCATCCTCTGTTACAGAATGCTGCAGGTCACAAAGAAAAATGTATATCTGGCCACCTTATTGAATACCTGTACAACTAAATTATTAGGTGAGGAAAAGGAGAAATAAAAAAATAAATCAAGCAAATGAAGAAATTTGGTGCAAGTTGGACTGGCACTGCAACCTTGTTCTAGATGTTAAATTCTTGTATTAATTTACTCCCAGACGAAATTACATTAATAGACAGATATTTGAAAACTGAACCATTATTATTCATGCAGTTTTCCGGTTTTGCATTCTCACACTTATACGGTTAAATTATGCACGTAGTTTCATATACTCTTGGTTAACTTACCGGTAATCTACCAAGTGGTGGTTTGGATGGTGGTGTGCCTGGCCGTCCTGCAGCTGGGATAACATTTGGCATGGAAGCAACGACTGCTGCATAACTGGCAGGAGTCAAAGGTTGCTGGACAGTTAATGGAAGTCCTGTAGGGCCAAGAGGTAGACTGGAAGGAGGTACGACAGAACCTGCGGTAGCTGGGTAGGATGGGGCAGTAACTGTTGCTGAAGTCCCTGGGACACCAGATACTTTTCCTGTAATAAGCAAACTATCAACTGTGGTAGACTCTGCAACCAATCCCATCTCCGAAGGTGCTGAAATGTGAGTACAGCCTGCAGTACCATGTTCACTGAACAACGATCGAAGCTTTTCATCCAAGGTCTTGATATTATCAATGCCAGTGCCTTTGGTGGTCAAATCTATGTCCACCTCAGAGTAATGAATATGTGGTTGATTTGGAAGAAAAGCTGTTTGAGGCTGATTATGAATCAGTGTTTGCTGAACAGAAGGGATACTGCAAACAGGTTGCGCAGATCCTGTGCCAGGTACAGAGACTTGGGTTGCCAGTGGCACAGAAATGCCCACAGTCTGAGGTAGGGTGGCATTTTGTGCAGTAATTGTTTGCACCACAAAGGGTTGGCTGACAGGAGTCTGAATGCCACAAACAGATTGTAATAATGGTGGCGATGTGGAGACCGCCAGTGTCATGCCATTACCACCCATCTGCTGGATTTCTGCTTGGGTTGTCTGGCTCTGTGACAAACTCAGTGAAGCGGACGATTCTACCAGGCTGGCCACAGTTCCACCACTAGGTTGTTGAGAGGCTTGTAATATCACAGCTTGAGTGGAAGGTGAGGAAACAGAAGTTGAAGTTCCTACACCGATTGCTGCTCCTCCAATCAAATTTTGAGCCACATGCGATGTTAGTGGTGGAGATATCGAGCTCGGAGCTGAAACACTTGTGACAGGGCCACCAATTAGTTGCTGACTTGGTTGGGCAGTCTGAGGTGGAGATACACAATTTGGAACACTAACGCTGGCAGCAGGGCCACCAACTGACTGCTGAGCTGGCTGTGAGGTCGGAGGCAGCAATACAGAACTAGGGACAATCACACCAGCAACAGTTTCACTAGTTAACAGCTCAACTGGTTGCAATTGAATACTCTGCATCACGGCTTGAGATGCAGAACTAGCAGCTTTGAGACTAGCTGGTGCCGAGGATGACACCAGTGTTTGTGTATGAATTCCTTGTCCGATACTGGTCATTTCTGGATGTACCATAGTAAACGGTGCTATGGTTTGGTTGAAGACTGGAGGAGCAGTATTAGGACCCTCTTGAAATGGTTTGTGCTTTAAATCCGAAAAGGCTTGTTGCAAACTCACTGAGGAAGCCGAGTGTGACAGGTTTAAATTGTGACTATGGGAAACAACTGTAAAACAAAGAAAATTTAAATTAGAACAAAGAGCACTTACCAACAAAAGACCTCTAACCAAAAACAGTGGTCAATCTTTCCACAATTTAAAAAGCAGTTTTCAATGCAAGTTGATACCTGTATCAATGGAAGAACCTCCTGAACTACCAGTAATAGTGGGATATTTAGTGTACTAAATGCAATAGTAATGGCCTTTTAAATTAAATCTTATAGCATTGGTCGCTTTTATTCACTGCGCTGCTTCTTCTAGTTCATGTCGTGTCTAAGTCATGTCTAACGAACCGCGTTGAAATTTTTTTTGAGGACGTCACTAACGTGGTAGATAAGGAAGTGTCTATGGATGTTATTTATAGGGACTTCAAAAAGGCATTTAATAAGGTTCCACACAAAAGATCGTTACCAAAAATGGGAGCGCATGTAAAAATGAGGTAACCTATTGACATGGGTAAGGACTTGGTTAGGAGAGAGTAGGGATAATGAGTATGTACTCAAATTAGCAGGATGTGTGGTGTTCCCTAGGGATCTATACTAGGGCCTCAGCTTTACACTACATTTAAAAAATGACTCACATGAATGAAGAGAGCGCCATATATCCAAGTTTGTTGACGACACCAAGTTAGATCTAACATCAATTATACAGGTTATTGGTGAGGCCACACCTGGAGTACTCTGCAGTTCTGGTCTCCTTACCCAAGGAAATACATACTTGCCTTAGAGGAGGTGCAGCGAAGGCTCACTAGACTGGTAGCTGGGATGAGGACAGATTGAGTAAACTAGATCTATATTCCTTAGAGTTTAGAAGAATGAGAGGTGATCTAATTGAAACATATATAATTCTTAAGGGGCTTGTCAGGGTTAAAGCTGGGAAATTGTTTACCCTGACTGGGGAATCTAGAACATGGGGTCAGTCACAGGATAAGGGGTCGGCCATTTAGGACTGAGATGAGGAGAAATGCCTTCACTCAAAAGGTTGTGAATCTTTGGAATTCTCTACCCAGTTATTGATTATATTCAACAGAGGTCAATACATTTTTGGGAGTGAAGGGAATTAAGGGATATGGGGATAGTGCGGGAAGGTGGAGTTGTGGTAGATCAGCCATGATCTTGTAGAATGGTGGAGCAGGCTCGAAGGGCCAAATGGCCTACTCCAGCTCCCATTTGAAATGTTCTTGTGTATGTGGCCAGTAAATAGTTGTGATGAGAGCAGAAAGTTACAAAAGGACATTGATAGATTAAGTGAGTGGGCAAAACTGTAGCAGATGGAGTTCAGTGTGGGGAAGTATGAGATCATCCACTTTGAACCCAAGATCTAATTTCACTTTCTCCTCCAAAACAATTGACTAAATCCAACAGTCTTCCTGTTTTGGTGAAGTCAAAGTGAAAATGCCAGTTTAGATTCGAATCCAAACTCAGGTCTTCTACCTGAGAGTCCAAAAGTCTGCACCGGGTCATTGATTTCCACTTACGTTAAGTATTGTTTCTGCTCAGTGAACATAAATAAATATACAGCAAGTCTCTGAGTCGACATGGAACTATTATTTTAACTCAAAATTTATATTTAAATAAATTGGAGAATTTCTGACCTATTTACTTAGACAACCACAACCATAAAAAAATGGCTTTTTGACAACATCAATACAGCCAAGTGTACATTATCACAAAATGATGATCACGAGGAAGTCCATGCATGGCAGATGCAGTATAATGTGGCTAAGTGTGAGGTTATCCACTTTGGTAGCAAAAACAGGAAGGCAGATTATCTGAATGGTGACAGATTAGTAAAAGGGAAGGTGCAACAAGACCTGGGTGTCATGGTACATCAGTCATTGAAAGTAGGCATGCAGGTACAGCAGGCAGTTAAGAAAGCAAATGGCATGTTGGCCTTCATAACAAGAGGATGTGAGTTTAGGAGCAGGGAGGTCTTGCGACAGTTGTACAGCGCCTTGGTGAGACCACACCTTGAATATTGTGTGCAGTTTTGGTCTCCTAATCTGAGGAAGGACATTCTTGCTATTGAGGCAGTGCAGCGAAGGTTCACCAGACTGATTCCCGGGATGGCAGGACTGACATATGAAGAAAGACTGGATCGACTAGGCCTGTATTCACTGGAATTTAGATAAATGAGAGGGGAGCTCAGAGAAGCATATAACATTCTGATGGGATTGGACAGGTTAGATGCAGGAAGAATGTTCCCAATGTTGGGGAAGTCCAGAACCAGGGGTCACAGTCTAAGGATAAGGGGTAACATAGACATAGAAAATAGGTGCAGGAGTAGGCCATTCGGCCCTTCTAGCCTGCACCACCATTCAATGAGTTCATGGCTGAACATGCAACTTCAGTACCCCCTTCCTGCTTTCTCGCCATACCCCTTGATCCCCCGAGTAGTAAGGACTTCATCTAACTCCTTTTTGAATATATTTAGTGAATTGGCCTCAACAACTTTCTGTGGTAGAGAATTCCACAGGTTCACCACTCTCTGGGTGAAGAAGTTTCTCCTCATCTCGGTCCTAATGACTTACCCCTTATCCTTAGACTGTGACCCCTGGTTCTGGACTTCCCCAACATTGGGAACATTCTTCCTGCATCTAACCTGTCTGAACCCATCAGAATTTTAAACGTTTCTCTGAGGTCCCCTCTCATTCTTCTGAACTTCAGTGAATACAAGCCCAGTTGATCCAGTCTTTCTTGATATGTCAGTCCCGCCATCCGGGGAATCAGTCTGGTGAACCTTCGCTGCACTCCCTCAATAGCAAGAATGTCCTTCCTCAAGTTAGGAGACCAAAACTGTACACAATACTCCAGGTGTGGCCTCACCAAGGCCCTGTACAACTGTAGCAACACCTCCCTGCCCCTGTACTCAAATCCCCTCGCTATGAAGGCCAACATGCCATTTGCTTTCTTAACCGCCTGCTGTACCTGCATGCCAACCTTCAATGACTGATGTACCATGACACCCAGGTCTCGTTGCACCTCCCCTTTTCCTAATCTGTCACCATTCAGATAATAGTCTGTCTCTCTGTTTTTAAACCACCAAAGTGGATAACCTCACATTTATCCACATTATACTTCATCTGCCATGCATTTGCCCACTCACTTAACCTATCCAAGTCACTCTGCAGCCTCATAGCAACCTCCTCGCAGCTCACACTGCCACCCAACTTAGTGTCATCCGCAAATTTGGAGATACTACATTTAATCCTCTCGTCTAAATCATTAATGTACAGTGTAAACAGCTGGGACCCCAGCACAGAACCTTGCGGTACCCCACTAGTCACTGCTTGCCATTCTGAAAAGTACCCATTTACTCCTACTCTTTGCTTCCTGTCTGACAACCAGTTCTCAATCCATGTCAGCACACTACCCCCAATCCCATGTGCTTTAACTTTGCAAATTAATCTCTTGTGTGGGACCTTGTCGAAAGCCTTCTGAAAGTCCAAATGCGCTGCTATGACATCCTTAATAATTGATTCCATCATTTTACCCACTACTGAGGTCAGGCTGACCAGTCTATAATTCCCTGTTTTCTCTCTCCCTCCTTTTTTAAAAGTAAGCCATCTAGGACTGAGATGAGGAGAAACTTTTTCACCCAGAGAGTTGTTAACCTGTGGAATTCTCTACCACAGAAAGTTGTTGAGTCCAGTTCGTTGGATATATTCAAAAGGGAGTTAGATGTGGCCCTTACAGCTAAAGGGATTGGGGGTATGGAGAGAAGGCAGGAGTGGGGTACTGAAGTGGCATAATTAGCCATGATCATATTGAATGGCGGTGCAGGCTCGAAGGGCCGAATGGCCTGCTCCTGCATCTATTTTCTATGTTTCTACGCTTCTCTGACTGTCCTCTTCCCATTGTGATACTGAAATCATTTTTTTGTCACCATCTTTACCCTCTACTATGACTCTTTTTAATAGTTCTCTCTGCCCCTCTGGTCACTCTTAAAATGGGTGTTCTTGCATTTATCCCAGTGAATTCTTTCTTCAGGATATATGGAGGTTATTTTTCTCTTTATTTATCCATTTGGAGTCACTCTTTTTAAGTCTGATCTTGCTGATTTTAGGTATGTATTTATCTTGAATGTACAGCATTATTCTTTTCAAGTGTTTCCACTTACCTTCTGCCAAAATGTTGAACAACTTCCCATATCCACTCATTTTAGTTATCTCTTATTTCTTCAAAGTTAGTCCTTTCAAAGTTATATATCTTATTCATAGCCATAGGTATTTCTAACTCCCAGATCATGCCATTCCCCATGAGTGCCATGACTTCCAATTCTTGTACTTCGTCTGGGTCATCAACAAATTGAGCATTACCTCGCATGGCTTTTTTGATGCACTGTCATAAAGCAGTCGGGCATTATATTTACCAACTCCGACTCTAAATCCCCTGGATTTTCCCAATATATATTTGGTTGATTGAAGTCTATCAAAATGAATCTTCTATTCTCCCATAACCTTATCCTATCTCTCCATAGAGCAAATGGTCTCTCCTTGTGCTGACCTGGTAGCCTGCAGCATACTGTTAACTTGCAGTATTTTACATTAAAGATAATCAACCAGAGAAGTTCCTTTTGCAGTTTTTAACTCCCAGAGAATCAATTCCATTTACCTCCTAGGTATCCTTGGCATAAAGGGATATGCTATCTCCTTTTCTATCCAGTTTATCTTTTCGAACCACTATATTCCTGAATCTTATATTAATTTCCATTCTATGGATTTACTCATGTTTCTGATATTTCCACTAGATCATAGCTTCCTACTGCCACAAATTCTGACATCTTGGGCCCAAGTTTCCACATGATTTGCGCCTGATTTTTTAGGAGCAACTGGTGGAGAACGGACTATCTTAGAAATCGCAATTCTCCACATTTTATTTTCTGCAGTTCTAGTCAGGTAGAACAGTTCTACTTTGGAACAGAATTTTTTCTTCAAAAGGGGGCGTGTCTGGCCACTGACGCCTGATTTCAAAGTTTCCACAGTGATAACGTACTCCAAACTAACTTAGAATGGAGCAAGTGAAGATTTTTGTAGAACTGAAAAAACCTGTTCTACACATCAAAAAAATCAGGCGCAGGTTACAAATTAGGCGTAGGGAACGAGGGGGGGAGGTGAAGGGAAGTCATTAAATTCGACAATAAATCCTTAGTTATACTTGTACAAATATTATACAAATAAATCCAACCTGAATAAACATTGATAAGCAAAGAAAAGATTAAATAAACCATGTTCCTACCTATGTGAAAGTTCTTCAGGCAGGCCTTTAGGAAGCGGTTTGCCGTCGGGACCGAAGGCTGAATGGGCCGGGCCCGAGATTTCGGGCAGGGCCCGTCCCCAGCACCAGAGGTAGGTGGCGTTGGGTCGGGTCGGGGAGAGAGGTTCGGTTCGGTTCGGTTCGGTTCGGGGAGAGGGAGAGGGAGAGGGAGAGGGAGAGAGGGAGAGGGAGAGGGAGAGGGAGGTCAGGTCGGGGAAGAGGGAGAGGGAGAGGGAGGTCAGGTCGGGGAAGAGGGAGAGGGAGAGGGAGGTGAGGTCGGGGAAGAGGGAGAGGGAGGTGAGGTCGGATCGAGGGAGGTCAGGTGAGGTCGGATCGAGGGAGGTCAGGTGAGGTCGGATCGAGGGAGGTCAGGTGAGGTCGGATCGAGGGAGGTCAGGTGAGGTCGGATCGAGGGAGGTCAGGTGAGGTCGGATCGAGGGAGGTCAGGTGAGGTCGGATCGAGGGAGGTCAGGTGAGGTCGGATCGAGGGAGGTCAGGTGAGGTCGGATCGAGGGAGGTCAGGTGAGGTCGGATCGAGGGAGGTCAGGTGAGGTCGGATCGAGGGAGGTCAGGTGAGGTCGGATCGAGGGAGGTCAGGTGAGGTCGGATCGAGGGAGGTCAGGTGAGGTCGGATCGAGGGAGGTCAGGTGAGGTCGGATCGAGGGAGGTCAGGTGAGGTCGGATCGAGGGAGGTCAGGTGAGGTCGGATCGAGGGAGGTCAGGTGAGGTCGGATCGAGGGAGGTCAGGTGAGGTCGGATCGAGGGAGGTCAGGTGAGGTCGGATCGAGGGAGGTCAGGTGAGGTCGGATCGAGGGAGGTCAGGTGAGGTCGGATCGAGGGAGGTCAGGTGAGGTCGGATCGAGGGAGGTCAGGTGAGGTCGGATCGAGGGAGGTCAGGTGAGGTCGGATCGAGGGAGGTCAGGTGAGGTCGGATCGAGGGAGGTCAGGTGAGGTCGGATCGAGGGAGGTCAGGTGAGGTCGGATCGAGGGAGGTCAGGTGAGGTCGGATCGAGGGAGGTCAGGTGAGGTCGGATCGAGGGAGGTCAGGTGAGGTCGGATCGAGGGAGGTCAGGTGAGGTCGGATCGAGGGAGGTCAGGTGAGGTCGGATCGAGGGAGGTCAGGTGAGGTCGGATCGAGGGAGGTCAGGTGAGGTCGGATCGAGGGAGGTCAGGTGAGGTCGGATCGAGGGAGGTCAGGTGAGGTCGGATCGAGGGAGGTCAGGTGAGGTCGGATCGAGGGAGGTCAGGTGAGGTCGGATCGAGGGAGGTCAGGTGAGGTCGGATCGAGGGAGGTCAGGTGAGGTCGGATCGAGGGAGGTCAGGTGAGGTCGGATCGAGGGAGGTCAGGTGAGGTCGGATCGAGGGAGGTCAGGTGAGGTCGGATCGAGGGAGGTCAGGTGAGGTCGGATCGAGGGAGGTCAGGTGAGGTCGGATCGAGGGAGGTCAGGTGAGGTCGGATCGAGGGAGGTCAGGTGAGGTCGGATCGAGGGAGGTCAGGTGAGGTCGGATCGAGGGAGGTCAGGTGAGGTCGGATCGAGGGAGGTCAGGTGAGGTCGGATCGAGGGAGGTCAGGTGAGGTCGGATCGAGGGAGGTCAGGTGAGGTCGGATCGAGGGAGGTCAGGTGAGGTCGGATCGAGGGAGGTCAGGTGAGGTCGGATCGAGGGAGGTCAGGTGAGGTCGGATCGAGGGAGGTCAGGTGAGGTCGGATCGAGGGAGGTCAGGTGAGGTCGGATCGAGGGAGGTCAGGTCAGGTGAGGTCGGATCGAGGGAGGTCAGGTGAGGTCGGATCGAGGGAGGTCAGGTCAGGTGAGGTCGGATCGAGGGAGGTCAGGTCAGGTGAGGTCGGATCGAGGGAGGTCAGGTCAGGTGAGGTCGGATCGAGGGAGGTCAGGTCAGGTGAGGTCGGATCGAGGGAGGTCAGGTCAGGTGAGGTCGGATCGAGGGAGGTCAGGTCAGGTGAGGTCGGATCGAGGGAGGTCAGGTCAGGTGAGGTCGGATCGAGGGAGGTCAGGTCAGGTGAGGTCGGATCGAGGGAGGTCAGGTCAGGTGAGGTCGGATCGAGGGAGGTCAGGTCAGGTGAGGTCGGATCGAGGGAGGTCAGGTCAGGTGAGGTCGGATCGAGGGAGGTCAGGTCAGGTGAGGTCGGATCGAGGGAGGTCAGGTCAGGTGAGGTCGGATCGAGGGAGGTCAGGTCAGGTGAGGTCGGATCGAGGGAGGTCAGGTCAGGTGAGGTCGGATCGAGGGAGGTCAGGTCAGGTGAGGTCGGATCGAGGGAGGTCAGGTCAGGTGAGGTCGGATCGAGGGAGGTCAGGTCAGGTGAGGTCGGATCGAGGGAGGTCAGGTCAGGTGAGGTCGGATCGAGGGAGGTCAGGTCAGGTGAGGTCGGGGAGAGGGAGGTCAGGTCAGGTGAGGTCGGGGAGAGGGAGGTCAGGTCAGGTGAGGTCGGGGAGAGGGAGGTCAGGTCAGGTGAGGTCGGGGAGAGGGAGGTCAGGTCAGGTGAGGTCGGGGAGAGGGAGGTCAGGTCAGGTGAGGTCGGGGAGAGGGAGGTCAGGTCAGGTGAGGTCGGGGAGAGGGAGGTCAGGTCAGGTGAGGTCGGGGAGAGGGAGGTCAGGTCAGGTGAGGTCGGGGAGAGGGAGGTCAGGTCAGGTGAGGTCGGGAGAGGGAGGTCAGGTCAGGTGAGGTCGGGGAGAGGGAGGTCAGGTCAGGTGAGGTCGGGGAGAGGGAGGTCAGGTCAGGTGAGGTCGGGGAGAGGGAGGTCAGGTCAGGTGAGGTCGGGGAGAGGGAGGTCAGGTCAGGTGAGGTCGGGGAGAGGGAGGTCAGGTCAGGTGAGGTCGGGGAGAGGGAGGTCAGGTCAGGTGAGGTCGGGGAGAGGGAGGTCAGGTCAGGTGAGGTCGGGGAGAGGGAGGTCAGGTCAGGTGAGGTCGGGGAGAGGGAGGTCAGGTCAGGTGAGGTCGGGGAGAGGGAGGTCAGGTCAGGTGAGGTCGGGGAGAGGGAGGTCAGGTCAGGTGAGGTCGGGGAGAGGGAGGTCAGGTCAGGTGAGGTCGGGGAGAGGGAGGTCAGGTCAGGTGAGGTCGGGGAGAGGGAGGTCAGGTCAGGTGAGGTCGGGGAGAGGGAGGTCAGGTCAGGTGAGGTCGGGGAGAGGGAGGTCAGGTCAGGTGAGGTCGGGGAGAGGGAGGTCAGGTCAGGTGAGGTCGGGGAGAGGGAGGTCAGGTCAGGTGAGGTCGGGGAGAGGGAGGTCAGGTCAGGTGAGGTCGGGGAGAGGGAGGTCAGGTCAGGTGAGGTCGGGGAGAGGGAGGTCAGGTCAGGTGAGGTCGGGGAGAGGGAGGTCAGGTCAGGTGAGGTCGGGGAGAGGGAGGTCAGGTCAGGTGAGGTCGGGGAGAGGGAGGTCAGGTCAGGTGAGGTCGGGGAGAGGGAGGTCAGGTCAGGTGAGGTCGGGGAGAGGGAGGTCAGGTCAGGTGAGGTCGGGGAGAGGGAGGTCAGGTCAGGTGAGGTCGGGGAGAGGGAGGTCAGGTCAGGTGAGGTCGGGGAGAGGGAGGTCAGGTCAGGTGAGGTCGGGGAGAGGGAGGTCAGGTCAGGTGAGGTCGGGGAGAGGGAGGTCAGGTCAGGTGAGGTCGGGGAGAGGGAGGTCAGGTCAGGTGAGGTCGGGGAGAGGGAGGTCAGGTCAGGTGAGGTCGGGGAGAGGGAGGTCAGGTCAGGTGAGGTCGGGGAGAGGGAGGTCAGGTCAGGTGAGGTCGGGGAGAGGGAGGTCAGGTCAGGTCAGGTCGGGGAGAGGGAGGTCAGGTCAGGTCGGGGAGAGGGAGGTCAGGTCAGGTCGGGGAGAGGGAGGTCAGGTCAGGTCGGGGAGAGGGAGGTCAGGTCAGGTCGGGGAGAGGGAGGTCAGGTCAGGTCGGGGAGAGGGAGGTCAGGTCAGGTCGGGGAGAGGGAGGTCAGGTCGGGGAGAGGGAGGTCAGGTCGGGGAGAGGGAGGTCAGGTCGGGGAGAGGGAGGTCAGGTCGGGGAGAGGGAGGTCAGGTCGGGGAGAGGGAGGTCAGGTCGGGGAGAGGGAGGTCAGGTCGGGGAGAGGGAGGTCAGGTCGGGGAGAGGGAGGTCAGGTCGGGGAGAGGGAGGTCAGGTCGGGGAGAGGGAGGTCAGGTCGGGGAGAGGGAGGTCAGGTCGGGGAGAGGGAGGTCAGGTCGGGGAGAGGGAGGTCAGGTCGGGGAGAGGGAGGTCAGGTCGGATCCAGTCCGGGGGCAAGAGTAGAGTCGGGTCGAGTCGGGTGGGAGCGGGAGCGGCAGACGGGTTGAGTCCGGTCCGGTCGGGGGTGGGGTGGGGGCGGAAGCAGGAGCGGCAGGCGGGTCGAGGGGGGTGGGGGGGTGGGGAGGGGGAGAGCAGGAGCGGCAGCGACAGGCAGGTCGAGTCGGGGAGGGGGGGGGGGCGGAGCAGGAGCGGCGGGGAAGCAGGAGCGGCAGGCGGGTCAAGGGGGGCGTAGGAGCGGGAGTCGGCAGGAAGCAGGAGCTGGCCGTGGGAGGAGCCTTATTCACGCAGCCCCAGTGAGGCCATTCGGCCAGGGCTAGGGACTGCGTGCTTCGGGCCCCTCCCACACAGTTTCGGGCGCCTGGAGCTACTGCACTTGCGTGCCCACTGTAGCGCGCATGTGCAGAGCTCCCGGCACTGTTTTCGGCGCAGGGTCCTAGCTCCGTCCCCTACAGCTCCTGCTGCGCCGCGCCGAGGGCCAGAGGACCTGCAGGGAGGGGGAGAATACGGAGGGTTTTTTTAGGCGCACTTTGTGGCGCGAAAAACGGGCGCCCAGCTCGGAGGGGCGCCCGTTTTTTATCGTGTTGAAACTTGGGCCCCTTATTTCTAATGCTTTCACTTATGGCCCCAAGTTTAGTCTTTTTTTTGTTCTCTGGCCCATGTACACCTGTCTGGTTATCTGCATCCAAACCCTCCTGTTGAGTACCTTCTACGCCAAGATCCATCTCATTTGGGATTTGGTTTCCTCCCTGCTCATTATTTTCAACTGCTTTGTTTAGGTACAGCCTATTTCTGCTGTACCAGTCCTTTTCATTCTGAAAATTTCCCCAATTATTTATGAACACAGTATTGCTGTTCTCACATCAGATTGCTGGTCGCTATTTTCTTGGTAAATGCCCCTTCTTTCCCAAACACTGGAATTATACCAGAGAAACATTAAATCAAATCCCCACCTTTCAGTTCTGAAGCAATCCTCATGCAGGAGACTTTTAGAGACCATCTATTATTTCTCCTTGTGTCATTTACCCTATGTGAACTGCCATTGCTGGGGCCCTATCTGTCCTCTTCAGCATTCCTTCAAACTTTCCCTCAATATCTATTCCTCTAGTTCCAGGTAGACAATGCACCATCTCGTAGGTATTGTCTTTATGGCACACCTGACAGTCCACTTTCCTGAGCGAAGAAACCCCTATAATTACAATCTCTCTGATTTACAAAGAGTGTCAATCTAAGCTGCCCCATTTGTTTTGAACTGCCTTTTCTTCTGAGATCTTGTTTCCTTTTGTATTAATGGACACTGCACAGTATCGGTTAGTTATTGTCATCTCTTGGACAGCTTCAATTAAAATGGGCATTTTAGAAGAAGTAAAAGTAATGAACGTTATGGAAGAAAGAGTATATACACACCTTAAAAAATTCAATGTACTGATCCCTCAGAATGGATATTACTCCCTTGTCACAACTCCAAAAGTACTTCATTGGCTGCAAAGTGCTTTGAGACGACCGATGGTCGTGAAAGGCGCTATATAAATCCAAGTATTTTTCTTTCTTTCCTGTCCCTTCTACAATATCCTTCTTCAGGAGGAGATGGGTGTATAATATTTCGGTCTCTGACTGCAATTTTTTTGATGAATTAAACTGTTGCAATAACTCCTGGCCAGAATATTGCCTCACAAATGATCTTATGCCCAGCAATAAAAAAAGGGAAAAAATACTGCAATCCATATCTCAAAGACTATACCTGTTGGAATTTCTTTAATTGAAGTGACACCCATACTTAGAGTTGGTTCTCGTAATCGGCTCTCAGGGACAGGACTGACAATAAAACGTCTTCCAGCAGAATGGACCACCTGCATTGCAGAACCTGCCTGTGTACCTACACCAACAATAAATTAAACATTAATGCAATTTCAGTACAATTCCATCACTCCACATTACCATTCAGCCTTTTTGGCAGCATTTTCTTTATTGGAAGATAGATTTACATCATTCATGCACTGACTTCCAATCATCATTAAGTCTTCTGTTGTAACATCCAATTTGTCAGAAAGCAAATATGCAGGACTGTGTTTCACCCATGGCTTTAAGATTCAATAACAAATTGTACTTTTCTTTTGATGAATCTGGCTGGTATCAACATTGCTCCACAGCTAAACTAGGGCTGCACATCATGTTCAGCCATGAACTCATTGAATGGCGGTGCAGGCTGGAAGGGCCGAATGGCCTACTCCTGCACCTATTTTCTATTCGTTTTGCAGGTGGGCTGGGGAAGGAAAGGGTGAAGTGGAGTAGAGAATGAAAGGGAAAGAAAACTGATCAAGAATATTAAATTAGAAGAAAGATGTACAGTGGGACCATGATTACAGTTCACTAAAGACTTGAAAGGGTATTTCATGGCAATATTACATCACTGAAGTTCAGATGATATAAAAACTGAAACAACAATGTTTTATAATTTGGTAATGTTCATTTAAATTCCAACATGAGATTAGTCTTCAAATTGCTTTTTTTTTTAAGTTGACCATATTCTATGACATTTTTGAAAGCTGGGGGGGGACATTATTTTTTTACACTGGCAGCAATGACACAAAGGATAACAGCCAGTTGATGGAAGATAATATCCACATTGGAGTATCGACAGACATAATTACCACAACTTTAAGAAGTTTACATAAGCTTCAAGTTTTTTTTTAAAACTTGTTCAAACAAGAAACAGTGTCACTTACCTAACTGCATGGGTGCTGATAGAAGAGGCTCTTGTGTGTACTTTCCCTCTGCATTCTGAACAGAAAATGTATTGTATATCAGTGAAACCATTTGTAACCAGTTACTAGTCATTCTCCTTCACGCGAGGCAGATGCCAAGACCCATTAAGGTCAATAGGCTGGATGGAGGATGATGAGTGTGGAGCAAATGAAACAGGTGGGCACACTGGGGCATGGGCAGACCACCATAGTAGTCAGCAAGGTGCAGACTTAGATGATCAGAAGGGGCTAGCAATGTTGGGACCATTGAGAGCACAAATGTATTGGTAGGGCAACAAGGCCTGAACAGTCAGAAATGCAGGCCTGGAGAGTGGAGGAGAGGGGTTAAAAGGTAGGAAGCAAAAAAGTGAAATTAATGAAATATAGAAGATTCAAAATAAGAACTGAAGTTTAAACCTTACCACACAAATCAAAATGTTGACATAGCTGTGAGAAACGGTTAAGAAATTTGATCCATGAAGCCACCTAGTGGCAAGAGCATGCAATTATGTGACAATGAAAATGGAAATGTAGATATATAAATTTGAAAAAGGTCGGCGCACCAAAGGAACGTGACAACAGAAAGTAAAGGAAGACGGATTAGGGTGTATAGATGTAACTCGGTCTCCATTTTAAAGTAATATATTCTGTCCTTTTTATATACTTCAATTTTATATAATTTACCAAAAGATATCAAACCTTACAGCAATTTGGAAAACAGAGAAATAGAGTTGGATGAAGTATATACATTTCTCCCCAATACAAGCTGAGGAAATGAGATGAAAAACTGATCCACTACAGCGCCAGCACTGATAAGGTATAATTGCAGCGAGGCAAATTGAAACTTTGCATTATGAATGTGGAAACAGGAATTTAAAATGGGGGGAAAAGTATGACAGGAAATGCACACAAATGCAAAATTGAATATGATCTACAGTACTTTCACACCACTTTAAAAAAGTATTGAATAATGATCTACTTGAAACATGGATTTTATCATTCTTTGAATATATGGTTCATCCTCCATAACCCTAGCTATATTAGCAGATATCCCTTGGCATTACCTGCAATGATTCAGAAGAGCATTGCAGGAAGCATGAGTCACCTTTTAGATTTTTGCCTACTTGGTAAAGAAGGGATTCCTCGGTTAACACATGTTGCAAATTACATGAAATTTGGCTCACATGATGTTAACTTCCAGGAACACACATGTTTTTCAGGATGTAGATTTAGATATTTAGCTTGGGAAATAAATGAAATTAATAACAGAATTGCATACCCACTGCCAACGTTCCCTCTAAGATGCACAGCCTGGGACCAGACTTTTTCAATGTTATGTTTCCAGCAGCCTCTCAAAGGGGCCATGCACTCTAAACAATATTGGGGGGGTGGGGGGGACGGACATTGCTCACCACTTCCTTGAGATATTTGCAGCTGTAATGTTAGAATGGCTTCAATTTACTGAGTGCAATCGTGAAACAGGCAATATGGTTACCATGACCTCCACACCAAAGGAAGGAGGGGACGGTGATACTTTGATTAGCAGCTTAACTTGCCACTCCTGGACAAAGGCAAGCCAATAACAAATGCAAAAATTGAACATTTTATTATTTCTAATGTTATGAGGAGCGACAGGAAATAGGCAAAACTCTGAAAAATAATTTTGTTCAGTCATGCATTTCATGTAAAATAAACCAGTTTGTTCACTTTCTCGGGACAGAGGAGCAGAAGTTGGGGGAAGAAGAGCGCGAGCAGATGCAGGAGTGCAATCAGGATGAAGAAAGAGCAAGATCAGTGAGAGCATGATAGAGATCTGGAGAGTGTGACAGTGGGGCAAGATATCAGGAGAGATCATACAAGCCATCTGTGTGTCAGCTCTTTTAAAGAGCCGCCCAATTAGTCCCTCTACCCCTGCAAATTTCTCCTCTTCAAGTATATATCCAATTCCCTTTTGAAAGTTACAATTAAATCTGCTTACTCCAGACATTCCAGATCACAACTTGCCGAGTAAAAAAAAACACATCTCCCCTCTGCTTCTTAAATCTGTGTCCTCTGGTTGCCAACCCGCCCACCAGTGGAGTTTCTCCTTATTTACTCTATCAACTTTGAAAACCTCTTAAATCTCGCCTTAACCTTCTCTGTTCAAAGAAGAACAATCCTAGTTTCACTAGTCCTGGAACATAACTGGAGTCCCTCATCACTGGTATGATTCTGGTAAATCTCCACTGCACCCTCTCAGGCCTTGATGGCCTTTCTAAGTGTTGAGAATTGGACACAAAGGATCTGAATTTACGGTTTTAAAAAAAAGTGACGCCAACAGCGCTCTTTATGCTGTCTGAGATGCACTGCTGCTCCGTAAGCTACGCAAAAATGGCATTGTGCTGTCTGGATCCCATTCAAACATATTAAACAGCGTGAAGTTCCTGTACTTTGCATGACTAAACTCACGACAGAAAGTTAGGACAAGTCTATTTCAGTCTAAGTAGCCTTATAAATATTAATTAGTGCCAAACAACATCTCTGGCACTGAAAAGACACATTCACAAGTGTGGAATCTCATTCCTTCAGATTTTAATTGGTGTTGAAGATTTAAAAAAAATATGTATTTTTTAAAACTTTGTCACCATCACCATTTTCTCTCTTTTAATCCAATCTTTCTTTCTCTGTCTTTATTTTGCTTTCTGTACCGGATCTGACATTGGTCCGGATTTTGCAGTCAGCTGTGAAGAAGGGACGGTGTTCGCCACCGATCTTGAAGAAAGATACCCACAAAGATTTTCCCTATTCCATCGTCAGTTTCAATCTGGCGTCCAGGAATAGTGTATCAAGCAGACTGAGTGAGTGGGCAAAAATTTGGCAGATGGAGTATAATGTGGCAAAATGTGTGGTTATCCACATTGACAGAAAAAATAGAAACGCAAGTTATAATTTAAATGGAGAAAAATTGCAAAGTGCTGCAGTACAGAGGGACATGGGGATCCTTGTGCATGAAACACAAAAAGTTAGTATGCAGGTACAGCAAGTAATCAGGAAGGCAAATGGAATGTTGGCTTTTATTGCAAGGGGGAGAAAGTATAAACGCAGAGAAGTCCTGCTACAACCGTACAGCGTATTGGTGAGGCCAACTGCGTACAGTTTTGGTCTCCGTATTTAAGGAAGGATATACTTGCATTGGAGGCTGTTCAGAGAAGGTTGACGTGGTTGATTCCAGAGATGAGAGAGTTGACTGATGAAGATAGGTTGAGTTGGTTGGGCCTATACTCAGTGGAGTTCAGATGAATGAGAGGTGATCTTATTGAAACATATAAGATAATGAGGGGGCTCGACAGATGGATGCAGAGAGGATATTTTCACATAGGGGAAACTAAAACTACGGGACATAATCCCAGAATAAGGGGCCGCCCATTTAAAACTGAGATGAGGAGGAATTTCTTCTGAGGGTTGTAAATTTGGAATTCTCTGCCCCAAAGAGCTATGGAGGCTGGGTCATTGAATATATTTAAGGTGGACATACAGATTTTTGAGCGATAAGTGAATAAAGGGTTATGGGGAGCGGGCAGGGAAGTGGAGCAAAGTCCATGATCAGATAGCCATGATCTTATTAAGTGGCGGAGCAGGCTCGAGGGGCCAGGTGGCCTACTCCTGCTCCTATTTATGAGCAGCCAATCAGATTGAAAAATTCTCAGACAGCAAACCAGGAAGTAAAAAGCACTGATCATCATTCACTTTTTTTTTTGATCATTGTGCAGAGAATAAAATAAAAGTTGGGACATACCTATGGGATTAAGGTAGAAGCTGAAATATCAAACAAACTAAAAAAAAATTATTTTAAGAATTTGTGGAATTTATCATGGAATAGAGGGAACGACACTCGGCACTTATAAAAATTAGTTTTTCAGGGCTAGAAAAGTTGTTCAGCAGTAATTATGACTTAGTACGCTGCTAAAAACTCAGTTATATCTCATTCAACAAGGCTTAACTTTTTCATTGGTTTTTATAGCAAAGAGTTAACTTGTACTATTCTTGCATGTATTCCAATTGTAGATACCATGTCGACATACTCTGGAGAGTTATGTGAAGACCTGGTGTGAATGGGAATAAAGTTGTGACTTGTTTGGGCAGACTGCGTGATGACGACAAAAAACATTACACTATTGCATCTCACGGTCAAGTAAATATCAACACAGAACATTACAATTCTCAACTAAATAGTTCTCAGGGATCCAAATTTTTAATTTCAGGTGGTGAGGTTCTACAAACAGATCAGTATTGGTGGCTAGAATTAATTGAGTGTTTTCCAATAAGGTGTAAAGCAATCCACAACATACCTGTGCGTGATTAAAGGAAGCAGCAACCTGAGCTTTTACAGTCTCCAAACCCTGATCACCTTCTGGCTCCCCACTTGGATCTTCACTCAGCATTTCATCTGCCTTCTCAATAATCTCCCGTACTTGGTCAATGAATGATTCCCTCTCAGTCTCCAGGATAAACTCGTTTTGAACCTGCATCAGAGAAGACTGCAGATGATTCTGACAATCATTCCTCATTCAACAATGCAAATGGTTATTAGAGGTCTTACCGTAGTTGCACTTTAGGGAATACAATCAAAAGCAGTTCACTTTTGTAATTGCATACAGGCAAACCAAAGCTTCTAATATAAAACATGAACAGTGATTTCAGCCAAGTAGAACAAATCATACCGAGGTTATATATAAACATCATAGAATGATACAACACAGAAGGAGACCATTTGGCCCATTGGGCTAGTGCCAGCTCTTTGGTAGAGCGATCCAATTAGTCCCACTCCCTTGCTCTTTACCCATAACCCTTGATTCTTTTCCCTTCAAGTATTAATCAAGTTCCCTATTGAAAGTTACTATTAAATCTGCTTCCACCACCCTTTCAGGCAGTGTCTTCCGGATCATAACAAGTCGCTGCGTAAAAGAATTTCATCACATCGCTTCTTGTTTTTTTTTGCCAATCACCTTAAATCTGTGTCCTCTGGTTACTGACCCTTCTGCCACTGGAAACAGTTTCTCCTTATTTACGCCATCAAAATGTTTCATAATTTTGAACACCTCTATGAAATCTCCTCTTAGTCTTTTCTGCTGGAAGGAGGATAATTCCAGCTTCTCCATATAACTGAAGTCTTGCATCCCTGGTACCATTATGTACTTAATTTAAATTTTATTCTTGTGAATTTAGCCTACTTCCCACCACATATACTGCACTTCATTCAACAGCAAATTTGAAATTTCTCAAGCAATTTTTACTCACCATAATAACTGCTATCTCTACTGGATTGTCACCATCCAAGTCAAATTTAAAAGTAACCATTTTTCGATTGTGCGTTTCCAACTGGCATTCCACAACCCGGTCTCCTTTGTTTGAAACCTAAACATAAAATGCAATGCCGTGTTGTGTATTGAACATGGGCGAAAATTTACAACAGGCTGAAAATGTGGTGTTGGGTTCTTCACTCAATATTCAAACCTTTACATTAACCTCCAAATTTTTAAACTTTAGTTTCAACGGGCACAAGTTTCCACATGATTCGCGCCTGATTTTTTAGGAGCAACTGGTGGAGAACGGACTATTTTAGAAATCGCAATTCTCCACATTTTTTTTTCTACAGTTCTAGTCAAGTAGAACAGTTCTAGTTTAGAACAGAATTTTTTCTTCAAAAGGGGGCGTGTCCGGCCACTGACGCCTGATTTGAAAGTTTCCAGTGAAAATGTACTCCAAACTAAAGTAGAATGGAGCCAGTGAAGATTTTTGTAGAACTGAAAAAACCTGTTCTACACATTAACAAATCAGGCGCAGGTTACAAATTAGGCGTCCAGAACGGGGAGGGAGGGAGGGAGGGAGGGAGGGAGGGAGGGAGGGAGAGAGAGAGAGAGAGGAGAGGAGAGAGAGAAGAGAGAGAGGGGGGGAGGGAGAGAGAGAGAGAGAGGGAGAGAGAGAGAGAGAGAGAGAGAGAGAGAGGGAGAGAGAGAGAGAAAGAGAGAGAGATAGATGGGGAGGGAGGGAGGGAGGGAGGGAGAGAGAGAGGGGAGGGGGGGAAGAGAGAGAGAGAGAGAGAGAGAGAGAGAGAGAGAGAGAGAGAGAGAGAGAGAGAGAGAGAGAGAGGGGGGGGGGTCGGGGAACAGGAGCGCGGGTCGGGTCGGGTCAGGCGTGTCTCGGGTTGGGGCGGGGGGTGTCGGGTCTCGGGTCGGGGCGGGGGAGAGCGGGTGTCGGGTCCCGGGGGGGGGGGGGGGGGGGGGGGGGGAGGAGAGCAGGTGTCGGGTCGGGTCGGGGGTGGGGGTGGGGGAGCAAGTGTCGGGTCTGGTCGGGCGGGGAGCAGGAGCTGGCCGTGAGAGGAGCCTCATTCACGCAGCCCCAGTGAGGCCATTGGGCCAGGGCACGGGGCTGCGTGCTTCGGGCCCCTCCCACACAGTTCGGCGCCTGGAGCTACTGCACTTGCGTGCCGACTGTAGCGCGCATGTGCAGAGGTCCCGGCACTGTTTTCAGCGCCGGGACCTGGCTCCGCCCCCCCCACAGCTCGTGCTGGCTGCGCCGAGGGCCACAGGACCTGTAAGTCGGTGGAGACTACTAAGGATTTTTTTAGGCGCCGTTTTAGGCGCGAAAAACGGGCGCCCAGCTCGGAGGGGCGCCCGTTTTTTTTCTTGTGGAAACTTGGGCCCAACATCACTACCTAAAACAATGGATGCTTACATTAAGAATTCGTAACTTTGGTCTAGATGTTTTTTCATGACGTGAACGACTCCTCACAGATTTACGATAATGCCGTTTTGCTGATCTCGCTTCATGTCTCCCACTTGCTGGAAGGCCTTCGTTTCCATCACTCATCCCAGAAGCAACATCCGAGTGAGCACTGGAAATCACAACACAACAGTTAGATAAAACATCTTCAACACACTGTTTTTGCAAGAATTATGAAATTAAAGTAGAAAATGTTTGGATTACACAGTAGATCTCAGCATCTTTAGTGTAGACCCATCATGAGATTGACCATGTTCTGATAAAGGATCCGCACCTAAAACTTTAACAGATCAATTTTCTCAACATGCTGACTGACAGACATTTCTTAGAATTTTCTGTTTTAATTTCAGATTCCAATCATTTGTAACTTTTCCTTTTCAGTTTTAAAAAGTTGTGTTTAAAATGCCAGAAATTAATGAAGGATGTTAGAAAATCTTGGGGTTCTGTTTGTTCTAAGTACTCCCTCTTTCACACATACCATTAATTTATTTCGACATTTAAAACATTGAAGACTAGAAATTCGGCTGGTTAACGCCACCAGTTAGCGGGCACTAAGCACTTCCTGCCCAAGCGCCATGCTGTCAGTGCCTGCCGTGATCTTCAGTAAAGGTTAGAAGCGGCGCTGGCAGTTTGCGCTGTGCTCACTAGCGTCACCGAGTGTTCAACGCCCCCATAGCACCGCGTTTGTAAAATTCAGTCTTTTGCCTACTGTAGTACCTGGCTCCGAGACTGGCAGGGGAAAGCAGTCAGTCCAGCGAAGATTATCGTCCAGAGTGCAAGTTAAGTGCTGAAATTTCACTTATTCAACTTTTATTTATTTGTTGCAGTAGTGCCCATAACTGAACACAATACTCCAGATGGGGTCTGACCAAAGCTCTATATAATGGAAGCAGAACTTCCTCCCCTTTGTATTCCAGCCCTCTTGAGATAAAGGCCAACATTCCACTCATCTTTTTGATTGCTTTTTGTACCTGTCCATTTGCTTTTAATGATTTGGGTTCGTGTAATCCCAAATCTTTGTGTTCCTCCATAGTTCTTAATTTTTCTCCATTTAGAAAAAACTTACAATTTTTCTTTCCTGGATCCAAAGTGAATGACCTCACACTTGTCCGCATTGAACTCAATTTCCCACTCATTGAATCTGTCTATATCCCTTTGTAACTTCCTGCCCCCACCTGCACCTTCGATTCCATTTCATGAAGGACACTGCTGGTTCAGTCTTATTAAAAAAAAGCAAAGTACTGCAAATATGGGAACTCAAATAAAAACAGAAAATGCTGGAAACACTCAGCTGAGTGTTTCCAAGTGGTTCAAATCATCCTCGGAGTTTCAGGCCACATGCATAGATAAGTTGTGATCCTTGGAACGATCTGGTCCTCGTACAGTTTAATTTACAGGTTGTTTACACCATTCAAATGAAATCTTCCGAACTTAATTTACACAGTAATGCTGTGCTGGTTGAAAACAAATGCTACATTAAGGAAAACTGACATGTCAGAACCGGGCAACCATCTTAGACTTTCCACAGTTTTAGCTTCACATTTATACAGAGCATAATCTAAGAACATATTTATATACAAAATGCATTCAGCCTCTATCCATCAGTTAGAATGTGTCACAGGCTCATATGAAACCACAAACTAATTGTCCATACATATACGTGCAGTGTATAAAACTAAAAAAGCTCAGTGTCATGGGAATCAAAGTTGATTTTTTTTAATTTAAAACAATTTAAAAATCATCACCTGTCCACAGATGAGCATAACTGGTGTAATTGTAACTGTTCCATAGGCAAGGTCTGTGGAGGAGCTTGGGGCATCTAGAAGCATAAAAAAAAAAATCATAGAGACCATATACATCCAAAAGCAAACTGAACAAGGATAAACATTTTCTTCCTAATAATGTCACAGTCTTACTGTTCCTTCTCCAGCACAAAATTCCACTGACATAACTTTCCTCCAATGTTCAAATCTGCCTTTCATGAGCCATATGCTATTGCTTAACCAAATATGGAAGCCAAGCTGCTTATTTCTTGACCTGTTGGGACAACCTGGATGTCTGCAAAGGAAGGGTAAGTAGAAGGAAAGGAGAGAGAAGGAATGGGGGGAAAGAAAGGTTGTAAGGCGTGGAAACTTCCTTAGCTTAGGGTAGGCATACATGTTTCAATAGCAACAGGCTGAGTGTGGTTGCATAATTTAGGCAGAAGATTAGCACGATGGCTGACAGAGGAAAAAACAAATAGCCTCTTAGTCACTCAGTGGTCAGAGCATGGAACTGCATGCAGATTCAAACCAAACTTTACAATAGAGAATTGTAGTCACAGGCTTTTGTGATTGATAAACAAGAAAGAACGGAGTGCTTTAAATGACAAACCCGAACACAGTGCACCACCTACAGGCATCATGTGCTGTTACAAATTTAAGTGTGTAGACACAACATGGCAAACTCTAAACAAAGAATGTTGACAGGTGATTATATATTAAAATTGATATGTCCAGATAGTATTTATACCATGCAGGGAATATCAATGGCACTGAATCAAATTTAATTACTAAAGACATTCTGGTATTTTTACATAGAAATATAGAAAATAGGTGCAGGAGTAGGCCATTCAGCCCTTCGAGCCTGCACCATCATTCAATAAGATCATGGCTGATCATCACCTCAGTACCCCTTTCCTGCTTTCTCTCCATACCCCTTGATCCCTTTCGCCATAAGGGCCATATCTAACTCGCTCTTGAATATATCCAACGAACTGGCATCAACAACTCTCTGCGGTCGAGAATTCTACAGGTCAACAACTCTGAGTGAAGAGGTTTCTCCTCATCTCAGTCCTAAATGGCCTACCCCTTATCCTTAGACTGCGTCCCCTGGTTCTGGACTTCCCCAACATTGGGAACATTCTTTCTGCATCTAACCTGTCCAGTCCAGTCAGTATTTTATGTTTCTATGAGATCCCCTCTCATTCTTCTAAACTCCAGTGAATACAGGTCCAGTCGATCCAGTCTCTCTTCATATGTCAGTCCTGCCATCCCAGGAATCAGTCTGGTGAACCTTCACTGCATTCCCTCAATAGCAAGAACGTCCTTCCTCAGATTAGGAGATCAAAACTGAACACAATATTCCAGGTGAGGCTTCACAAAGGCCCTGTACAACTGCAGTAAGACCTCCCTGCTCCTATACTCAAATCCTCTCGCTATGAAGGCCAACATGCCATTTGCCTTCTTCACCGCCTGCTGTAACTGCATGCCAACTTTCAATGACTGATGTACCATGATACCCAGGTCTCATTGCACCTCCTCTTTTCCTAATCTGCCGCCATTCATGTAATATTCTGCCCTCGTGTTTTTGCCACCAAAGTAGATAACCTCACATTTATCCACATTATACTGCATCTGCCGTGCATTTGCCCACTTGCCTAACCTGTCCAAGTCACCCTACAGCCTCCCAGCATCCTCCTCGCAGCTCACACCGCCACCCAGCTTAGTGTCATCTGCAAACTTGGAGATATTACACTCAATTCCTTCATCTAAATCATTGATGTATATTGTAAATAGCTGGGGTCCCATCACTGAGCCCTGCGGCACCCCACTAGTCACTGCCTGCCATTCTGAAAAGGACCCGTTTATCCCGACTCTCTGCTTCCTGTCTGCCAATCAGTTCTCTATCCACATCAATACATTACCCCCAATGCCATGTGCTTCAATTTGGCACATTAATCTCTTGTGTGGGACCTTGTCAAAAGCCTCTTAAAAGTCCAAGTACACCACATCCACTGGTTCTCCCTTGTCCACTCTACTAGTTACATCCTCAAAAAATTCCAGAAGATTTGTCAAGCATGATTTCCCTTTCATAAATCCATGTTGACTTGGACCAATCCTGTCACTGCTTTCCAAATGCTCTGCTATTTCATCTTTAATAATTGATTCCAAAATTTTCCACACTACTGATGTCAGGCTAACCGGTCTATAATTACCTGTTTTCTCTCTCCCTCCTTTCTTAAAAAGTGGTGTTAAATTAGCTACCCTCCAGTCCATAGGAACTGATCCAGAGTCGATAGACTGTTGGAAAATGATCACCAATGCATCCACTATTTCTAGGGCCACTTCCTCAAGTACTCTGGGTGCAGACTATCAGGTCCTGGGGATTTATCGGCCTTCAATCCCATCAATTTCCCCAACACAATTTCCTGACTAATGAAGGATTTCCTTCAGTTCCTCCTTCTCACTAGACCCTCTGTCCCCTAGTATTTCCGGAAGTTATTTGTGTCTTCCTTCGTGAAGACAGAAGCAAAGTATTCGTTCATTGCCATTTCTTTGTTCCCCATTATAAATTCACCTGAATCTGACTGCAAGGGACCTACGTTTGTCTTCACTGATCTTTTTCTCTTCACTTATCTATGGAAGCTTTTGCAGTCAGTTTTTATGTTCCCAGCAAGTTTCCTCTCATACTGTATTTTCCCCCTCCTAATTAAACCCTCCGGTGAATTCTAAATTTCTCTCAGTCCTCAGGTTTGCTGCTTTTTCTGGCCAATTTATATGCCTCTTCCTTGGATTTAACACTATCCTTAATTTCCCTTGTTAGCCACGGTTCAGCCACCTTCCTTGTTTTAGTTTTACTCCAGACCGGGATGTATAATTATCGAAGTTCATCCATGTGATCTTTAAATGTTTGCCGTTGCTTATCCACCGTCAACCCTTTAAGTATCATACACCAATCTATTCTAGCTAGTTCATGTCTCATATCATCGAAGTTACCTTTCCTTAAGTTCAGGACCCTAGTCTCTGAATTAACTGCTGCTTCGGGAATTGAATTCCACAACTTTGTCTGCTAGGCTGTGGATACTATAAATGAGTGATCTGCATTTTATTCCAGTAAATGGATTGTGACATTATATGTGGTCAATTGGTAAAAAAAATTATTTAGAGAAGAAATAGAGAATTTATTAATTGAAAAAAAAATCATATTTCCTTTACACTTTCAAGCAGGAATCCACAGTGGACAAGAAGTTGAAACATGGCTAGTAAAACAAGCTCAATGGTGCAATAAAAAATATTTTCAGGAATATAAGTAAGAGATCTGTTGAACCAGCAATCAATATTATGAGCAGCTAATTAAACAGGAAGCTGGAGTGTGCATGATGCCTGCCATGCTGATGAGATGGGGCTAGAAAAGTGGGCCCGACATGACAATAAAATATTTACTTTATGGAGTATAAATTTAAAAAAAAGATATATCCAGTCAACAATTGATACAATTATGATTTTCTTCCCCCCATATGCCTTCACAGTGTTAGTAAGCTAGAATAGCAGGCCTGACATGGCAATAAAAACATTTTTGAAGCAAAAACTAAAAAAAATATGCCCAGTACAAACAGAGCTGGACAAAAACCCACATGAAGTTTTAAAATAGCAATTTTCTTTAAAGCAGAAATTTGGAGGTGCGCATCCAGGGCACCCAGCCCTGGATAAGGGGCTGGCAATTTAAGACCGAGAAGAGGAGAAATTTCTTCACTTAGAGGGTTGTGAATCTTTGGAATTCTCTATCCCAAAGGACTGTGGATGCTCAGTCATTGAGTATATTCAAGATAGATTTTTGGGCACTAAGGAATAAAGGGCTATGGGAAGTGTGCGAAAGTGGAATTGACCTCGAAAATCAGTCATTATCTTAACGTAGTAGGCGCGAGGTACTGTATGGCCTATTTCTTTTCTTACGTTTTAATTACCACCTGCATTACAGATAGCAGTTAATGGATATGATGTAATTGGCATCGCAGAGACATGGTTCCAGGATGACCAGGGCTGGGAACTCAACATCCAGGGGTATTCAACATTTAGGAAGGATAGACGGAAAGGAAAAGGAGGCGGGGTGGCGTTACTGGTTAAAGAGGAAATTAATGCAATAGTAAGGAAGGACATTGGCTTGGATGATGTGGAATCGGTATGGGTGGAGCTACAGAATACCAAAGGGCAGAAAACGCTGGTGGGAGTTGTGTACAGACCACCAAACAGTAGTAGTGAGGTTAGGGACAGCAGCAAACAAGAAATAAGGGATGTGTGCAATAAAGGTACAGCAATTATCATGGGCGACTTTAATTTACATATAGATTGGGCTAACCAAACTGGTAGCAATGCAGTGGAAGAAGATTTCCTGGAGTGTAATAGGGATGGTTTTCTCGACCAATATGTCGAGGAACCAACTAGAGAGCTGGCCATCCTAGATTGGGTGATGTGTAATGAGAAGGGACCAATTAGCAATCTTGTTGTGCGAGGCCCCTTGGGGAAGAGTGACCATAATATGGTAGAATTCTTTATTAAGATGGAGAGTGACGCAGTTAATTCTAAACTAGGGTCCTGAACTTAAGGAAAAGTAACTTCGATGGCATGAGGCGTGAATTGGCTAGAATAGACTGGCAAATGATGCTTAAAGGGTTGACGGTGGATTGGCAATGGCAAACATTTATAGATCACATGGATGAACTTCAACAATTGTACATCCCTGTCTGCAGTAAAAATAAAACAAGGAAGATGACTCAACCGTGGCTAACAAGGGAAATTAAGGATAGTGTTAGATCCAAGGAAGAGGCATATAAATTGGCCAGAAAAAGCAGCAAACCCGAGGACTGGGAGAAATTTAGAATTCAGCAGAGGAGGACAAGGGTTTGATTAGGAGGGGGAAATAGAGTACGAGAGGAAGCTAGCCAGGAACATAAAAACTGACTGCAAAAGCTTCTATAGATATGTGAAGAGAAAAAGATTAGTGAAGGCAAACGTAGGTAGGTCCCTTGCAGTTGGACTCAGGTGAATGTATAATGGGGAACAATGAAATAGCAGACCAGTTGAACAAATACTTTGGTTCTGTCTTCACGAAGGAAGTCACAAATAACCTTCCGAACGTACAAGGGGACCGAGGGTCGAGAGAAAAGGAGGAACTGAAGGATATCCTTATTCGGCGGGAAATTGTGTTGGGGAAATTGATGGGATTGAAGGCCGATTAATCCCTGGGGCCTGATTGTCTGTACCCAGAGTACTTAAGGAAGTGGCCCGAGAAATAGTGGATGCAATGGTGATCATTTTCCAACAGTCTATTGACTCTGGATCAGTTCCTATGGACTGGAGGGTAGCTAATGTAACGCCACTTTTTAAAAAAGGAGGGAGAGAGAAAATGGGTAATTATAGACATAAGAACATAAGAATTAGGAACAGGAGTAGGCCATCTAGCCCCTCGAGCCTGCTCCGCCATTCGATAAGATCATGGCTGATCTGGCCGTGGACTCAGCTCCACTTACCCGCCCTCTCCCCGTAACCCTTAGTTCCCTTATTGGTTAAAAATCTATCTATCTATCTGTTAGCCTGACATCAGTAGTGGGGAAAATGTTGGAATCAATTATTAAGGATGAAATAGCAGCGCATTTGGAAAGCAGCGACAAGATCGGTCCAAGTCAGCATGGATTTATGAAGGGGAAATCATGCTTGACAAATCTTCTGGAATTTTTTTGAGGATGTAACTAGTAGAGTGGACAAGGGAGATCCAGTGGATGTGGTGTATTTGGACTTTCAAAAGGCCTTTGACAAGGTCCCACATAAGAGATTGGTGTGCAAAATCAAAGCACATTGTATTGGGGGTAATGTACTGGCGTGGAGAGAGAATTGGTTGGCAGACAGGAAGCAGAGAGTCGGGATAAACGGGTCCTTTTCGGAATGGGAGGCAGTGACTATTGGAGTGCCGCAGGGCTCAGTGCTGGGATCCCAGCTATTTACAATATACATCAATGATTTAGATGAAGGAATTGAATGTAATATCTCCAAGTTTGCAGAGGACACTAAACTGGGTGGTGGTGTGAGCTGTGAAGAGGATGCCAAGAGGCTGCAGGATGATTTGGACAAGTTAGGTGAGTGGGCAAATGCATGGCAGATGCAGTATAATGTGGATAAATGTGAGGTTATCCACTTTGGAGGCAATAACATGAAGGCAGATTATCATCTGAATGGCGGCAGATTAGGAAAAGGGGAGGTGCAACAAGACCTGGGTGTCATGGTTCATCAGTCATTGAAAGTTGACATGCAGGTACAGCAGGCGATGAAGGCGGCAAATGGCATGTTGGCCTTCATAGCAAGAGGATTTGAGTATAGGAGCAGGGAGGTCTTACTGCAATTGTACAGGGCCTTGGTGAGGCCTCACCTGGAATATTGTATTTAGTTTTGGTCTCATAATCTAAGGAAGAACGTTCTTGCTATTGAGGGAGTGCAGCGAAGGTTCACCAGACTGATTCCAGGGATGGCTGGAATGACGTATGAGGAGAGACTGGATCAACTGGGCCTTTATACACTGGAGTTTAGAAGGATGAGAGGGGATCTCATAGAAACGTATAAGATTCTGACGGGACGGGACAGGTTAGATGCGGGAAGAATGTTCCCGATGTTGGGGAAATCCAGAACCAGTGGACACAATCTTAGGATAAGATTTAGGACTGAGATGAGGAGAAACTTCTTCACTCAGAGAGTTGTTAAGCTGTGAAATTCCCTGCCGCAGAGAGTTGTTGATGCCAGTTCATTGGATATATTCAAGAGGGAGTTAGATATGGCCCTTACAGCTAAAGGGATCGAGGGGTATGGAGAGAAAGCAGGAAAGGGGTACTGAGGGAATGATCAGCCATGATCTTATTGAATGGTGGTGCAGGCTTGAAGGGCCGAATGGCCTACTCCTGCACCTATTTTCTATGTTTCTACGTTTCTATCCCCTACTCCATCACCTTCCTTTTCCCCTCATTCACATCACTACCTCATCCCTTCCCCCTTTGAACTCCCAGCTCAACTGTCACTCACCTCACACTTAACCCGCCATCCACTCCCCCCATGGGAAGTCTCCCTCAACCCATTTTTTTCTCATCACGTTCTCCTATCTTCCCTGGTTTCCCTCAGAGGCATTCTTTGATTTAAAAATTCAGTAGGTTTAAAAAAAAAATCAAATTAGAGTGAAGAAACGATCTTTCAATCTATTTGTCTTTCTCCCTCTCACAGCTCCCCTTTCAATGGAGTATGCCACCACAGGTCGTGCAATGAAGCTGCATAATACTCTTTAGTTGAGCCACACAACAAAAAAAAATCGTTATATCACTTGTTTAACTGTATTTCAACCACAAAAGGGAGCAAAATCTGATATTTAGCAGCACATTGCATTTACTCTCAAAAGAAAAATGAATTCAGGTAGTAGGAGAAAGATAAAGTTTGCTTCCAAGTAGAATGCTTTGTACTTCCTTAATAATTATATGCCTAAGCATAAATACCTCTTGGGATGCCTGTGTCTGCAATGGTGCGAGAGGCCCTATCTGGTTCTGCTGAATAGTGGAGGCACCAGGCTGGAGTACTCTTGTTTGTCCAGTTGCAGTAGATTCAATATAGGATTGTGCCACACCTGCAGCAAGACCAACATGATACGATGCTTGTGTAACAGGCTGAGATGCAACATCTATAGAAACCGGAAGTGGTGGTGAGACTACAGTGGACTGAACACCCACAGAAGACTTCACAGGACTAGGAGCAACACCCGACAACTGGGTGGGGTAATTCTGTGGAAGAAATGAAAGCACATGATCAGAACAATTATGATTATATAATTTACAAGATTCCTTCTCCTTGCTGTAAAAAACTATGTACAACCAGTTCTTTAAAAAAAATCTTAAGCCTGTAGCTAATTTCTATAGCTTGAAATCTTCTGTTTTGTTCATGAATTCTAAGCAAAAACACAGAATTGAACTTCAATTTTCATTGATTTATGTCCCCAATGCAGCAATTCTGATCTCCGCTCGCTGCAATTTAGATAATTCTCTCTCGGTACAAAAGGTAGCCCAAAGCTTAAGGGATAGAATTGCCATTGTTTCGCCGCCCGGTATTGTTCGTTTTGGGCAGAACCGTTTGGTGAAAAATGCCACAGCTGAGTTCCGCTGGCAGTTTTGAAGTACCGCTGGGGTGAGGACCCCCGGCGTGCACCATCCATAGACCACCATCGTCCAATTTTTGGCTCAGCGGTGACCCGTAAGTTGAAAAAAAAAACGCCCACGAGAAGCAACAGAACTGGGCGGTGGGGAAGTAGCCCTGCAAAAAAAGCTAAGTAATTGTAAGGGGGAGAAAAGTACACTTGAGTAAGAAGCAGAAGGGAATTAGGAGGTTCTGAGGAATCAGGAGTTCTGTCTTTTATATGGATTGTAATTGGCCAGTTATGTATAACCCACTTATATATGTAAAGCATGCTTATACACTCGCTTACATTGGGCTAGTAAGAAGGGAATAGCGAAGCCTGATGGCTAATGAACCATCTGAAATAGCCAACACTGCATTGACCCTTAGTACAGAAAATAGATGATGAAAACTCATTCAGTACAGAGAACAAAAACACAAATGAGAAACATTAGACTAGTTCTCTCGGGAAGAGATAAGGAAGCCAGTGTTTTGGAACAGAGTTACTTCACACGTCATAGGGACTAAGGCAAAGTTGACATCACTGAACAACATGAATGACGTGTGATGAGAGATGGACAGGTGGGAAAGAACCAATAAGAGCTAGTCTGATAAGAGTTAGCAAATTAATATAACTTCGCTGATTGCAGTAGACCAATCGATAGTTTTGTAGGAGGGTCGCACAAATTGAAAAATCGTATAACTATGCTTGTAGAACTCTTGTACTTTGAAGTGTTCATCGGAACATTTCCCAAGCATGTTCGAATAATAAAACCAGTGAACCGAAGTTTTTGTCTGAGTGAATCCATGGTCGCTATACAGAGGGCAGGTGTCGACTCCTTATATCAGGGAGTCCACCTCGAGGAAGAGAAGTCTTCCTTTTACTCCAACAGTAAATGGGTTTTTACTAATTATTTTTAAATTCTCTTGGTGATTTAAGTGAAAAAGGTCCTGAGAATATTTTTCTAATTTTTTATTTTTTGAAAAAATGTTTTTTTCCTCCTAGGCCCAACCCGCAGCCTCGGTGTAAATTTTAGTAATTATCGCCCATTTTTTAAAAAAAAGAAAGATCGGCCCAAGATTCCATTTTTTCGCCGAGAATCAGGGTGTAAGGACTTTTTTTTCCCTCTGCTGGGCAGATTTTTTTTTAATAAATGGAATTTTTCACCAGCGATAATTTGGGAATCTTAGTGGTATTTTGGGTGGAAATCCGTCACTGGCGGATTGTTTGGAAATTCTAGCCCGAAGTAACTTTCAGTCTAATGCAGATTGGTAACAAATAATAGTGTATTCGCAAATTTTAAGTATACAAATGTAGGGTTTAACTCATCTGGGGCAGGCAGATTCGTTTTTTCTGCTTAAAATTTTTTTTACTTCTATGGAAGGATTTTGCCCATTATAATCACCTTCCCCAAGATTGTCACCATGTTCCTAAGTTCTGGATTTTGTAGAGGTCTTCTCTCCTTAACTGTAGACAGATCTACAGTTAATCAGGTCTTCCAATACCAGCAGCTATACTTGCACCTACTGCTAGTTTTTGTCCCTATTTTGGGTCCTTTTGAAGCCTACATATTTGTTGCCACCTCCCAAATTAGCCAAAATGAAAAACTCAGTAGGTTTAAAAGATCAATGTAAAATGTTACTGATGGTAGTGCCCAAGTCAGAAACGGGAATTGCATCGTTAAGTTAAAAAAAAATCTCAGTCATTTTAAAAGGTTATTTATGAGTGAAAGTGTTCAATTCTCAACTCCTTTGGCGATAAGTTACATTCAAAGTCTAAAATCTAGAGAAAGAAAGAGAATACAAGTAGTATTTCTGCTAGTCAAGAATTCAGTTTAAAAATGTTAACTGTTCTTTGAATCCAAATTTCCTACAAATTAGCCTTTTACTGTGATGAAATTGAGGTATTTGCATAGCCAGTTTAAACTCTGCCAATGAGTGAATAAAATTATCTAGATAGAACAGTGATCCAGTTATTCCATCATTTGAGTGTTGGAGGAAATTCCCCACCATAACTTGCCATAGGAACATTTCCAATTTTCAGGAGAGACAGCTACATAATGCTCAATGACAAGCCAAAGCATTACTCCAGTTGTGGAACTACTTGACCAAGAAACTGCATTAACAACTACACCACGGAGGAAACTTTATCAGCGAGCACAAGCTTTGCCATAGAATATGAAGTAGCTTTCAACAATGTTCTTACAGGGTGTGTTGACTGACTGGTCCCAGTTGCAATGTAAGAGTCAAAGAAGAAAGATCTGCCAGAGTAATGGGGCAAAGTTTGGCTGGAATGTATGGTTGAGCAACAGATACATGGGATGCCACAAGTGCTGTCGAGTAGGGTGTCTCCCAATTAAAATGTGTGGTATGAGTATTGGCAGAAAAAAATCAAAAAGTTATTACTTAAATGGAGAAAGATTGCAAAGTGCCGCAGTACAGCAGGACCTGGGGGTACTTGTGCATGAAACACAAAAGGATAGTATGCAGGTACAGCAAGTGATCAGGAAGGCCAATGGAATCTTGGCTTTTATTGTAAAGGGGATGGAGTATAAAAACAGTGAAGTCGTTACAGCCGTACAGGGTATTGGTGAGGCCTCACCTGGAATACTGCATGCAGTTTTGGTTTCCATATTTACGAAGGGATGTGCTTGCTTTGGAGGCAGTTCAGAGAAGGTTCACTAGGTTGATTCCAGAGATAGGGGGTTGACTTATGACGAAAGGTTGAGTAGGTTGGGCCTCCACTCATTGGAATTCAGAAGAATGAGAGGTGATTTATTTAAACGTATAAGATTATGAGGGGGCTTGACAAGGTGAACGCAGAGAGGATGTTTCCACTGGAAGGGAAGACTCGAACTAGAGGGCATGATCTTAGAATAAGGGGCCGCCCATTTAGAACTGAGATGAGGAGACATTTCTCCTCAGAGGGTTATAAATCTGTGGAATTTGCTGCCTCAGAGAGCTGTGGAAGCTGGGACATTGAATAAATTTAAGACAGAAATAGACAGTTTCTTAAACGATAAGGGGATAAGGGGTTCTGGGGAGCGGGCAGGGAAGTGGAGTTGAGTCCATGATCAGATCAGTCATGATCTTCTGGAATAGTGGAGCACGCTCAAGGGGCCGTATGGTCTACTCCTGCTCCTATTTCTTATGTTCTTATGTGGAGAGCAAGAGGATTGTTGAAAACCAGGGTTTGATACTGGCATCGAAGCAGTTTTAACATAAGTGATTGGAATGTTTGGGATACAGGAGGCTAAAGAAAAAGCGAGATCGGATTTAGGAAGGTGGTAAAGGGAAAATGCCTACTTATTTTTTTTTAAAAATTCAATACTTTTCCACTTGTAAAATATTTTTGACTTAATTATCTGCTCAATATCTATTCCTTCCTGAATAGAAAGTAACTTACTGTATTTAAGTTCCTTCAACTGTTAAAATGGGAGGAACTATTTGGAAAAACTAAATCTGCACATAAACCCCAGATCGCACAAATGTATATACTGTAAAACGAAGTTGCATGTTATACAGAGATCAATCTTCATCAGTGATGTAATTCAGAAGTCACGATGCAGAGAATTTAAAAAGGTATACCCTTCCACTCTGTCATGCAAAACTGAGGCATACAGATTGATGTCACACAACAACTTGTATTTATATAGCGCCTTTAACTTAATAAAACGTCCCAAGGCGCTTCACAGGAGTATTGCAAGTCAAAAAATTTGATAGCCAGCCACAAAAGGAGAAACTAGGACAGGCAACCAAAAGTTTGGTCGAAGAGGTAGGTTTTTAGGAGCTTCTTAAAGGAGGAAAGAGAGGTAGTGAGGTTTCGGCAGGGAATTCCAGAGCTAAGGGCATGGGCAACAGACGGCATTGCCACCAATGGCTGAACAATTATAATCAGCGATACTCAGGAGGCAGAATTAGAGGAGCGCAGATATCTCGGGGGAGGCGGTGGGGGAGCGCGTTGTGGGGATGGAGAAAATCACAGAGATAGGACAGGGTGAGGCCATGGAGGGATTTCAAAACAAGGATGAGAATTTTGAAATAGAGATGTTGTTTAACCTGGAGCCAATGTAGGTCAGCAAGCACAGGGGTGATGGGTGAATGGGGCTTGGTGCAAATTGGGACACAGGCAGCCGAGTTTTGGATGATCTCATATTTACGTAGGGGTGCGTTGGAATAGTCAAATTTAAAGGTAACAAAGGCATGGATGAGGGTTTCAGCAGCGGATGAGCTGAGACAAGGGTGGAGACAGCAATTATCGAGGTGGAAATAGGCAGTCTTAGTTATGCTGCAGATATGTGGTCGGAAGCTCATTTTCGGGTCAAATATGCCACCAAATAGAAAAAAATGTTTGCATCATTTAAAACAAACATACAATACTCAATATAAATTTCTTAAATTGTAAAATCATACTATGTTTAGGGTAAGGGCATAAATAAAGCAGCTTCATACCGTGTCCAGCACAAAGGACAATGCAAACCCTGTGCATATACTTTCGGTTCAATTCCATTAATTGATAAATGCACTTGAATTGGAATATTGAGTGTTTTGCTCGGGCAATGCTTCTTTAAATATCCATGACAGATGTTCAATTGTAAGGAATAATTGAGTTAGGTTTTTGCAAATAATTCTGATGAGTTCAGGATTTCAGTGGTGTAGTGGGATGTTCAATGTTATGCATTTCACTTGAGAAATAAAAATACCATGGCTAAAATGTTTTTGCATGTGTTATAGATGCAAGAACCAAGGATTGAGAGTACAAGGCAATAATATATGCAGTAGATGCTTTTTTTCTATCGATAACCCAATATTGTGAAACATACAATTATCAAGTCACTTCTTTTTGGCTTTAAGCTTGGTAACTTACCCACAGCTAACTTCAGTAATGTTTTCTGCTACTGAAAGTAACAATTACCCCATAAAACATGAAATTCCGTTGTCATAAAAATCACACAATGCATTACTTAACAATTAAAATGTTAATATAGTTTATTATTTCTGTTTTTATAAAGACTCACTACATTTACTGGCAAGCTTCAGGTACCATATTTTTAAGCTTTTATTTTCAAAATTATCTCCCTTATCCCACCTATATTAAAATGGTCAAATATCTTCAATTATTCTGTATCAATAATAACTTGTAGCCTATATCTCAGCAGATAGGTGAGCAAATAAGAATCCAGTCATAAGCATAAAAAGCATCACTCACTCTTCCTGTGAAATAAAACTTGAATAGTTATATCTTGTAGACTTCAGCTCATCTCCTTAATGGCCTCTCACACACAAGTATAGAATATGCCACTACAACACTGAAATCTTAAGTTCTTTATAATTGTTTGCAAAAACCTAACTCACAATGTTTCCTTACAAATTAAGTCTCTGACACTGATATGAAAGAAAGCATTATTTTAGTTATGAAGTGAACATTCAATCACATCCAGGAATACTAAAAGGAGATTGGGGCAGAGATAGTGGAGGCACTATCTTTTGAAACCAAAATTGTGCCCAAGGATTGGAAGGTGTTAAATGCTATACAGTCTCTTCAAAAATGGGATTGGAATATGCCAGAAAATGCCTTTATGGTGGGTGAACCTTTATCGCCCAGAATACAGGATGAAATTCCTGAACATTTAAAAAGGCATGGACTAATCAGGAATAATCAGCAGGGATTTGTGATGGGCAAGTTGTATTTGACTAATTTAATAGAAATCACAGTGCATAGGATAAAGGGATTGGGGTGGATGTTATACATATTAATTTCCCGGTGGCATTTGATAATGTCACATAAAAAATTGTTATGAAAAGTAAGGCAAGTCACCAACCGGATAGAGAAATGGCTTGGTGAGAAAAATCATAGAGCTTGTGTAACTTTTATATTTTCAGAGTGGAGGAATAAGAGTCGTATGCGCCTCAACGCAATTTGTTTTGGGAGAAATTTTGCTATTCATTTATATAAATCATTTGGACTTCGGTACAAGAGGAATAAAAATGAAGTTTGCTGATGATGCCAAATTAGGGGCATGGCTAAGAAAGGGGAAGAATGCAGGAAATTGCTGGAGGAAGGAACAGGTTACCAAAATGTGAAGATAGGTAGCAGATATAGTTCAAGAGAAGTGTTAACTAACACATTTTGGGGAAAAAAAGAAATGAAAGTATATGAAAAATTGAAACTTCTCAACAGAGGAAGAGAACACCCAAGAGTTGCAGATACATCTGCAGGAAGAAAAGATCATAAATAGGCAAATGGAATTCTGTGTTGTATACGAAGAGGTGCTGGATACGAAAACAATGAAGTGATATTGAATTTGGACAAGACATTGTTTAGGTCATAATTGGATACTGCGTGCAGTTCTTCACACTCTAGGATATCAGAGTCAAGGAAACGCAGATTCAGTAAAACATTGAGAAATTGTTATGAATGCAGGCTTGAAAAATTGGGGTTTTCTACAAAAGTGGGAGTCAGAACATTTTTTTCTTTTTACGTAGAGTAATATTTCATCCAAAATCTAGTTCGCAATTTCCATTTCATTAACTATGAGCTGACAGACATTTCATAATTCCAACAGGACAAGAATTGTTAACTTCTTAAAAATTTCATCAAAGGCTCAATAAAGTAAACATTTCTCAAGTAACAAAAGTATTTTATAATTTTACTTAAGTTCAATCATACTGAACAACCTGTTAACACAGAACTTAAGTAAATCACTCTTGTTTCTTCCTTACTATTTAAGCAGCTTTTCAGTCATTAAATTTGGTGATTACTCAGCGCTTCCATTTCTTTAAACATTAAAAAATAAATTAAATTCAATATAAACTCAGGTAAAAGAGACATGATTTACCTAAAAAGCAAATATGAGCATAATGAATCTGTTTCCTTGTGCAATCATGTATGCAGGATTTTAAAAAGTAAATGCTCCTGGTGAGAATAATGCGTTCATTTTTTTTTATTGTGGGGAGCGCCTCAGAATATTTCGTTAGTTTTTAGATTTTTCTAAATTTTCTGATGCTTTAAATCTGTGATTTCTAAAGCACAGATTTCAAAATGATACATTCAATGGGATTTTGCCTGTCAGACTTGAAAAGTCTTCTGATGGATCAATTTCCTCAACAGAATCCTCTTTCACCAGTAAGACTCTCAGAACATGCATCAAGAGATGGAAGTGACCAGTAACTTATTCAAGTTTTCAGAAGACATCTAATGCTGGATGACAAAAAGTGCTTGTAAGCCACTTCTAATAGGTAATCTTCATGAAACAGAAGGAAACCATCATCTCGATAAATAACTAGATAAAGAAAAATCTATTAAAAAATTGGCAGGCAGAGTTGCTTTACATGTACCTGAAGCAGAGACACCTGTGCATTCTGGAAGATTAACTGCAGATGCTCAGAGCTTGGTGAGGTAGTAAGACATGGAGTACTCACGTCACTAGCACAGAGTTGCTAAACATGCAAGCAACCGACATGCAGAGAAGTAAAGAAGGAAAAAGAGAATTACATTAAAATGAAAAGCAGCATTGTTATGTATGGAATACTCAAGTGACAGATTATGAATACAAGGACTTTAACTGAAGAAAGTGCTGTAGATTTTTTTAAATAAACATGCAAGCCAAAATTCAAAATGTTAATTCAATTTGAAGAAGGAATAATTACATCTGCCAAAGATAATATCTGCATCGGTGCTACAAACACATTAACTTTAAAAAAAAAAGACATTTTTCATCTTGTTTTCGGTTTTAAAATCAAGCAATCCTAAGTGAACTGCAGCACAAGTCAGATGCAAAGCAGCGTGCATTCTTCAAGGCCTTAAATGATGCACCTCAACTCTACCTGCAAAACAGAACCACCCAATTTAGAACAGAATTTTGACTTCTGGGGTCTGGGACTGAAGGCACAGTGCAGTTTAAGTCTATCTTGAATTGATGGGTGGGGGATTTATGGAGGAGGAACTATGGGGTAGGAAGGAGGGAGGTAGATGGAGAGGGGGATTGGAAAACAACAGCATCCACTAAATCTTCCTTGACGTAACCATTGAATCCCTGTATCATCCTCTTCTCCCTCCAATCACCCCTTCCAAAACCACTTGACTAAAATATGCACTCAGTCTTGACTCACTGTACACAATACTATGGGTGATTGACAAGTAATATATTAACATCTTCTACCTACATGCACTTATTAACTTCTTCCATGAGAAATTACTATGCCCACTTTTATAATGACAACTACTTATGTAAACTTGTCTCGCTGTACAGGCTGTAATGGCATTCTCACTCTAGCGAAGGCACTGCAGCTCCACTGCTGGCAGGAGGGTAATTACAGAATGACCAGCTTACAGAAACAGTTTCCATTATAAATGTAGAGCACAGAATATATGACTTCAAAATAGAGATTGAATTATGTCTGTGCACCATGGTCCAATTATCCCTCAACCACTAACTTCACTTAATCAGCACACTATTGTTACAATTGCTCACACGCAACGCCACAGGAGACAGAATAGCATTACTGTACTTTTCCATATACACAACCTATCAATTTATACTGCAAGAGAGATTGGCCCCAAAGTGGCAGACATGTATCAGGATAACAGACAGGAAACCACAGCATGAATATTCTTTCTACACTCTCTCTCCCCACCCTCAGTCACCAAATAGGAACTATTTCACAGGATGACTCCAATATTACCATAGCAGCATATAATGGGAGAACTTAGTACGAAAAGAATTACGTTTACAGGTGAATCATCGTGTGGGGGAAGGTAGCAAAATGTTTTATTTCCCCACTGAATTCAGTTTTTAAACAAAAGAATATGCAAGCAATGTTCCTTACCCCATTAAAGGAGAATGCATTTAAGTGTTTCCAGCATTTATTTTAAGTACAGGATGCTCAGTTTTGAGGGAGATTTCAGGACTAAGTGAAATAACTACTATTTTTCCCCCAGACAATAATAAAGACTAAGTTTAAAATTAGTTTTATTTAAAAAAAATTCTGTGAACAAGGATTCAGATTTGCAAAAATACATTGTCTACATACAATATTAAAGCCACGGGGCTATGGGACTGTGTTTACATTTAATTGCTAATACCTGTACCATCAAATATGCACCTTTGAAATGTACACCTGCTTCAAGACAAGATTTTAAGTAAGCCCTGGCAATTGCTAATTAATTGAATCATCCCACAAGCCTCTTATGCAGCCTTATTCATCCCAATTTTAGCTACTATTTTGTTGTATTAGTATCTGAATTTTGAACAATTTATTTTCAACATCAGGTAGAGGAAACTGCACTTATTTTATTGTTTTAAAGTTTTGTCTCATTTGACATATATACTTTTGCCAAAGTATAGCAAATAGCAATCATATTTCCTTGATTTTTGTATTTTCTGTTCATGCGGGAAACAATTAAATATTTTAATAGAAAATACAGAAGTATTATGTTGGACATGGTGGTGATCATAAAAAAAAAACTATTAGAGGATGAAGTTACAGCTAGTACTTCTTTACAGAAAGAGAAGAACATTTATTTTAAAAATTGAACTAAAATTAAAAAATTGAAGCACAACTTGTACATTTCTCATACACTCAAATACCTGGCTCAAAACAACAACAACTTGGATTTATATAGTGTATTTAATGCAGTGAAACGTCCCAAGGTGCTTCACAGGAGCATTATCAAACATAATTTGACACCATGCCACTTAAGGAGACAGGTGAAAAGGTAGGTTTTAACGAACGCCTTAAAAGGAGGAAAGTGAGGTGGAGAGATTTAGGGAGCAAATTCCAGAGTTTAGGGTCTAGGCAGCTGAACGCACAGAAGCGGAAACTGACAGACCTGAAACAAAATAGATGTCTGACCATCTTCTCAACAAGAAAAAGGTGGGAGGTGTGGTGCAAGCTGAGGATTTTAAAACTTAAAAAAAATGCAACTCTACCATTATCTGTGACTTGCCATTGTTGATAATTGCCTTGCACACTGCTGGAAAATACTCGTTACTGGTGGGATTCTTTCCAGTCACCATCATTAACATCGACATTATCATCAATGTGCATTTATATAGCGCCTTTAATGTAGTAAAATGTCCCAAGTTGCTTCACAGGAGCGATACAGAACAAAATTTGACACCGAGCCATATAAGGAAATATTAGAGCAGAAAAGAGGTAGGTTTTAAGGAGCATTGTAAAAGAGGAAAGAGTGGTCGAGAGGATGAGGGGTTTAGGGAGGGAATTCCAGAGCTTAGGGCCTTGGCAGCTGAAGGCACAGCCATTATTGGTGGAGCGATTAAAACTGGGGATACTAAAGAGGTCAAAATTAGAGGAGTGCAGACATCTTGGAGAGTTGTGGAGCTGGAGGAGATTAGAGATAGGGAGGGGTGAGGTCGCGAAGGGATTTGAAAACAAGGATGAGAATTTTAAAAGAAGCTTTGCTTAACTGGGAGCCAATGTACGTGAGTGAACCGAATTTGGTGCGAGTTTGGACACGGGCAGAACAGTTTTGGATGACCTCAAATTTACCGAGGGTAGATCATGGGACGGCAGCCAGGAGGGTGTTGGAATAGTCAAGTCTAGAGGTAAAAAAGGCATAGATGAGTGTTTCAGCAGATGAGCTGAGGCAGGACGGAGTTGCGCGATGTTAAGGAGTTGGAAATAGGCGATCTCAGTGATGACACCAATGTGGTCAGAAGCTCAGCGTGGGATCAAATACGACACCAGAGTTGCTAACAGTCTGGTTCAGCCTCAGACAGTTGGCAGGGGGAGGAATGTAGTCGGTGGCTAGAGAACAGAGTTTGTGACGGGGACTGAAGGCAATGGCTTCAGTCTTCCCTATATTTTGTTGCAGAAATTTTTGCTCATCATTCAGCTGAAGATAGGACAGAGCCCTGCAATCCAATGTCCTAATGGGTAGGTTCGTCCTTGCTGTTGATGAAGTAGGAAGTTTACCAGTGGTCTATACTGGTATCCTGCATGGTTTCAGGTGACTGCATTCTAGCAGTCTCCTATGCACATAAGCAGAGCATGTGTACACCATATTGGGTAACCAAACTCATCTCAATAGCTCGGTCGGCAGACTTAAACAATGGGTTTCCATATGCGTCAGACATCTGGCTGAGCAAAAATAAGTTACTTTTTTTGTACTTAATTCGGCCATCTCGAGAATGAACATCAACACTCCAAATACCAGTGCCTTTAGGTTTTAAAGTACAAGAAATGTGTGGCCCTTGTGCCCAAAATGTTGCAAAAATCTTTTCCAAGTTAAATCCAGCTAAAGAAAGGAGCTGCCATATATCCTCTGCAGAATAAAATTCAACACCGTCATTATACAGAGAAGACCTGGTTAGATAAAAGTCATCCAAAATTAAACTCATACCAATAACAATTTAGATTGGAGCTAGTTACTTTGAAATTGCTGCATGAATCACAAGTGGAGTAGATCGCAAATGGAATTTGGTGACAGTAGGAATTCGGTGGCGAGGAGAAAGGTGGTCTCGCACCCAACTCAAAAGGAAGTGGAGCTGCAGAACCTGATAATTCCATGTTAAGTATCTAGGTTAAGTATCTAGATATTTAATGTTTAGGTTCTTCAATGTTTCGTGGCTCTTGTTAAGCTTGAGTAAATAATTAGTCTTTGGTTAGTTCGCTTTGATGAGTGAATTTAAAAACAACAGTGTAATTTAATACATTAAAATAGTTTGGACATAGTTATCAGCAATTATATAAATAATTACCTTATATCCAAGGAGTTTTTTTTTCAGTTTCTAATTTGAATGGAGGGACAGCTGCGACCCATAGCCTGTAATTTCTGCAGTCGAGCCTCTTCCCCACCTCCACTTCTCGGCCACCTCCTCCTCCTTCCCCCCACCCCATCCTCTCTTCTCCCCCTCTCCCCCCACCTTCCTCCGCTCTTCTCCCCCCCCTCCCCTTTCCTCCTGTTTGGTTTGGGATGCATGTGTGTAAATGCACGAAGTGTGGTTAACACAGTTGGGTGAGCTGCAGGCACAAATAGCTATGTAGGAACATGATGTAGTGGCGATAACGGAGACCTGTCTCAATAAAGGGGAGGGTTGGATGCTTAAAATTCCTGAGTATACGGTATTCAGGAAAGATAGAGAAGGGAAAAAAAAAGGGTAGCAATTTTGATTGAGGAAAATATCCTCGAGAATCAAAGACAGAATCTATTTGCTTGGAGTTACGAGACAATAGAGGAGCTATTGTGTTATTTGGTGTATATTATATGGTGTATACATAAAAGGTCATCCAAAGATCTTCTATAAGCATGTTAACAGTAAAAGGATTATCAGAGGAGCTGTCGGGCTGATTAGGGACCAAAATGGACATCTATAGGTGGAGGCAGAAGGCATGGCTGTGGAACGAAATGAGTACTTTGCATCGGTGTTAACCAAGGAAGAGGACTTTGCCAAAACTATAGTAAACGAAGAAGTTGTCAGGATAGTGGAAAAGATAAAAAATAAACAAAGTGAGCATTATGGGAGTACCTTCACCGCAGGAAGGCGGCTCACCTCCACCTTCTCAAGGACAATTAGGGACGGGCAATAAATACCAGCCTTGCCTGCAATGCCCACCATCCCAGGAGCGAAAAAAAATGAGGTACTCGACAGGCTGGCAGTAATTGAAGTGCATAAGTCACCCAGTCCGGATGGGATACATCCTAGGTTGCTGAAGGAAGTATGCACAAAAAGTATAAATGTGCTGGCCACAATCTTCCAGTCCTTTTTAGATACATGGATGGTGCCAGAGGACTGGAGGGTTGCAAATCTTACACCCTTGTTCAAAAAAAGGACAGAACGATAAACCTGGCAATTACAGGCCAGTCAGTTTAACATCAATGGTGAGGAAAATAGTGACAGACTTCAAGAGGACATAGACAGTCTGGTGGAATGGGTGGACACATAGCAGATGAAATTCAATGCAAAAAAATGTAAGGGGCGATACATTTTGGTAGGAAGAATGAGGAGAGACAATACAAGCTAAATGGTACAATTTTAACAGGGCTGCAAGAACAGAGATTCCTGGAGGTGTTTGTGTACACATCTTTGAAGGTGGCAGGACTGGTAACAAAGCAGTTAATAAAGCATATGGGATTGTGGACTTTATAAATAGAGGCATAGAATACACAAAAGCCAGAGTGTTATGCTAAACCTATATAAAATACTAGCTTGTCCCAAGCTGGAGTTTGTGTCCAATTTTGGGCACCACACTTTAAAGAGGACGTGATTTAAATAGTAAAGAGCAATTTACACTATTTACAGAAAGATAAATGCTCCATGCTAACGATCCGATTAGTATAGTATGCAGCATCAGAAAATATAGCTTAATCTGGTCAAACAACAAAGAAAACAATAACTCAGTGCTATACCTGTGTTGAAGTAGGACCCTGCTGAGCAGCATGTATTTGGTTCTGACCTATGGGCAGAGTCTGGGGTTGAGAAACGCCTTGACCTGTAACTGAGCCACTGGATATCATCTGTGGAAGTGAGTACTGTACTGGCTGTTGCTGTACTGTCTGGGGAAGGAGAAAGACAAAATGTGGTGTTAATTATATTTGCAAATAATCCAGCAGAAGCTTTGCTCCGTGGTTCTGATCTCACACCTTGGAATAAAAATCCTCTCAAATATATTTTATTTAAATTAACCTGTAAAGCTGTTAATGTTTTTATTTTGAACTCTCATTTTAAGAAGTTTTAAATATCTTGTCTATGTATGATTTTTTTTAATTCCCAAACTCCCCTCATTCCTCCCACAGCCACACCTGGTCTTTAACACAAACTTACCGAGTTGCCCAAAGACCACCTGGACCACTTATTGCAACTATTAGCAGCCATGCAACAAGGCACATATTGTGCAGTTTATCAAGGTAAAATGTATGCAACACTAGCCTGGGCAAATTCCCTAAAGTTATTTTCCACTATGAGTGCATTCCCTAGTCTTAGCCAGGGTCCGTGGCCCCTGCCAGCAGTCAAAATTTAAAATTTGACATGTAGGGGGTTGCGGTTGTGAATTAAGTCCAATATTAAAATGCTCTCCTCCTTCTCCATCCCCTACCACAGAGTAAAAACAGAATTTTATTTGGTTTAACTCTGCAATTTTAGAGAGTTAATGTTCCAGTTCAGGAGTACATAAGCCACTCTAATTGCACTAGATTATGAGGAAATTCCATACACAGTACAAGTTACCTAGAAATGAATGTACTTACCTAGAAAATGTCGGTCAGTTAATACCATTTGATCTAAATAAAGACAGTCTTGCAACAAATAGGCATGCTGCAATCTCAACCTACTTATTTCCTTAGCACAATAAAACAACTTTTTAAAAAAAACAAAGGAACGGCTTTGTTATTTCTTACACAAAAGAAAAAAAACTCAAACTTTAAGCATGGATTCTGTGCTGCTTAGTACAAACCAAGAGCGGTGAAAACTACGCATACACAACAAAAAAGGGGGGGAAATGATTAAAGAAGAATGAAATTCTCTACCTGTGGAAGATACGTTGGGGTGTAGTAACTGCCAAACTACAAGAAACAAACATAACAAAGTATGAGATACAGTACCACCTAAAAGACAGTCCTATCAATCTAACTGCAAACTGAAGTTGAAGAAGCCAGGAGAAATATTTATCAGAAAGAACAAAGCAAAATGCCACACAACCAAATTCTCGTCACGTGTGTGGCTCCTAAAATGTCCTAGTTAGTACTCGGCTGCGAAAATCAAGAAGGTTTTTGTTGCCAACACTACTCCAGCAACATGCCAGATTACCACCAGATTCCCAGAATAGCAGTCCCTAGTAGAAGAGTCAATTTCACATTTATCCTTACAAGACACTTCTTGTAAAAACTGATTACCTGGTTCGTCTGCTGTATGGAACCTGGTGGAGGTTGCGAAGATGCCTGCTGAGATGTCACACCCAGAGGAAGACTGGTTGGAGGCGGCTGGCTCTGCATTTGGACCTGCTTGATATTCAGACATTACAGAATGAATTCACGCACAGATATTATGTAGCTATCACATGGGAAGATAATGTCTCATGAATTGATGTTAATAAGGCATTTTAAGTCAGATAATTATGTATCTTCTGATATCATGTTATTGACTATACACAAAATTAGAGTGATTTAATCATCTGGTTTTTAAAATTTTTTATGGAATTTTAAATGGGAGATATTGCTGAAAAATGGTGAGATATCCTCCTCAGTGATTAAGCTGAAAACGTACAAATAGCTTTCTAAAATTGCAGTATTTAATTGAACTGAGCAATCAATTTTTTTAAAACTCTTTTGAACCTGTAGCATCTAAACTAGAGAGCTTTTACCCTGAACAAAATGACTGATTTATGCAAGTCATGGAGCAATACAAACTATTTCTAATTTGCAGGCTGCTATGCATTTTTTCAGTGATCAGATCTGCCTTGTAAAATACTAAATAGACTTCAGCGAAAGGCATGAACACCTGAAACTCAAGTACCAAAGGTAGACTCTGCCCATCTGCAGAACTGTGATCCAGTAGCAAGTTCTGCTGGGATGAAACAAGATGGGACCAGGATCCTTCCATGACTTGAAGATACAAGCCAGCTGTCCCTGAAGCTGCCATAAAGGGCTCAGTGTTGGTCTGAAATAACACAGGTGGCTGCCCAGCCAGTGAAACTGGTACACCTTGCAATGTTTCATAATGTGTGCCATGCTCCGATAAAACCTGTTGCTGTTCATAACACAATGATAAATTGGTGTATGGTGCTGTGGAACCCAAAGGAGGAGGAGGAGGAGGAGACTGAAACTCTCTGGTCTCCGAGGAAGTTGACTGACCAGAGTCACTTGAACGTTGTGGACTGAGATTCTGAGAAAGTTCCTCTGACATTGGCTGTCTGCTTCGCAGGAAGTCACCTGGCAGTACCACAGTATCAGAACTGAAATAAACTATTTGTTCTTCAGTCACTGGCTGAAGCCTGCTGTACATTCCAATCCCTTGACTGTCCTCTAAGCTTAGATCGACTGAACCCCGCCGACTTTTGTAAATTCTCTGAGTAGATGGTGGAACAGGAATTTGGATGCCATTACTTTCCACCTGCACTGGAGGAACTTGAAATTCAAAGATCGACCCAGTTCTGTCTTCATTTAGCTGTGGAAGAATAGCTGGTGCAGAATGAGGGACGGTTAAATGCTGAACAGTTAGCATTGTATTCACAGTCCCAACACTATTTCTTGTGAAAATGCCTGTCGGTGCAGGTTCACTTTGAGCATCTTTATCTTCCTGCATGGGTAAAAATACTTTCGTTGTCAGTGGAAATACTGCCTGTGACTCTCCAATCTTCCAATGTTGCCCATGTTTTGGTGTCATGTCCTGTGGCAGTTGGAAATGAGAAGGAAGGTGTAAAACTCGAGCTGGTACTGTATGAGAAGTCATCTGCACCATTTGAGGCATATGACCCATCAGGTTTTGTATTGGGCAGGGCAGAAAAGTCTGACCACTCAGGGATTCCTCACAACTCAAGGGCTGGGAATAAATCTGCTGCTGCAGGTTTACTTCTGTTGGAATTTGATGCAAAGAAAGTGCAAAGGCTGGAAAGTTATTGTACGTTACAGCCTCATAAGGGTCTTGAAAAGTTTGCTGTAACTGCACACTACATGGATACATTGTTGGATGACACACAAGTGGAATTTCTTCAAACTGGCCCAATCTTGATTTGCTTTCAACAAAAGCATGAACTTGTTCTGGTTGCACTTGACCTTCAATTTGAACTGGTTCACTGGCAGATCTATGAGTAACCAAGCCTTTAATGGTTGAGCTTTCAGCATTCCAATTTGAAAAATCACCAGCAGAAAGAACATTCTGGCCTACGGTCCTCAGCATCGGCTGAAAATGGCGAGTGTGGGCTTCCAAGATGGAAGTACTTTTGCGGCGTTGAGAATTAGCAATTTTCAGAGGAAAACTTGGTGGTGGAGAGAAAGAAAATGGTCTTTCAGGAATAGATGAAAATGAAACAGTCTCTGGTTGTGATGGAGCTCCCCCACAAGGATGCCCTAGAGATGGGGGCTGCTTTAACATGAAGACAAAAATCTCAAATCAGAGTCGAGAAAATTAAAAATGCATCACAAAATGAGCTTGTTTGAATTTCACTAAGAATTACCTTATAGAACAACAATAGCAAAAGTGTCAGACAAACACAGAAGACATTTAAAAAACTGAATGAATGCATTAAATACCAGCTGTGGGCACAAGTTTATACATTCAGATGCACTGTTTAAATTCGATCTTAAAGGCACTGCATGTGGAAGATTTATTTCTTGGAAGTTCAATTCTAAAATTTGACCTCTAGAAGTACTATATTAATGATCTTATCTAGCTTAAGGGCTGACATATTAAGAGGACAACCAGTTGAACTTTATCACTCCCTACTTTACCGAATGAAAAGGCCAGTCCTTTTCCATTTAATTATGTGCTTTTCGCAGTATCTAACAGTACTGGTAGGACTTGGTATAAAAGGATTTTATAATTATTACTGTTACTATCAGGTAAACATATTCTTCTTATGCTGTCAGGTGAGTTATACTCATTTAAGCCAAAAATAACAGTGCTTATAGATTGGGCCAGAACACGCTCTATTACAAATTAGCCACTGATGCCATTCAAAAAGTTACATTTCAGACATCATCTACTATTTTTAGCAGCCACTTATTATTTGACTACAACATTTCTGAAAATAAAAGTGAACATATGGATCCAAATTAAATTGAAATATTTCCTACTTACAATTAGAATATGATTCTCAAAGTTATATTGTGCTTCTATGCTGCCAACTCTGCTCAGGATCCATTACAAGTAATACTGCTTATTCAAAGAAGTGAATAATTCCCAAATTAAACAGAGTTGCTCCAGGTACCTTGCATAAATAGAACTAGCAAAACAAAACGTTTTACAAGATTATATTTTTTCTGGTTTTAAATTTTTCCCATATAGATGCACCATTTAATAATCAAATGAAATTGCAATGCAACTTTGCATTCTTGCTTATGTCAAAATGCTCGCCTCCACTTCTCACTTTAAAAAAAGCTGAAACTCAAAGTACTATAACCTGAACTAAATCTCATCTTTATTGTAAAACTTAGTGCCCATAATAGTTTGTATTTAATGACAACTTATCCTCATGAGTCACATACAACATACAGGGTTGAAACTAATACACGGAAGGCTGGAGCGGCGCAGTTTGCGGGGAGGAGCTGAGTGCATAGGCAGGACGCTTTCCAGTGCTTTTGATAGTTTTTCTGCAAAGGTTTCTTCGGGGATAGTCCGAACATGGGGGGAGAGAGGTGCAGAGAGAACCGGTGGTGGAGTGGAAGACTGTCTAGGAATGTAGGATGAATCAGGGATGGTGGAAAGGTGGGGAACACATACAGACATGCTACGACCTCGTCGAAGCTAAAGAAAAAATAAAGAAAGGAATAAATAACACGTATCAACTGACCCACAGTAAACTGGATATCAAAATGTACATACACAAGACATACTAAGTTGTTTGTGACAGCGTTCATCATTGCATTTTGTAAATGAGCGCTAGAAGGAAATGAAATGGGGTGTTTTACACTATCACATGATGATGCAAATTTCCTTCAACTTGAAGAAATGAGGAATGAGTTGACTAGCACCTGAACTCCATGTATCCGCAAGAGGTTTAGCTGCACAGGATATATGGAGGCAGCTATTACTGCTACTGGGTTCAGATTAACTGGTTAGAATTAGCACAATGCAAGTCTTAACTGATCAGATATAGCAAAATTGATCCTGTAGGTGTTATCGGTTAAGTTTACTACTGGTCAGCATCAGATCATATCCAAGAGTGCTCAAAAAAAGAGAAAAAAATCCAGATGTACGCTTCTTGGATAGCGGAATAAAGTACTGCAAGCAGCCTGCAAACTATGTATGACTACCAATAAAGGGACACTTCAAAATAAAAAATGCAAGGGTTACAGGGTGGATAGCACTTTGCATGAGGATGTATGAAAAGGTTTATGCATATTAGCAGGATTGATAAACATAAACTATGTCACGTGCATCAGTCAATAATAAATGAAAACCAATGATCATGCCAGAAGCATGTCACATTTTCAGTGATAAAATAAAACATGACACCATCAGAACTACAGGCACCTTATGCTTTACAGATAAATATTCATCTTGCAATACCTATTGCAAATGTACCATTTCCTCACATTGTGATTTGACTAATTCTCTGCAACCTTACTCTTGCAAGGATGTTGAACTAATATCACAATTATCATTGGAATTATTTTACCCATGGAAGTCGCATAATTAAAATCACTGGTGCCTTCAGTGTTGGTGACCAAACTTCATAAAACTAAAGCAGTAAACATCAGATAAATAAATTGCAATAAACTCATTGTGAGAAAATGGCTTCATGCCAGGCACATATTAAAAAAAAATACTCAATGGCATCTTTGCTAGTTTACAAGCTGATGGTGCCAATTATTGAAAGCAACTTCTAATTTAACAAAGCTACTTTTAAATTAGTTACATTTTAAAATAACATATAAATCAAGAGATAGGAGGTTACAGAAGGAATGATAAAATGTATTTTTTTTAAATTAATGCTCTGATATTAAGTATCTTATAATTAAATTTACTATTCAAGAAACAACCAGGGCGCTCCAAACATATGCTATAGATAATTAATAAATAAAAAAAAATCTCACAAAAGGCTTCCCGGGTCAGTCTCATGGATTTACAAATACTGTTTACAAAGGGGCATCCAGCCCAATGTACTTACCCCCGTAGGCTGCTGATGGCCACCAAGCTGCTGTGATGTTGCCTGGACATTTGGAGGGCTGTACACAGGGACCTGGTTGGATGAAATATGCTGTTCTTGAGCGGAACCATAAGAAACAGTTTGACTACCATGGGAATCTGAAAATCCAGATGAACTCTGGCCACTATCAAATGTGCCATCGGCTAAACAAAAATAAAAACAAGTTTTGTATCAAAATATTATATTGTAAAATAAAATATACACAATTTATATTGTAATCAAATTGTGTTTTTGTCTATTTATAGCATTGTTAACTGGTGAAAGCCACAACAGATTCACATTCTAGGTTAAATGCCAGCTTTGGTTCTGAACTCCTGATTTGAAATCAGAGCAACAGAACTAAAATGATACAACCACAAATTACTGAAATCTAATGATATTCATGAACAAGCATGCATTGATCTTCAGTTGTAATGCTAGCATCCTTTTCAACGCATAGCTTCATCTCATGCCAAAAGACACAGGGTTAAAAGACTAATGTCCAGTCCTTCCCAATTGTCCACAACACAACTTCAAATGTGTCTGAAAGCAGTTCTCATTATCACATTACTTCTCGAGTTTCGAACTAAAATCACTGGAATAATGACTAAATGACCTACAAAATAGATACCCGCTACAGGTTTCAAAGGGACAATATATAAAAAATTAACAGGGGGGTTCCTTTACCCTTGAGAATGTCATGTAATAAAGCCACTAGGGGCCTTTAGTGTTCATGACACCAGTCAATGGCTTTGTTCCAAGTATTCAACTTCTTTTTAAAGCACCTGCAAATTTATCAGAAAGATAAAAGCAGTTGTGAACTACCATGTATACCCAAACACCTGAAAATGCCACATTATTTTATATGTAGAGTCTTTCTGAAAGTTTAACATTTGCTTACAAGTAAGAATTGCTGTCACCTACAGGAGGAAAGGAAATCACCTCGGGGACCTTCCCAATTGAGAAATGTATTGTAGACCAGAAAGGTAATCAATGTTCAACAACATTTGTACATAAAAGTTATATTTCTTGACCTTAAATCCCTTGAATTGCTGTGTGCCCATTTCTCCATCTGCAAAGTAAACTAACACTATAGAAGCCCAAATTGTCTTGTCCTCATTTAAAAAAAAATTAGCCTTGTACTATTCTAAGAAAGCCAAGGCTCTACACAGCAACAAATGTGCAGCTTCCTACAAACGGGGAAAAATAAGAACGTAAGAAATAGGAACAGGAGTAGGCCATACAGCCACTCGAGCCTGCTCCACCATTCAATAAGATCATGGCTGATCTGATCATGGACTCAGCTCCACTTCCCCACCCGCTCCCCATAACCCCTTGTCCTCTTATCATTTAAGAAACGGTCCATTTCTGTCTTAAATTTATTCAATGTCCCAGCTTCCATAGCTCTCTGATGCAGCGAATTCCACACAGATTTACAACCCTCAGAGAAGACATTTCTCCTCATCTCTGTTTTAAATGGGCATCCCCTTATTCTAAGATCATGCCCTCTAGTTCTAGTCTCCCCCATCAGTGGAAACACCCTCTCTGCATCCACCTTGTCAAGTCCCTTCATAATCTTATACGTTTCGATAAGTTCACCTCTCATTCTTCTGAATTCCAATGAGTACAGGTCCAACCAGCCTCAACCTTTCCTCATAAGTCAACCTCCTCATCCCCAAAATCAATCTGGTGTACCTTCTCTGAACTGCCTCCAAAGCAAGTATATTCTTTCGTAAATATGGAAACCAAAACTGCACGCAGTATTCCAGGTGTGGCCTCACCAATACCTTATATAGCTGTAGTAAGACTTCCCTGCTTTTATACTCCATCCCCTTTGCAATAAAGGTCAAGAAACCATTGGCCTTCCTGATCACTTGCTGTACCTGCATACTATCCTTTTGTGTTTCATGCACAAGTATCCCCTTATAAGTTTGATATTTCCTCAATTTCAGCAATAAAAATCAGATAGGTCATTGGTACACTAAACCCATGCTGAATCTACCACCAGGCAGTACATTAATCTTGTGTGTCAAAAAAAGGACTTTGAAACTAACAGCTTAAAATGAGAACCTTAAGATAATAAGTCTTAGCAGTTCAATTTTTCTAGCCCAAAATGTAACATTGAGAAAAGAGCAGTATCTAAATCAATTTAGGGAAGAACTCACTCGTCATACCCCCTTGTCCACCACAAGGAAAATGATCTTAGTTAAAAAAATATATATTGTACCAACAGAATTACCACCTATTGCCTCCATAAAACTATCAATACAAGATCTCACTTACTGTTGTATATAAATTTGCCAATTGGAATTCTTACCTTTGTTGAGGGCAAAAGTGACCCTTAATCACTGCTTTGAAAAGGATTGGAAGAGACAGATTTCTTGCTCATATGCATTTCCTGCACACTTTGCAAGGGTTATTTAAGCCCTGGTGTACAGCCTCGTGACCCAAAAAGGCTACCTTTGTTTGAAAATAGTTACATACACCATATCACATGCTGAATGGCCTGGAGACTTCAGGCTTTAGTGGTGTGCCTGGAGCCCAGCAAGGTGGTTGGGAACAAGCTCCATGAAGTGCTCAAAGAAAGGTAGCTCCAGGAACTTGGTTAAGGACAACAGGGAACAAAGCAATTCTCAGCAATCCTTAGCCTGGCATTGCTACCCTTGCACATGCAACAATATCCACAAAAACCGTTTGAATGGTTTGATAGCTTTAGTAAAAATACCAGCTTTTAAAACACAAAAAGAATGGGTACTCGAACCCGAAGAACATCAGATTTGGATGAAAAACATGGACAGCAAACGGCTGTTAAAAATTAGCTGGAGCTTAACGCGTTAATTTGGGGGGCAAGGGTGCCCTACACGCCATTTCCTGAAATTCTTAATCTATATTAACGACTTGGAAGAAGGGACCAAGTGTAACGTAGCCAAGTTTGCTGACGAAAAGCAAGGTGTGAGGAGGACACAAAAAATCTGCAAAAGGACAGACAGGTTAAGGTGAGTGGGCAAAAATTTGGCAGATGGAGCATAATGTGAGGTAGGAAAAAAAAAATCAAAGAGCAAGTTATTATTTAAATGGAGAAAGATTGCAAAGTGCTGCAGTACAGTGGGACCTAGGGGTACTTATGCATGAAACACAAAAGGTTAGTATGCAGGTACAGCAAGTGATCAGGAAGGCCAATGGAATCACGGCCTTTATTGCAAAGGGGATGGAGTATAAAAGCAAGGAAGTCTTGCTAGAGTTGTACAAGGTATTGGTGAGGCCACACCTGGAATACCATGCAGTTTTGATTTCCATATTTACGAAAGGATATACTTGCTTTGAAGGCAGTCCAGAGAAGGTTCACAAGGTTGATTCTGGAGATGAGGGGGTTGACTTATGAGGAAAGGTTGAGTAGGTTGGGCCTCTACTCATTGGAATTCAGAAGAATGAGAGGTGATCCTATCGAAACGTATAAGATTATGAAGGGACTTGACAAGGTGGATGCAGAGAGGGTGTTTCCACTGATGGGGGAGACTAGAACTAGAGGGCACGATCTTAGAATAAGGGGCCGCCCATTTAGAACTGAGATGAGGAGAAATTTCTTCTCTGAGGGTTGTAAATCTGTGGAATTCGCTGCCTCAAAGAGCTGTGGAAGCTGGGACATTGAATAAATTTAAGACAGAAATAGACAGTTTCTTAAACGATAAGGGAATAAGGGATTATGGAGAGCGGGCAGGGAAGTGGACCTGAGTCCATGATCGTGTTGAATGGTGGAGCAGGCTCGATGGACTCCTGCTCCTATTTCTTATTTCTTATGACGTCCATGTGAACTGGGATTTCAGGGTTTCTTAGTAGTGGTAAGTATATGGAAGCTAATTTAAAGGGCCCAACAACATTAAAGCAAGTGTGTTTCAGATATTTGACAATTTTTAAAAAACTTTTTGTGTCTTTTTGCTGCTGGCACTTAGTGCCCAGAATTCAGAAGAGGCACAGTGAAAATTAGAGGAACAAAGTTGGCACAAAGGCTCCCACCCAATGGTTCAGCGAGTTTACTTGGTAAATAGCTGAGCCATTTAGCCTAGGACGGTTTCAGGTTTCATCCCCAGGCTTTGCGGAGTTATCGGATTTCAGCAGTGATAGTAGTAGGGAACTACGATTGGCCTCAGCACAACTGTATTCAGAAGGAAGGCGGGGGGGGAGTGCAGGGAGAGAAATCGCTGGGGTCCTTTTCACAACTGTTATCCAACAGCCTCTGTTGGAAGTACAGGTGTGGATCTTGGATCAGGACAGGACTGTCCTCTTTACCAGAGAATGGTTTAAATGTCAAACTTGATAACCACATAGAATAGTTGAGGTAAATAGCACAAATGCCTTTAAGGGGAAGCTAGACAAGTACATGGGGGAGAAAGGAATAGAAGGATATACAGATAGGTTTAGATGAATTAGGGTGGGAGGAGGCTCGTGTGGAGCATAAACATCGGCATAGACAAGTTGGGCCAAATGAAATGTTTCTCTGCTATAAACTATATTTAATTTTCATTATTGTTTGCCCCCGAGTGTCATTACTGCCATGTATTTCCCTATGGAAAACGCCCATCTGAGGGGCTTAGAAGAAGAGGGTTTCCAGGCTGCATGGATATCTGTGCACTGACCTGCAAACACAGATGAACATACTTTGCTTTGGCAGGCAGGTGGTGCAAGTGGAGGCTTTTATCCCCAAAGGAAGCTGGGGCAACAGATCTAAATGGTACCATTGACTATAATGTATGCTGCCTTGGAACTACGATTGGCCTCAGCACAACTGTATTCATGGCACTGCATGAAAGAAGACATGCCAGGATGATTAGCTGCACCTACCAAAGAGCCAATCAGAACTGTAGGCCCTGGCACATCTAACTGGCAAGAAGTGGAGAACTATCTTTACAGGATGTAGGTCATCAGAGAACTGGACACAGAGCTGTGCCATATGCTGCACATCTAGTGGCAGTAATTCCAGCTACTGCATAGATCTTGAAACATAGAAACATAGAAACACATTCTTCCAGGCATGCTATGATGCTAACCTACAGGGATGATTGGACTGGCAGAGGGCAAAAGGGGTCGTGTGCTGGTTTGCTGTCTCACATTCCAGCAGATGCATGCTTGAAACTTGGGTTTCCTTCCCTTCACTTTTGCTTGTCATTTCTTCATTCCCTCCTCCTTCAACAAACCTGCAAGTGGATGGAGATGCGTTCTAAACCTTCCCAAAGGCTTTGAGAATTTATGCCCCTATACTAACACTCTCTTAATTGTCCCCATTCCTTTAAATTTCACTTACTTTCCATACAATTTTCTGTATCCAGGAGTCGTGTACACCCTACACATCTCCAAATTTGCACCTGGAACTGTGAGAATGAGCAAGACCTAGAATACTGATTGCAAACACACTTCCATTTCAGTCTTTCTAAAACCTACTTAATCATTTCAGTCTAAAGTGCATCTATAATGGAAATTTAGGCAATGGAGTTGAAGTTGTCAGGCTACCTGCAAGTTAGGAATGCAAACACTAAGTTCAGAAATATTGATGATAGTATGATAGTGTCCTCTTACTGCTGACGTTCATTAGTATAGTTCTGCCCTTCCCCAGAGGAGCTGAACTGCTTTTAGGCTCAGGAGTGTTTGTCAGCATCAAATGGCAAAATCCAATTCCAATTGGTGCTGGAATATTTGGAATCAGAACCAGAATGTGTGTGTGTGTGTGAGCGGAGGGTGGTGTAAGAAGTAGAATGAGGAGTAGTGTATCATCAACATCTACACAAAATGCATCATATGTTGTGAAACACTTGCTGTGGCTTGAGTAGTGCTGAAGAGATCCTTCAGAAAATCTCTTTCGAAGAGCAGACTTCTTTACAATTATTCTTCTGAGGGAAAGTGCAGGTGGGTGATTTGTCAGAAGTCTTATAAATCAGTGTTAGGTGCGACAAGAATCTTGATTGTTAACTTGAATCTAGTGATAGATACTAAAGCATTAAAAATTATGCACTTACTAGCCAACAAAATGGCATTAATAATTTTCCAAACTGTAGATTAAAAATTCAACCATCAAACGTTAAAAAAAAAACAGGAATTGAAAAATATATGCCGTAAAACTTCACTATTTTGCAACATAGATTTTAAAAAATCTTTGGATATGAAATATTTTTCCTACATGTTTGGACAACAATCTAGACTCAAGTAAATAACTAAAAGAACAGTCCAGAACAAGACTTTGTAACAGACTGGAAGATAGTTTACAAAGCAAATGATTTTTAAAAAAGTTAATACCTCTAGATTAGATCCCGTAAATATCATACAAAACTCAACATATTATCTCTCCCAATATCTCTCTACTTCCATCCACTAGCTAAATATCTCTCACTCAGTTGTTGCCTCTCGGAAAGGAAAACCAAGATCAGTTCTCTCCCATAAGGGAAAATTTGGATCCAACATTCTGTGCAAACTCATGCATAGTGACATTACCCGACAGAGTGAAAATGACATTTCTTTCATCAGGGAAATAAAATTCAACATTACAAGGCAGACTCATCAATAATGGACTTCGGAAAACCCTTCACAGCTTTTAGACTAAGGTCGAGTTTTGGTCAAGATTTAATAGAAACAACATACATGTAACAGAATTTCCAGCTGGTTGATACTGCAGTCGATGCTGATCTGCTTCAGGCTCTTCAGGCTCAACTTGGGTTGGGAGGGTTGCAGGAAGGGCAGAAGGGACTGCAGTGGTGGCTAACTGGGAAGGATGCCCCCCTCCAGTTTGAGAAATACTGGCTCCTTGCTGAGCTTTCTGCTGCTGCTGCTGATCATGCTTCTTCTGCTGTTCCTCCAGCTTCTCTTGCTTTTCTCTGACCAACTGACGTTGCTCGCGCTTCCTTTTGATCAGAGATACACGATCTTTGATGGCTTTCGCCATCGTTTTGTGATCTCCTTCGGATACAAATCCAGATTCCACCTGAATAAAGCACAATTCCATACCAAATCAAAAACTGCAATGTTACCACGTTTTCAATTCAGAAAAAATTAGGATAGAAAACCTTCAAGATTGAAATAAAAAGAATTGTTCTTGGCAAGATTCCCATGTGCAAGTTACTTAGCTTGCACAGGAATGTCTATGGGTAAATGGTTTCACTTTGTTGGTGGGCAATTAAATAATGCAATTTCCGAAGTCACAAATGCAGCCGGGACTCAAAATATATGACAAAATTGATGTTGATGACAAAATTGATGTTTATAATTAATGCAATGACTTACCATTTCTTGCGCCACATCCTCCGGAACATCTCTTTCCAAGTCAAATGAGAATTCTATGGCTTCATTATCCTTATACTTTCCTTTCAGCTTCTTAATATCTTCAATTCGTAGCCAAAGCTTAATTGCAAGTTTTTCTCCATCATCTTCTTCTGCCAACTCTACGCGAACACCAGTATCTTCCTGAAAGAAGGCATGGCTCAAAAGGTCCTTGATTGCATACCTACAACCCAATTTGAACACAAAATATGATTAATAAACTCTGTGTTATGCTTATTAAGATAAGTGATGTTGGTGCTGGGAAATTGGAACTTTTCCTATTTCAAGCTGTTAGTGTCAACATCAAACAAATGCAGATCAGGTACCGCACAGCCAGGTGCAGAATAAAACACCCTCTAGCCATCTGCCTTAGCCCCAATTTCAGAACAGGAACGAACCCCTACTGCACGGACGACGCATTTACCACACCAATGATCCTGTGGTCTTACGAATGAGATTGCTAATCAGTAACAAATTATGGACCATTTTGGGCTGTATTTAAATCAAAGTCCTCGAGGTCAATTGCCGGCGTCCAATCTACTGCACTCAGTTTCCCAAATAATAAACTTAATAAAAACTTACATTCACAAATGCCTTATACAAATTCTTAATTGGAGTTTCTTGTCCCTCTCTAAACTTTTCTTTCTTTAGATGCACTTTCCTGCAATGTGTTTTTGAGAGGGAGGATGGAGATGATTTAAGCTATGGAATTTTTCAGTTTCAGCACCGATATACTTCTCAACTGCCTGAAGGCTGTCCTTTCTCCTTGGTCCTCTCAAGTAAACCACTCGGCTCCAATTGCAAGGGTGGATAAGTTACTTGTTCTCAGACCTCTATATGTACATTTCTGGTTTTCCGTGACAACATGGTTTGATCCACTTTCAGATTTCACAACTTATCGTGACCCTTCCTTTTGAAAGGAGCACCATAGCTCAGTTTGGAATCTCCCGAGGAACACTGCCAAAATTGTTCCAGATAGCAAATTGATTCTCATGGCTAAGTGGCAGTATATACTATGCTACATGCTATTCTGCCTGAACACAATCACCAATGATGGGGTGGGCAAATAAATTTCCACAGTACATAAATTGAAACTGGAATGAAGAACACTCTAAACACAGCTTCTGCCCTGAACCTAATTTTGTGATTTGCGAAATTCCAATGATTCTTGTTTGACAATACATAACTGCTTTCTGAAAATAATTACCTCCTCAAAACACTTAAAATTATACACAATTGCAAGACTCTCATTTGAAGTTCAGCTTTTAAATCCCACATTGCTTATACAGCAACTGTTAAGACATTCACCGTTCATCTTTATTCTGGCGGATACATCCTTCGATTATTTCTTTAACTTCAGGGATCGCTACCTTGTCAAAGCTGGCTGGCTTCACCCCCTAAAAAACAAAGGAAAAAAAAACATTAAACAGAAGATTAAAAACATAAAAAATGTAAATCTGAAATAACAGAAAATGTTTGAAATGCTCATCGGATAAAATCAGCATCTGAAACAGAAATATGGCTGTGAACCTTCATTGCAACTGATTTAACCGAAAACATTAACCTAGCTTTCTCTTGCCAATGTTGACTTTATCAGATATGCACTTTCTGCAACTAAAAATAAATGACTAGTGAGATAATTACTACAAAGCTGTCCCCTTTCAATATCTTTCTGTATGCAAAATATGAAATTGCCAGATAAAAATAACTACCAATGATACTATTTGTTGTTTGAAATATATTTCCATTGATTTATAGCTCAATAATAAAAATAATTGTTTGGAGGTGGGGGTGGGTGGGGGGAGAGGAGAACTGAAAATGGAATGAAGGGTCATTCATTTTATGGCCCTGTTCAAAAGTGTCATGGTTAAGCGAGGCTATTATAGACCTGTTAACCTCACATTCGTAGTAGGAAAACTGCAGTGAACTCAGGGATAATATGAGTGAACACTTGAGGATGCAAACACCCTATAAGTTTAGCATCAGTGCAAAGTGATTTCTGCTTCACACTAAAGGTAACTAGTAGTGTAGCTTTAGACTCGGGGCATGACCTTTTCAGGAGTGAAGCAGGGCAAGCCTTCTTGGAGAGGGTTGTCCGACATCATTAAATCCAGAGCTTCGTAAGTGCTCAGAGGGTCCACTCAACCTTTTGAATACTTTTTTAAAAAACCTACTTGACCTCAATTTAAATGAGACCAAAGATTCTGCTCTCTCCATTCAACAACAAAAATTTATATAGTGCATTTAGCACAATGAAATATCCCAAGGTGCTTCACAGGAGAGTTACCAAAAAAGTTGACACCAAGCCATACAAGATGTTCGGGTAGATGACCCAAAGCTTGGTCGAAGAGGTAGGCTTTAAGGAGTGTCTTAAAAGAGAGAGAAGTGGCGAGACAGAGAGATTTAGGCAGGAAATTCCAGAGCTCAGGAATAAAAACAAAAAATGCTGGAAATACTCAGGTTAGGCAGCATCTGTGGAGAGAGAAACAGAGTTAACAGTTCAGATCGATGACCTTTCGTCCGAATGGTCATCAGTTCTGACGAAAGGTCATCGACGTGAACCGTTAACTCTCTCTCTCTCTCTCTCTCTCTCTACGGATGCTGCCTGATGTGCTGAGTATTTCCAGCATCTGCAATATTTTGCTTTTGCACCCAGAGCTTAAGATCTAGGCAGCTGAAGGTGCGACCACCAATTTAAAATCGGGGATGTTCAAAAGGCCAGAATAGGTGGAGCGCAGAGGTCGAGGGGGAATTATAGGGTTGGAGGAGATTACAAAGATAAGGAAGGGCAAGGCCATGGAGAGATTTGAAAACAAGAACGAGAATTTTAAAATCAAGGCATTGTTTAATTGGGAGCGATGTAGTTCAGAAAGCAGAGTAAGCGGGCCTTGGTGCGAATTCGCACACAGGCAGCAGAGTTTTGGATGACCTCAAGTTTATGGAGGGGAGAACTAGGGAGGTCATCCAGGAGTGCATTGGAATAGTCAAGTTTAGAGGTTCAATTCATTTAAAACATTAGAAGAAAACTCTACATATGTATGTATTCAGTTAGGTGCAGAACTCTCTGCTGGGCAGTGCTGTTACAATTACACCTAAACAGGAACCATGAATGTAAACAGTTGTGACAACTGTAACCCAGGTAGTTAGTGTAAATGCACCCCTAGAAACATAGGCGTAATCAGGGGCAGTGCAAACACATTTGTAAAGGCCAGCACATGCTTGATTAATCAGTTCAAGAAACTACAGGAGTATACAAAGAGAGGCAATGCAGTGATAATTTTGTAGCATCATTGGGCAGGAATCCAATTATTATGCAGCTTTCCAGTCTTCACAACAAAAAAAAACCGTTGGAACAAATTCAGGTTGACCAATTAATCTCTGGGTTGAACAATGGAGTATTTAGTTGATGATTATACAAGTCACTATCTTCTTACAAAGATGATCAAGAATGTCTATGTAGAGGGAGGGAGCAAGAATGGCACAGCTTTAATGTAAAATAGCCTGATAGAAATAACCTGCCAACAGTCATCGTGCCCCATACATGAAAAATGACAATGGGTTATGTGCCAGAGGAACACCACACCTTAGCAGGAATTAATATCTTCAGTACAAGGTGAAAGGGGGGGGGGGGGGAGGGAAAAGGGGAGAAAAGAAAATTGATAAAGGAAACACATTATATATGGTGTTGAGACAAGAACGCAGTCCTAATTTTCCCACATCAGGAAACAAATTTTGAAGGAAAGGCGTCTTTTATTTGGTGCCACCACAGGGTGCAGCTGTAAATCCTCCAAAACACCACAGATGCCTCAGAAAAACTGACCTTGCTGATTGCGAACATACAAAATCTTAAGTTGCATGACTGATGGGCAAGGCTCCATGTCACAACAGCTTTGCAGTTTCCAGCTATGAAACCAAGTATCCATACAATAGTGGAGCAATTTGAAGTAATTAAAAAAACACTTTAAATGCTCAACTACGGTACAATATTCTGATTATTACAAATCAAAAAAAATTAAAACATTCTGAATACACATTACTGTTAATTATTTTAATCCCAGTTCCATTCTTAGTTGTTTAAAAAAAATAATTACAAAAAAGTATTTACCCTAAACCTGTGGAACATTACTTGGAAAAGATAATCTTACTGACAGCAGCAATGAATCTCAGGTTCTGGACAAAATTCTGGCATAAAAAGTAATGAAAAAAAATAGTTGCACAGAGCAAAAAGTCAACTGTGCAATTGCCCATCAGAGAAAATTCATATTTCACAAGTCACAAAAATCAGTAAAGCACATTAGAGGAGCACATAAGAGTACAAACTCATTCTTTAAACAACCCAATTCATCATCCATTATCTTGCACAATTAAACCAGCAGCTGAGATATTGGTTCAATTTAAATGGATAACCATCAAAAATATGTTGTGATGTTAGGATGGCTTGAATTAAATCTTCAGAATTTTGAATAGGTATACAAGCATGTTGTTTAAAACACTGACAGCAGAGAAAAAAAAATCTCCTGCCCACCCTTCATCTGGCTATCCTTAACTTCAAGGCCCAAAGTTACATTCTTGGTAAAAGGAGCTACTTGCTTCGAACTTTGGCATAAAATGCAGTTAATTGTGTCACCATTTTGGAACATATAGTCATATTTGATTTTCCACGGCATTGCACACAGGCTAACTCTTTAAACTTAAAATTCTTAACATATTTAAATCCCTCCATGGCCTCACCCATCCCCTACTTCTGTAACCTCAGTCCTTGCCTCCCAACTCTTTCATTTTATCTTGCCTCCATGGCCCCTCAGCATTGGTAGCTTTGCTTGCAACCACCTAGGCTGGGCTACTTTGAGACGACACACAGGGCCTCTGTTTAACATCTGATCTGAAAGACGGCACCTCCAACACTGTAGCACTCCCCTCAGTACTGCATTTGAGTGTCAACTTAGATTGTGTGTTCAAGTCTCTGGAGTGAGACTTGCGACTTGAACCCATAAACTTCTGACCCAGAGACCACTGAGACAAGGCACAAAATTGATCTGCCATATTGTCACCACTAATTACAAGAATACTAGTTTACATATACATTTAGAAAAATGGACAAAAACATTTACAATAGAAAAGGTTGACAAAAGGAAGTAAGAATTTATAGATGCAAGATTTAATACATTATAGACCGACACAAACATAATTCTTCTAGCCACAAATGGTGTTAATGCCCAATATAGCAATCTCCAAAATGTTGTTTTTTAATTAAATGATTACTCCCTGTTGCAATTTACAACTGGTGATCTTGAATCTAATATACACATACTGGGCCCAAGTTTCCACATGATTTGCGCCTGATTTTTAGGAGCAACTGGTGGAGAACGGACTGTCTTAGAAATCGCAATTCTCCACAGTTTTTTTCTCTGCAGTTCTAGTCAGGTAGAATAGTTCTACTTTGAACAGAATTTTTTCTTCAAAAAGGGGGCGTGTCCGGCCACTGACGCCTGATTTCAAAGTTTCCACAGTGAAAACGTACTCCAAACTAACTTAGAATGGAGCAAGTGAAGATTTTTGTAGAACTGAAAAAACCTGTTCTACACATTAAAAAATCAGGCACAGGTTACAAATTAGGCGTCCAGAACGAGGTGGGGGGGGGGGGGGGGGGGAAGTCATTAAATTCTATAATAAATCCTTATTTATACTTATACAAATAAATCCAACCTGAACAAACATTTATAAGCAAAGAAAAGATTAAATAAACCATCTTCCTGCCTGTGTGAAAGTGCTTCAGGCAGGCCTTTCGGGACCGAAGGCTGAACGGGCCGGCCCGAGACTTCGGGCAGGGCCCGTCCCCAGCACCAGATTTACAGGTAGGTGACGTTGGGTCGGGTCGGGGACGTTCGGTTCGGGGGGAGGGAGGGGGGGGGGGGGGGAAGAGAGAGAGAGAGAGAGAGAGAGAGAGAGAGAGAGAGAGAGAGAGAGAGAGAGAGAGAGAGAGAGAGAGAGAGAGAGAGAGGGGGAGGGGGAAAGAGAGGGAGAGAGATGTGGGGGGGGAGGGAGGGATAGAGAGGGGGAGGGGGAGGTCAGGTCAGGTCGGATCCAGTCCGGGGGCGGGTCGGGTCCAGTCGGGGGGGGGGGGGGGGGTGGGGCGGCGGAGCAGGAGCGGGAGTCGGGTCGGGTCCAGTCGGGGGGGGGGGGGGGGGGGCGGCGGAGCAGGAGCGGGAGTCGGGTCGGGTCCAGTCGGGGGAGGGGGAGCAGGAGCGTGGGTCGAGTCGGGGGGAGCGTGAGCAGGAATTGGGTCGGGTCCGGAGGCGGGGGAGAACGGGTGTCGGGTCTGGTCCAGTCAGGGGGGAGCGTGAGCGTGAATCGGGTCGGGTCCCGGGGGGGGGGGGGGGGGGAAAAGAGAAGCGGGAGTCGGGTCGGGTCCGGAGGCGGGGGAGAGCGGGTGTCGGGTCTGGTCGGGGGGAGCAGGAGCTGGCCGTGGGAGGAGCCTTATTTACGCAGCCCCAGTGAGGCCATTGGGCCAGGGCTAGGGGCTGCGTGCTTCGGGCCCCTCCCACACAGTTTCGGGCGCCTGGAGCTACTGCACTTGTGTGCCCACTGTAGCACGCATGTGCAGAGGTCCCAGCACTGTTTTCAGCGCAGGGACCTGGCTCCGCCCCCCCACAACTCGTGCTGCGCTGCGCCGAGGGCCAGAGGACCTGCAGGGAGGTGGAGAATACCGAGGATTTTTTTAGGCGCACTTTGTGGCGCGAAAAACGGGCGTCCAGGTCGGGACTGCGCCGTTCTAGGCGCGTGTGGAAACTTGGGCCCACTGTTTCTTCCATCCAAGCATCTAACTGAATTCACATTTTCCAAAGAATCATGTTTGTCAGTTGCAGACTATGATGGAAGGAAAATATGCATGGGTTTTAAAAAATACAATCCTTTCCTAGTTTGGACATGTGCACCTCCTGGACAGCTGACCACAGAATAAGACAACCATCTTTTCTGGGAAAAAGCAGTGTCAAAAGAAAGTGCTCCCTTGAATTCAAACTGCTACTCCTCTCCCTGAATTTCAGCTCTACACACAATTTAAAAATTACTGGTTGAATTAAAAACATTGAGACTAAGCAAAAATTCTATAATTAAAAGCTGGTTATAATTTTAAATATTTGATTTGGTAACTAAAGGAGTCTTACCAATCTCTGCTATATCAAAATTTGTTTGAGTATTTACTGTACTAAGAAAAAATTCTTGGGATGACACCGACAAGGTAGTGTTTATTACCCACCCCTAGTTGTCCTGAGGGCATTAAGAGTTGACCACAATGTGGGATTAAAGTCACATGTAGGCCAGATCAAGCAGAGGAGGCAGGTCCATCCCTGAGAACATTAACAGAAGACAAGAAGAATTAGGAGCAGGAGTCGGCCATACAGCCCATCGAGACTGCTCCTCCATTCAATAAGATCATGGCTGATCTTCGCCCTCAACTCCTCTTTTCCGACCGATTTTAATATCCTTTGTTTTCGCTGGAGTTCAAAAATCTAGCTATCTCAGCCTTGAATATGCTCAATGACTCAGCATCCACAGTCTTTTGGGGTAGAGAATTCCAAAGATTCACAGCCCTCTGAGTGAAGAAATTCCTCCTCATCTCAGTCTTAAATGGCCGACCCCTTATCCTGAGACTTTGCCCCCTAGTCCGAGACTCTCCAGCCAGGGGAAACAACCTCTCGGCATCTACCTGGTTAATCCCTCAAAATCTTATATGTTTCAAAAAGAGATCACCTCTCATTCTTCTAATCTTCAGGCAGCATAGGCCCAATCTACTCAATCACTCCTCATAGGACAAACCTCTCATCCCAGGAATTAATCTAGTGAACCTGTGTTGCACTGCCTCTAAGGCAAGTATATCCTTCCTCAGATAAGGAGACCAAAACTGTGCACAGTACTCCAGGTGTGGTCTCACCAAAACCCTGTACAATTGTAGCGAGACTTCCTTACTCTTGTACTCCAACTCCCTTGCATTAAAGGCCAACATGCCATTTGCCTTCCTAATTACTTGCTGCACCTGCATGCTAACTTTGTTTCTCCCGTACGAGGACACCTAAATCTCTGAACACCAACATATTAGTTTTTCACTATTTGAAAAATATTCGGCTTTCCTATCCTTCCTACCAAAGTGAATAGTCGCACATTTCCCCACATTATACTCCATCTGCTACCTTATTGCCCATCCACTTAACCTGTGTATATCCCTTTGCTGGTTCTGTGTCCTCTTCACAGCTTACTTTTCCATTTAGCTTTGTGTTATCAGCAAACCTGGAAACATTACACTCGGTCCCTTCATCTAAGTCATTAATATAAATTTTAAAAAGCTGAGGCCCAAGCACTTATCCCGACTCAGTTTTCTGTCCGTTAACCAATCCTCTATCCATGCAAGTATATTACCCACAACCTCATGAGCCCTCATCTTGCGTAACCACCTTTTATGTGGCACCTTATTGAATGCCTTTTGGAAATCCAAAGATACATCCACTGATTCCCCTTTATCTACACTGCTAGTTACATCCTCAAAAAACTCAAATGTGTTAAACATTATTTTCCCTTTCATAAAACCATGTTAACTCTGCATCATATGATTTTCTAAATGCCATATTACCATTTCCTTAATTAGGAAATTAATTGGGGTTTTACAACAATCCAGAAGCTTTCATGGTTATTTTCTTCTGGTGCCAGTCCACAAATTACCAGATTTATTGAATTCAATTTCACAACTTGCCATGGTGAGATTTGAACTCTAAAATTCTGAGTTGCTAATCCTAGGAACATTCAGAGAGATGGCTGATCTGTGACCTAGCTCAAGAAATCCGCCGTTGCTCCAAATCACTTAATACCTTTGGTTAACAAAATATCAATCTCAGGTTTAAAATCAACAATTGACTCAACACCAACTGCTGTTTGCGGAAGAGAGTTCTAAAACTACTACCACGCTTTGCATGTAGAAGTGTTTCCTAACTTTACTCCTGCAAGGCCTGGTTCTAATTTTTCAGCTATGTCTGCGAGTCTTTAGATTCCCTAACCAGCGAAAAGAGCTTATCTCCATCTACTCTATCGATTCCCCTCAATATCTTTAATACTTTGATCAAATTACCTCTTAAATCTTCTAAATTCCAGGGAATACAACCCTAATTTATGTCATCTCTCTTCATAATTTAACCCTTAGAGTCCAAGTACCATTCTAGTAGATCTATGTTGCACTCCCTCCAGGCCAATATATCCTTCCTAAGGAGTGGTGCCCAGAACTGAACACAGAATTCCAGGTGTGGTCTAACCAGGCTTTTGTATAGCTGCAGCGTGACTTCTAACCCCTTGTATTCTAATCCTCTAGATATAAAAGCCAGCATTCCATTAGCCTTTTCAATAATTTTTTGTACCGGTTCATGACATTTTAATGATGCATGTGCATCTCTTAAATCTCTTTGGACCTCCACTGCTTTTAAGCATTTTTAACATTTGGAAAGTACACTGATCTACTCTTTATAGGTTCAAAGTGTACAGCCTCACACTTGCCTATATTGAAATTCATTTGCCAGTTTTGTCCATTCACTTAATCTATTAACAAATCTTGTAATTTTATGCTTCCAACTACACTGCTTACAATGTTGCCTATCTTGTGCCAATGGCAAACTTGGATGGGGCTCTGTATCCCATCATCTAAATCGTTAATAAATACAGTGAATAGTTGAGGCCCCAACATAGGTTCCTGAATCGAGAGAACTTTGGAAGGTCATTGTTAAGGCATCGACAATGTTCTCACCTACTTCCTTTAAAACCTTGGAATGAAAACCACCTTGCCCTGGGCAATGTTCCCTCTTAATTTTTTCTGGGTGAGTGGCCTCTTCACAGTTTTGCACATGTGTGAAATGTTACATTGTAAAGGTTAGTCCTGGGCTGCGCAGGACCGGCAGGCAGCCGTAAACTTGAGAGTCCTGGGGATTTGTCAATCTTTAGTGCTATTATTTGCTTATGTTCATTTTGGTGCGATCCCATACCTGATTCAATATTAATTTCCTTAGGATATCCGGCATGCTATCCTCTTACTCTACTGCAAATACTGATGCAAAGTAATTATTCAACACGTCTGCCATTTGCTTATTTTCATTTATAATATCACCCGTCATTTGAAAGGGGCTCACATTGCTCTTAACCACTCTTTTTCCTAATATTGCCAAACAGAATTGCAAGTTATAATCCAATACCACAATCAGTTTTATCTTACTCAAAGTAATTATATTCAAAAAATATCTGTAAAAACCTTTTGAACAGGGGGTACCAATGATACTGGTGCAAATGGCTATAGGAGTTAATGAGCTGCACCATCCACAGAAATATATTCAATCCAGTGTGTCTGAACCAAACATCACTGGAGTCAGTCATACCTCGAAACAAGTTTTTCCCAACGTAAACACTCAGCCAAAACAATGGAAAACCTGAACATTCACAAATAAAAAGGAAAAAAAGCAAATGGGCCTCCAATTAATCACGATTCTCCAGATTTGATTTTTTTTTTTAAAGAACGGCGTTAATGGAGTGCCTGCTTTTTAAACTGGACTCATCTGATCGTCGATCAAATGTCAAAGAAGTTTTACTTTTCCAAAATAAACAATGCCGAATTTAAAGCAACGTTAAAACTATTTAGTAGGAAAAAGGTGGCAGAGTTTTGCCATGTTGCAAAGGTAGCCTCAAATGCATACAAATCTCCTCCCATCTTATTCAAATAGCACCATTATTTTTTGATGTTTAAGAAACGTTTTGAGCACAAATAAGCCTATGAAAACATCTATGTTTTAAGAATCTGGAGTAATTTTTCCTCCAAAATCTTTGAAGGGGGCGGGGAGAGTAGGAGTTTGAGGGTGGTTAAAAAGGAGAGGGGCTTTTAAACAATATGCATATTCAGAGTTTACCATAAAGCACGCACTGGTAGAAACATGAGATTTTCTCTGAAAATTAAGAAATTATGAACCAAGCAACTATTTGAACTCTCAAACTACCTTACAAGGCAAGACAAAAATAATTTTTAGCTTTGCACACTTATTAGGAGTGGTCAATGCGAAAAATTCACTGAACATTGACATTCAAAACCTCATTTATAAAAGTAGCATTATCTATTAACAAACTTCAAGAATGTAACTATTACTCACCTCGTTAACATGAACATGATCGTTTTGATGGGAGCAGCAACAACAATGGGAATTGATGATAAAAAACACTGGGGATCTCTCGCTATTCTCAGAATCCATCTGAGAATTTACAATTCACGGGGCATTTTGACAACGACGACAGAAAGGCAATATGTGGCAAATCAGTGGATGCCCAGTTTCCACATTGGTATCACTAGGATCCTTTCTGCCCCCCCCCCCCCCACCCCAGTTAAATTTAAAAACTTGTCTAGTCAGACAACCTCCTTATCTTTGCAACAGCAAGCAGAACAAATTCACTGCTTACCCAGCCAAATGCCAAGTACTATCCTCTATACCTCCTTTAAGGTTGTTTAGTCATATGACCAGATTTCATTAGCAATTGAAGTGCGTAACACTTCCTGCAGGCTATGTTCTGCCTCGCAATCTTTCAACTATATTTTTACAAAGCCAGGATCATATTTTCTGAGCATACTCTTCAGTAAAAGGTTCCCTCAACTGAATAATTATTTTCTGTTTCCAAAAGAGCCAAGAGGGAGATGTTGATGATCCATAATAATTTCACCCTACAAAAAAGAGGATGATATTACAATAATCCTCAGTGGAAGAGTTTGTGGCACCTAGGTCACTTTGGTATGAACAAGCAAATTGAAATCTCCATTATCCTTGATTAATTGTACAGCAACCAGTTTAATCTGGATTATTCCTGGTACATTTCTTTCAATGATTAAAGTGAATATTAAAGACATTTGGTGGAAATAAATAACTTCAGTCGGAACAGTACGTTTTATTTCATCTAACAAATTAAGTGACGAGAGAGAACTGTTACCTCAATCTAACTTTCCAGTTTAACAGTCGTCTAGCGAAGCATGAGCCCAATTATTTCCTCCCCGTTCTAGCCAAAAGCTACTGAATTGTGCTGAAGTATTGTTAGATGGGCACCGAGCGCAGTCTCTGGTATCTGAACCAAGCGGCCGTTCTGTGTATTTAAGGCAAGAAAACAATAATAGGAGCTGGCCATTTGGCCCCTTGAGCCTGCTCCGCCATTCAATACAATCATGATCCTGGCCTCCACTTACCCGCCCGCTCCCTATAACTCTCGCCTCCCTTATCGTTCAAAAATCTGTCTATCTCCACCTTAAATATATTCAATGACCCAGCAGCCACAGCTCTCTGGGGTAGAGAATTCCAAAGATTCACAACTCTCAGAAGAAAACCCGCCTCAATTCAGTTTTAAATGGGCGACCCCTTATTCTGAAACTATGCCCCCTAGTTCTAGATTCCCCCATGAGGGGAAACATCCTCTCTGCATCTACCCTGTCAATCCCCCTCAGAATCGCATACATTTCAGTAAAATCATTTCTCAGTCTTCTAAACTCCAATGAGTATATGCCCAACCTCCCCAAACTTTCTTCATCTAACAATCCCTTCATCTCAGGAATCAACCTAGTGAACCTTCTCTGAACTGCCTCCAAAACAAGTGTTGAAATGTAGAGGGCCTGATCTGATTTTCACCCAATGTCCACACACAAGCACATTTTCTCTTAGATGTCACTGGATACTTTATTTGGAGCTGGACCAGTTCTTGAGTGAGGCAGAGATTGCATCATATAAAATGTAAGTGTTTTTATAGATATCACTTGGTCCAAATGATCTCCTGGTCTGATTTTGATAGTTTGAGGGGGTCAGAGAGAAATTTTCCCCAAGTATTTCTTCCCTTTTTTTGCTGTTTTTGCCTCTCCCAGGAGGTTACGCTGCTGTGGTTGGGTAGGGAAGGAGGAAGTGTTTAGCGATGATGCTCCGGAGCGTGGGACAGGCTTGATGGACCAGCTGGTGTTTTCCTGCTAGAACCATGGTTGATTTTAAAACAACACTGCCAGCACTGGAAGGAGCAAACCTTTTTGTTGTGTAGTGGGATCAGGTGTAACCCAGATGTTCAACACAAGTAGATGACAGCACTCAAGCATTCACCAGCACTTTAACCAGTTGATTGTTAGGCTGCTCAGCCTCCCTTTTTAATATCAATGCTTTTAATTATCAGCTGCTCTTCAGTGTTTTTTGTTGTTGCATTCATTTAGTCCCAAACCTGCACTGATTGGCAATCTAATCAAACTTTCCTTTATCATTTATGATGCAGTGTTGCTACAAGCCTTGTTTAGCATATTAACATTATGTTATAACTGAAAAATAATTACATTTAAACTAATAACTTGATGTGATACTAGTACTTACGTATTCTGGCAACAAAGAATTACTCTCACCATTGGATACATTTTGTATTTAGCACAGGAATGACAAACATGTACGTCAGATACACAACCAGGCATTTCTGGTGATGCACTGGGTTCGAGATTTGAATTGAGCAGGACACTATGGTTGCATATCGTTGAGCTCGCACTGAGCTAGCAGTTGGGAAAGGGGAAATAATAGAATCTGAGGTATGCAGTTTCTGACAGGAACTAAACAGAATGACCTCAGTCTTGACAATATTGAGCTACACAACTTTTATCCCTCAGCCTACACCTTAAAAAAAAATTCTGTTTTTTTATTTCAATGCTGTTTGTGGAACTTTGCTGTGCTCAAATTGGCGGCTGCACTTCCCTATATTATAGAAGTACTTAATTGGCTGTAAAGTGCTTTGGGATGTTCTGAAAAGCGCCATATGAATGCAAGTTGTTTCTTTCAGTGATGTGAAAGTAGTAATGTTGCTGGTGATCACCATTATCATATTCTCAATTGCACAATTGGTCATAATGAATCAGTTATGCTATACTTTTAAGTAAACCTGTCTAAAATAGGAAAAATAAAAATCATGATCGACTTCAACACCAACTTCATCAGACATAACCAAAGTGAGAAAAATAAAAAGTTATCTCTGCCTCTAAAATCATCATTTTTGAACACTGCAAATCTTACCCTAAATAGAGGCCCTATTTAAGAACAAAAGTCAAGTCCTGATGATACCACTGGTAGCTATCAAATGATCTGTTCAACACTTTTCATGCAGAATCTTGAGTACATGCAGGTCTTGTATTGTTTAACAAAAGGTTTGAATTTTAACCATGCACTGGTCACCTTCATGAAAGCATAATGTATTTCCAAAGGTAATAACATCAGCATAATAGCTGTACTTCACTGTAACTAGTCATTTCAACAGGCTATTTGGAAAAAAACAGATTTAAAACAGCACATTCTCTCTCTGACCTGTTGTTAACCTATTAATTGTTTTACTTTATTACTATAAAACTTTTCTTCAAGTCACGGAACTGTACCCACCCGAAGCCATTTCTGGGAAAATGCAAGAAAGACTCACGTAAAACTGTCCTTTTAGGATTAAAGTCATCAACTTTATAGCCCAACAATCTCCTCACACTTAAAACTGGTTTTGCATCTAATCAGCATTTGAAAAATGACCAATTTGAACTTCAAAAACCTTGGTTGAAAGCAAAATCAGTAACCAGATCAGTTAATCCATAAAACAAAACTGACTACGATTAGAAATCAACCTTATATTCAAGCCACAGAGTACACAAATAGCAGCATTTTCTAGTTCATACATAGAAGTTTTTCAGTGGTGATTCTTGACCTCTGTACTGCACCCAACAGACAACACTGAAAATCGCAGTGTTAATGGTCAACGCTATCTGACAACATATCATTCTTCCGTGTCATCAAAAAATATATATAGGAAATAAAACTTTTGGACTTTGGGGGGTGGGTAGGGTGAAATGAGATTAAATCAACCAAAGCATAGGACGGGCATATTTATACTTGATGGCCTTTTCTCATCCTGGATACACAAATAGTTATACATCACAACACAAGATATTAAGACTTGAATATAACACAACAAGTACTGATTTGATTGTCAAAGATCACTGCTGCATCACTGAAGGGTGGCAGACAATGTGGACTAATATAAACTGTATATTAACAGATTTTAGCTCAAAGTCCTTCAAAGTGAAGCCAAGAAGGAATGCTCCTGTAACAGGTTAACTAGAGTAACAATAGATTTCACAGTTAAAAATGGCAATTAAATACTGGTACCACTTCTCCATCAAGGAAATTTGTACCATTGGTTTTTACTGCCAATTAAACTGAGAAAATAACTGCACTGAAATTTCCAACTTACCTTTCTGACCTTGAACTGAATTTGACTAAATGATGGTCATCAACAAAGCAAGTGGAATGTACATGTTGACGAGACGTACTTTGGTTGCTAATATTTTCCACGACAAAGTCACGACAGTTACAAAATAGTTAGAACAAAACAGTCCTGATTACTACCACGTGATAATCAAATTATATTAAAGTACTTTTAATAGCCCATTTCAATAAAAATTGATTGTAAGCTAAAACCCATTTCAAAATAAATTTTGATGGTAAAGATCAGATCAAACGTTTACAAGTATTTTGTTACTCAAAAGCTTAAATCAAACATTTTTGCAGAAGTACACAGATCTCTCATGGCATTCCTTATAGTAAATTGGATGATATGCTGTTTTATAATGACGGGTGCACTGCACTATGCTATGTAATGCACAATGTACTATTCTGCAATCTCAAAGGCCACAAGCTCCAATTGCTTAACTTAAATGCAGGTTTAATTGTTGTTTGGTTCGAGAAACTTTTCAGATTAGAATATGCTGCTCAGTTTCAGGGAGCCATTTTAAATTATTTTGCATTTGTAACCAAGTGTAACATCTGGACGCACGAGACAATTTTTTTTGATATATCCTGTGGCGGTGCTCAGATTATTAGAGCTTATGGTCACCCTTTTATTGTCTCTTTCCTCTTACTATTTTCTCAGCCCTCCTCAGAGTCCGTTATCTTCATGTTGCTAGTTCTCATATCTTTCTTTTCTTCTTCTTCTTCCTCAGTCTGCTGCTTTCCTTCTCACTCTCTCTCTCATCTTACTCATGATTTTCAACTTCGGTTTCTTCCTCTGATTTCAAGTGGGAGGCAGTGGGGGCATGGCAGAGAAAAGCCCAGGGTCTCGCACAACCTTTTCCAATTGCCGGTACGTGATGGCTAAGGACACAGGCACTACCAGAAATCATTGAGGGGGTGGAGCTCCAACTCTGCTTGCTGCAAGTCTCCTTTCCAAATCTCACATCGATCTCATCACTTGTATCCTCTCCCCTCGCTCCCATTTACCTAATCCTATTTATCCCTCCAACATCCCCCACCCTCCTGTTATCTCTCCACCATGTGCCACTTGTACTTGCATCATTCCCTTCCTCCCATCGCTTCCAATGCCCCGTCACACTGCCTTCTTGCTCCCTGCATCCTCTCATCCTACTCATTGACGAGATCTCTCGTTCCCGCAATCCCTAAATTCTCCTCTCTGCTTCACCACCAGTCCCTATAAATAAAGAACACGTCTTGCACTATAAATAGCCTATAGTTTCACTGAAGGGTGGGGAGGGGGAGACAGTGGTTCAAACAAGATGGTGATGCATGCAGAACAGGGCTGGTAGGCTGATGAATGTTGGCAAATTTAAAATAATTATATTTTTTACCTACTACCTAGAGGATCAAACCTGGGAGATAGCTCTTGGAGGAGCAGCAGCACCATATAGCATTGGGAGAAATGAAAGTCAAGTATGCTAAATATACATGTCTTGCAGTTAAAAGTAGTATCCAGATGTTGCAACACACCAACTGTGACCAACAGGAAATGCACGCCAATCACAGCCTTTTAATATATTATATAGCAGATCTCTATGGCCTTCCTCAGTGAGTTGTACATTTTATAACATATGAAAAATATCAAGACACTGACTGATCAGCACGAGGGTAGCTTTGGGATCTGTGAGCGCTTGGGAGGAGGCCTGGAATTGGTAGTACAGGAATAAGGCTTTCAACTCTAGTAGGACTTTGGGATGCAGTCCCAATCCCACAGACAAAGGGGGTGCAGGGGATGTCCCAGGGTCAGGGAGCACCAAGAGGCCACTGGAAACAATGACACAGATCCTTGAATCTGGGAGCCTTGGGAGGAAGATCCCAGGGTGTGGGAGCATTGGGAGCAGTCCTCCATCAGGGAGTAGTGAAAATGTAGTCATGGGGTTTGTCAGCACAGAAAGTGTGTTCCAGGGATCTGAGTGGGGAAGAGGGAAGGCCAAATCAGTTTGTGTGTTTCAGGGGTTACTCCGGTCTGGCAGTATAAGGGGAGGTAAGATCCAGCAGACCTACTGAGGAGGGCACAAGGAGAAGGAATCCTTTTGAATCAGGTGTCACACTATTCTAAACATTTATCTTGTTAAACACTCTCCTACCACTGCTTTCCCCATTGTCAGCAGTTCTAATCTTTATGGTCCTATCTTTAAGCAATATCTTAGTGAATATGCCAACTTAGACTTCAATAAACATAAACTACTAAAAAAACAATTGCTTCATAAAACACTCTTGTTTATGTAGTTTCCCAACTTTTGTATAAAAATATACACGCTTATGCCAGAAAAATGATTCTGAAGAGAAAGATGTTTTAAATAAATTTTCATTTAAAATAGAGGGTGGCTTGCCATGACTGACTTGGACAGCAGCCAAACAAAAAGGAATAAAAAATTCAAACTCAACTTCCAGCTAGGTTTCAATCATTTAGAAAAACAAGCTAAAATCCTTTTCAGTTTTGGACGGCGAAGAAGAAATAGATTCTTAATAAATAATCTTTTGCTGCATTTTCTAACAAAGAAACCAGAAGTGCTGCAAATCTCAGGTGTGTTAATCACACGTGTTGTCTAAGTTAGCAGTTCATGATAGAAAAGGAGCAATATTTTAACTGTGAAACTTGCCTGTAATAAAGCTTTGAGAGTTTTCAAACTTTTTCTTAGAACATAAGAAATAGGAGCAGGAGTGGGCCATTTGGCACCTCGAGCCTGCTCCGCCATTTAATAAGACCATGGCTGTTCTGATCATGGACTCGGCTCTACTTCCCTGCCCGCTCCCCATAACCCTTTACTCCCTTATCGTTCAAAAATCTGTCTATCTCCGCCTTAAATATATTCAATGACACAGCCTCCACAGCTCTCTGGGGCAGAGAATTACAGATTTACAACCCTCAGGAGAAGAAATTCCTCCTCATCTGTTTTAAATGTTCGGCCCCTTATTCTGAGACTATGCCCCCTAGTTTTAGTTTCCCCTATGAGTGGAAATATCTTCTGTGCATCCACCTTGTCGAGCCCCCTCATTATCTTATATGTTTTGATAAGATCACCTCTCATTCTTCCGAACTTCAATGAGTATAGACCCAACCTACTCAACCTCTCTTCATCAGTCAACCCTCATCTCCGAGCAGCCTCCAATGCAAGTATATCCTTCCTTAAATACAGAGACCAAAACTGCATGCAGTACTCTAGGTGTGGCCTCACCAATACCCTGTACAGTTGTAGCAGGGCTTCTCTGCTTTTATACTCCATCTCCCTTGCAATAAAGGCCAACATTCCATTTGCCTTCCTGATTACTTGCTGTACCTGCATACTAACTTTTTGTGTTTCATGCACAAGGACCCCCAGGTCCCTCTATACTGCAACACTTTGCAATTTTTCTCCATTTAAATTATAATTTGCTTTTCTATTTTTTTCTGCCAAAATGGATAACCTCACATTTTCCCATATTATACTCCATCTGCCAAATTTTTGCCCACTCACTTAGCCTGTCTATATCCCTTTGCAGATTTCACATTTTGCTCTCCCACTGCTTGCTTTTGCTTCCAAGTTTTTTGGAAAAAGCAAAAAAACTCTCATCCTCACGGAATGAGGGAGGCACCCTGTATTCCAACTCATCTACTTATGTCTGCTGGGGAATCAGAACAAAGGGGCATAATCTTAAAATTAGGACTAACTGAGGAGTGAATAAGCAGTGAAATCAGGAAGCATTTTTTCACAAAAGGATAGTGGAACTTTGGAACCCTCTTTCCTGTCCCTACCCCCCCACCCCAATAAAAGCTGTGAATGCTGGTTCAGTTGAAATTTTGAAGACTGGGATCGATAGATATTCTAAGCTTAGTGTATCAAGGGATATGGAGCCAAGAAGGTAAATCAACTTGAGAATTATCAGCCAAGTTCTAATGAATGGCAGAACAGGTTTAAAGGGCCGAAATCCTATAAAATTAAACAGTTTTGTTTGATTACAAAACTCAACCTTTCACTTAAAAGGCTTTCAATAACTAGATTAAAACATATGCAGCACTGAACTAACGACACAGGTAGCAGAACAAGCCATTTCACAACTTGTGCACATTTAATGTAACTGTGTGCAAACATCTGATTAAAATATCTGCATGGTTAAGTTTAACAGTAACTTCTGCCCATTCACCTCCCTGCCACCCCCTCACTACCTCCAGGCTCAAAATAATTCAACCTGCATTTCGATCAAGGTCTACTGCACTCATGCTTTGGACTACAGTCGAAAGGTAAAGGGGAGGCAACAGAACGTAGCAGCTGCTTTCTACCAAACAGATCACCGGTTTGAAAAATTCAACTCATTACACTAAGTGAAAGACTGCAGTAACACCATTCGGAAACTTTTGTGCAGTACGGTCATGGATTCAGGACCATGGAATTTAATAATTGAGAAAATGAACCAGTCAAGTAATCAGCAAAAAAATTCAGGAGGTAAGTTTATATGTTTTACAGTGTTGTGATCAACGGCTGGAATTTCAATCAGGAAAATTCCTGTTCGAGATACAAAATAGGGAATAGGCTGTGGTACTGAATTAATGTGCTAATGCTCCATGCGAGAGTGGGGTGGGCACGGTCTCAAGTCCCATTCCACTTATATTGCCAGTCTGAATGATATAGAAAAGAACTAATCAAATGCAGAAATCTTGGGACGTGAGGTGCACAGGGCAGACGAACACAAGAAACAGTTATAGCTAGTCATATCCTAATGCTTACCAGCTAGTTACAACAGGTTTTGGAAGCAGCCTGTCCCCCTCAATTACAGGCATTATGCCAGGCAGAAGAAAGGGATTTAAAAAATACGTTTAGAAACTTTCCAAACACTCCCCAATTTAAAGCCTGTTCTATAATTCTGTCAAAGTTAGTCGGAGCTGCTCATAAGTACTCCAGTGATTTGTTATTTACTTATTTGCTGGTTTGTTGATTGGGAAAGAGAGTGGGGGCTGAGGCACAAGAAACCTTAAGCCCCTGTCAGCATTTTTCACTAATCCAACAGGAGAAACTGGGAGGTTTTCCAGGTAATTACAAAATATCCAAGTGCATTTAACATCTTAATGTTTCAATACATTTTTTAAAACAAAAATTGTTATATTTGGAAAGCTTGAGGATCTTGGAAACTTTTTCCAAAAAACCTCTCCAATACCAGATTCAACTCAATTAAAACCACAGAACTGGTAACAACAGGAATGAGGACGACCAAAATCAATCAAAAATAATTATACAGAATATACAGCACAGAAACAGTCGTTTCGGCCCAACTAGTCTGTGTTGGTGCTTATATTCCACACGAGTCCTCCAATTGCATCTACCGAATCTCAGTCTTTCAGCATATTCCCTTTTCCCTCAAACTCATCTAGTTTCCTTTTTAAAGTATCCAAGCTATTTGCCTCACCTACTTCCTGTGGTAGTGAGTTCCACATTCTAACCATTTCTCCTGATTTCCCTCTTGGATTTATTAGCAACTATTTTGTATTTAGTTTGCTGATGATGCAAAGCTAGGTGGGAATGTAAGTTGTGAGGAGAATGCAAAGAGGCTTCATGGGGATATAGACTGGCTGAGCAAATGGGCATGAACATGACAAATGGAATATAATGGAGAAATGTGAAGTTATCCACTTTGGTCGGGAAAATAGAAAAGCAGAGCATTTTTTTTTTAAATGGAGAAAGATTGGGAAATGTTGTTGTTCAGAGGGACCTGGGTGTCCTTGTACACGAATCACTGAAAGTTAACATGCAGGTACAGCAAGCAATTAGGAATGCAAATGGTATGTTGGCCTTTATTTCAAGAGGATTTGAGTATAAGAGTAAACTTGTCTTTCTGCAATTATATAAGGCTCTGGCGAGACTGCACCTGGTGTACAGTTTCAGTCTCCTTACCCAAGGAAGGATATACTTGCCTCAGAGGGAATAGAACGTAGGTTCACCAGACTGATTGATTCCTGGGATGGGGGGATTGTCCTCAAAGGATAGATTGAGAAGACTAGGCCTATATTCTCTAGAATTTAGAGTAAGAGCTGATCTCATTGAAACATACAAAATTCTTACAGGGCTTGACAGGGTTGATGGGGAGTCTAGAACCAGGGGTCAGAGTCTCAGAATAAGGGGTTGGCCAGTTAGGACTGAGATGAGGAGAAATGTCTTCACTCAGAGGGTCGTGAATATTTGGAATTCTCTACCTCAGAGGGCTGTGGAGGCTCAGTCGTTAAGTATATTCAAGACACAGATCGATAGATTTTTGGATAGTAAGGGAATCAGGGATATGGGGATAGAGCAGGAAAGTGGAGTTGAGGTAGAAGCTCAGCTATAATCTTACTGAATGGTGGTGCAGGCTCGAGGGGGCAAATGGCCTACCCCTGCTCCTATTTCTTATGTTCTTATGGCTCCTATTTTTGGATACACCTACAAGTGGAAACATTCTATTTACATCTATGCTGTCCAACTCATTAATCATTTCAAAGACCTCTACCAGGTCTCCTCCAAGTCTTCCCTTTTCGTAAGAAAAAAGCCCCAACCTGTTCAATTTTCCCTGATAGCTGTAATTTCTCAGTTCTGGTACCATCCTTGTAAATCTTTTTGTACTTTCTTCAATGCTTCTATCTCCTTTTTATAGTATCGAGACCAGAATAGTGTTGTGGGAAGGAAAAATTAGAGGCTACTCCTGTACATCTTCCTAAAAAGCAACAATGAAATCCTGGGAGCTCAAGTAAAAAAAAAAATTGCAACTTGAAAATGTATCTTATATTCTTAGAATGGAAAAAGCCAAGAATTAACATGACAACCTAAGATAGAATTGGCTTCTTCCCATCTATACATGGGTACTTTTAACATTATGGGAATGGCATCTATTGTTACAGCTTTTTGATTCCTCAATTCCATTTTTAAAATATCGATAGAAAATTCACATTTGTACCTACATTTAGTGACTTGGTAATAACTGGATGAGGTCGTTTTAAATGAACTACTTTTGAATTTAATGTTCCTGAACCTATACATCTTATCCCATGCACAAAATTACCATATGAAGTACTCCCTCCCCGCCCCCCCGCCTCACTGTGGAACAGGGAGGGAGTTCGAGAACAGGGACCAGATAGCTGAAAGCTCAATCACCAATTATTGGGTGAAGGAAAATAGTGGTGCACAGGTGGTCAGAGTTAATAAACCTAATAGTCCAGGAGGTAAAGTCAAGTCTGGAGGAGATTGAAAGGCGGAGCAAAGCCTTGGATGGATTTGACAACAAAGAGGATTTAAAATTGAATGTGATGGAGACAGACAGCCAGTAGAGGTCCACAAAGATAAAAGATTAGGACAAAGGGTTAGTACGGGGAGGGAGGGAGGGGGCGAGAGGGAGGGGGCGAGAGGGAGGGGGCGAGAGAGAGGGGGCAAGAGAGAGGGGGCAAGAGAGAGGGGGCAAGAGAGAGGGGGCAAGAGAGAGGGAGGGAGGGGGCAAGAGAGAGGGAGGGAGGGGGCAAGAGAGAGGGTGGGGGAGGGAGGGAGGGAGGGAGGGTGGGGGCGGGAGGGAGGGAGGGTGGGGGCGGGAGGGAGGGAGGGTGGGGGGCGGGGAGGGAGGGAGGGTGGGGGGGGCGGGAGGGAGGGAGGGTGGGGGGCGGGAGGG